>NC_053022.1:528993594-529339836 GCF_003073215.2 Triticum urartu | reverse complement strand
TGTGTCCTCTCGTCACTCGACTTGGCCTTCTTGACCGATTGAGAGCGACAGGTAAAGATGTGCTTGAAGAGTCCCCAGTGGGGGCGGCAACCCAAGAAGGCCTCGCACATAGAAATGTAAGCGGCGAGGTATACGATGGAATTGGGAGTGAAGTGATGGAGCTGCGCCCCGAAGAAGTTCAGAAAACTCCGGAAAAAGGGATGGGGCAGCAGAGAAAACCCTCGGTCGATGTGGGTGGCTAGGAGCACGCACTCACCGTCACGGGGTTGGGGTTCGATCTCTCCCCGCGGAAGACGCGCGGCTTGGTGGGGGATGACTCCCCCCTCGACCATGTCGTCGAGATCCTCTTGGCGGAGCACCGACGGCATCCAGTCGCCCTGAATCCAACCTTTGGGCAGAGCGGTTCTAGAGGAGGATCCGCCCCGAGCCGATCTTCTTCCCTTCCCCTACGCCGCCGCCTTCTTCGCGCGCTCCAGAGCGGAGGTCTTGCCCTTCGTCATCGTCGCCGGCGAGGTCTCGCTCGAGCCTGCTGCGCTAGGGCGGGAATGGAGGTGGCGGAAGGACTTGCGAAGGGAGAGAGGAAGAAGGAAGGAGGAGAAGAGAGCGCACTGCCTGGAAGCCCCGAGCCGGCGATTTATAAGGGACCGCTTCCGAGTGGCTGACTGGTAGGCCCAGGCTATCCAGTCAAATCCCGCAGCAGACGCGCGCGTAGTACATGGCGAAAAAGGCGACGCGGGGATCGAGGGGCTTCAGCTTTATCGCTTCCGATTACTGCGGCCGCTCCCGTCCCGCGCGCTTCCCAAAATCCGAATCCCGCGACATCCGCGGGCCACAAAACAACTTGTCGAAACAGAAGACCCCGATCGCGCCGGCGCTCGGTATGTCACAAGCAAAGAAATTCACTCGACGGAAGGCCTGGAATGGATCAAGGCGACTGAAAAAGGTTGGCAACGTCACCCGTGACGATTGACCGAAAGCGAGGCGCTCACGTAGCCCGAAGAACCAGTCGGAAAGATCTCCAACTCTTTCCCCACTCTAACCTCGATCCATTCGGGGGCTAATGATGAAGACATGTACCTAGGGTGGGGACACGGACCTGACCTAAGAGTCCTACCCTAGGACATCCCTAGGAGAAGTCACCTTTCAATCGACTGCCAGGTATCCCACTCGACGGACTCAAGATACTCGACCTGCCAACCACTCGACCGCCAGGAGACCTGTAGCCACTCCGCAGGCAAACGGTCAGTTGTTAAGTAGTCTTTATGGTCATTATAGCACTTTATTAGGGGCGTTACCAGTAACGCCCGACCTTAAAAGTACCTTAAACCCTGCATTACTGAGGGCAGGAGGGGGCCGGCGGACTCTATATAAGCCACCCCCCTCCTCAGTATGAAGGGTTCACACCCCTGTTATTCACACGCCAGTAATCCAATCGACCGCCTTCGGGCACCGAGACGTAGGGCTGTTACTTCCTCCGCGAAGGGCCTGAACTCGTACATCTTGGTGTGTTTACAACTTCCCAATAGCTGAGATCTAGCCTCCCCATACATACCCCCCTACATCACTGTCAGAGTTAGAACCACGACACCAGCCTCTCAACGCATCTTCAAGCAGTTCGCCCGCGAAGTGAATGCAGTCCTCCCCAAGCTCGAAGCCACGCGCCCTATCAGGTGGTCGGCGTGCGCCATCACGTTCAGCTCAGCAGATCAGCTCATGTGTGCGGCCACAGCCGGAGTCCTCCCGATGCTTTGTTCCCCAATCATCAGCAATGTGGTGGTCACCAGGACCCTCATCGATGGCGGGGCAGGGCTCAACATCCTGTCCGTGGAAACATTCAACAATCTCCAAGTGCCCTACAACCAGCTTCAGCCAACCAAGCCTTTCTCCGGAGTCACCGATGGCTCCACGGTCCCGATTGGGCAGGTCCGCCTCCCTGTCACCTTCGGGGCACACGACAACTACCGCATCGAGCTCATCGACTTCGACGTCGCTCACATTCGCCTACCGTAAAACGCCATCCTTGGGTACCCAGTGCTGGCCAAGTTCATGGCCGTAACTCACCACGGCTACAACGTCCTCAAGATGCCAGGAAGTGGCGGAGTCATCACGGTGCTGTCGGAGTAAATGACCACGGGCAGAGAGACACCCGAAGGCGGCCAGGCCTCCCCCAGTCGGCCCAAGACAGGGCCGGCTCCCCGCAGCCGGCTTGCCTCCTCCCTCGAAGGAGACGCCCCATTAAGGAGACAAGACGCGGTGAGGCTACAGCGATCGCCCGCCGGGCGGCGGCACTGTAGCCACGCCCACCTCAGCGAAGCCCTCGTCACCAGGTTGAGGCAACAGTAACCAGCCACCGACAAGGCCCTTGACAGTGGGGCCTGCCTGTCGACCAAGGAGCCGGCAGCCGGCGGGGCCCACCAGCCGGGCGGGCCCCAGCAGCCGGTGCAGAAGCCGGCGAGCGTAGACACAGACGGCTGGGGCCCATGCCTAGCCGGATTACCATTGTACCCCCGGGGGTGGGCCTATATAAACCCCCCGAGGCACCCATGCAAAGGGTTGATCAGAGCTAGTTTTAGACACCACATAGAGAGGAGAGGAGAGCGAGCCGTGCCCTTCTTCTTCCTCTCGCCAAACAGCTCAAGGAGCATCTTGTAGCCACTCGTTCATCTAGTGATCATGCGGAGACCCCGCAGAGCAGCAGTAGGGGTGTTATCTCCTCGGAGAGCCCCGAAGCTGGGTAAGATTCGTCGGCATGCATGTCTTCGCCTCATCCCGCTTCCAGGCACCGGCGACATCTTACTGGCTCCCACAATGATAAGCCACCCGTTGGCATATGTCGCACCTACCACCCGACAGGTGCCCTGTGAAGAGAAGGACGCGGTGTGTTCCCTGGAACGAGTCTTTCAGGCCGCATCACTGGAAGACCCGGATCGCGGAAGCAGGAGGCTTCCCGAGACCGCCCCCAAGAAGAAGAAGAAATCGTCCGGCCCGGCCCCT
Organism: Triticum urartu; assembly: GCF_003073215.2. Classification (NCBI taxonomy): domain Eukaryota; kingdom Viridiplantae; phylum Streptophyta; class Magnoliopsida; order Poales; family Poaceae; genus Triticum; species Triticum urartu. The sequence goes on along the minus strand of NC_053022.1, from coordinate 529,336,842 downwards.
CAGGAGGCAGGCCCCTCACGGCCCACGCCTGCCCAGGGGGAACCTCCTTCCATCGCATTGGAAAGCACGCCTGGCGCCCTCCTTAGGCAGGGCTCGGGGGCTCTCCCCTGGAGGGCCACCGACCTGGCTAAGGTCACGAGGGAGGCGCTTGGGCACCACATGGAGGCGTGTTTTGAAGCACGTTTCCCTCAAGAAGGAGTAAGGCAAGGAGGGCCAGACCCTCAGGAGTTCGTCAGCAAGGCCATTCAGGAGCTACAGGAGTCAAGAGTCATGAGAGGCGGCCGCCGCCTACCAGCTGTGGCTCCCCATCCAGGCGAGGATGGTGGGCTGCGCGTCTACATCGACATACCAGGGCTCAATCGAGTCGCCTCTCTGGAGCGCCTCTGGCCCTCGCGAGTGGGGCACTACGAAGGTCCACCCCACAGCTACGTTCACATGCCTTACGACTTGCCGAACGCGGCTGCCACGTACCAGCGCCTCATGAGGGGCATCATGGAGGCTCAAGAGGCCAAGCGTTCCGCAGCCCTGGCGGAGATGGAGATGGTTCGCGAGGAGCCACCAGCGCCTCCGGGGCCTCCCGAGGCCCCTGGGCCTGGGGGCTCGTGAGGATCGGCTTCCGCAGCCCACCGAGTCTGCTACGCCAACACTCCTTCGTCCTCAACATCATCAGGTGACATCTTTCAAGTTTCATTTCCAGCTGCGAGCGCCCCCCAGGGCTGCATTATTCCCAGGCCGCGTGGGTCCGTCCCTGCGGCATGTATCCCTTTTATTTTATGTTGTTAGCTTACCTTGTTGGGGGCGCCCCTCGGGCTGCATCATCCCCAAGTCGCTCGGGCCTGACCCAGTGATGTCCGCCTTCCCAGCATCTATTTGAATGAATCCACTCCTTCGCGGCTAATGTGTTTGACCTAGTTGCCCGCTCAACTGACGCCAACCTAGTTGCCCAGTGATGTCCGCCTTCCCAGCATCTATTTGAATGAATCCACTCCTTCGCGGCTAATGTGTTTGACCTAGTTGCCCGCTCAACTGACGCCAACTGACGGAGCTGCTCCCAAACGGCACGACGCTTGCGCATGGGTCCGTCCCTGCAACGCCGACAAACCTGAATGGCTGAGCTCTGGCCGCGGCAGCCCCGCATGGTGCCACCTCGTCAAGCCTTCAGTGCCTCATCGCCCCTCGGAAGCAACCAACGGCTGACTGTCAATTGTCATGGCAACCCCTCGTTCTTTCTATGATGGGTCTACAGGATCTCCTAAAGGAGCTGCATCAGGCGAGGCCCTTGCGGTGTCTCCTTCACTCTCATCCGCGCGAACCGCTTGCACGTTAAAGGGGGGTGCCTGAGCATCGCGACTCAGGGCTCCTACTGGCTCTCCAGCCCTCACCCTCTGGCCTTGTCCACGGCATCGCGACCTGGCATACCAGCAACGGCTGAGACTCGCTCGAGGGCCGGGACCCGAGGACATAGAGCAGAAAGGGGAGCAAAGGCGAGAGGGGAGGGACACGCGAGGACCTCGCCGAGCAACCTCATGCATGCCGATGCACGGACCCGGCGACACACCAGAGAGCGGCCCCTGATTCTCGAGATAAGTCACCACCCGGAAGCACTGACTACCGTGGCACCATCCCCACACCTAATGCAATCCCGTGTTAGCGACGCCGCTCTCCTTTCTCACCGAACGATGGCTGCTTGAGCGCCAAAGGGGACCTCCTGAGCATCGTGACTCAGGGGCTCTTACCGGACCCCGGGTCGCTCACCTCCTGGCCTTGACCACGGCATCGCGACCTGGCATACCAGTGACGGCTGAAGCCGCCTTGGGACTGGGACCTGTCGGCGCAGAGCACCAAGCCCTCGTGAGGTTCAAAAGGGAGAACTGAGCTAAGACGGAATGAGCAACTCGCACAATTCTACGACAAGGGTTATATTAACAAAACAGGATCACATGCACCTTACAAGCCCCCACGGGACGCGTCTTTCATTCCTCGCAGGGAACAAATCCTAAAAGGACGCTAACTACACGCGCCCCTGCAAAAGACGCCATCATCAACAGTGGGCCGTCAAGCACTGGCGCCAACCCCATCCAGATCAGAGTCGGCGACGGCCTCACGAGCCCGCCCTGCTCCAGGAGCGGCGCCGGCTCGGGGGCTCGTAGCTGTCGTCGCTTGTCTCCGGAGTCGCAAAGAGCTCGCCGGAGTCGCTGGAACCTCCGACGCCTCCGCTGCCTGAGGAGCCGCCAAGGGAGCGGTCGGCGAGCCCAGTCCTCGCCGTAGCAGGGTCCCGACCACCACTCTCGGGGCAGCACTCCAGCCGGCACCCGTTAGCATCGAAGACCTTGAAGAACATCACCGAAGCACAGTCATACTCCAAGTGGATCGCGAGGGCGCCTCTTGTCCTGCAAACCCGGGCGATTTCACTCCAGCCTCGAGTCATGAAGACCTCACCCGGGGCAACGACCGCGACCTCTGCCTCGGTCGCGAGGGTGCTGCAGCCGGCATGCTGCAGCCAAAGCTTCAGGAGTTCTCCCTGCGGGATGATGGAGGCGAAGAAGGGAGGAAGGTGAATCCAAGACTGAGGAGGCATGGCGGCGTGGAGCACGAACTCTCGAGAGGATCCCTCAGTGTGGACCCCAGGGGGGACGACCCACACCTTCGTGACCTGTCGGCGCCGACGACGGCGCCGCCCGTGGCGATCAGCGTCGACTCCTTCAGAGCCCTCGATGTGGGCGTACAAGGGAAGCGAGAACCCCGGCGGTGGCCGCTCGCACCAGGGCCTCGACACCACCTGATGGGCCCCCCCGTCCCGGCCGCGGAGGGCGACCCGTTTCTTCAGCGGGAGCGGGTCTGGTTCCTCTCGAGGAGCCTTTCCCTTCTCTGCCGCCGAGAACCGGCGGATCGGAGCCATCACAGCAAGACGGAGCAAGGACCGGGAAGAAGGAGAAGCAAGAAGGGATGGACTGGAAGGGCGCACGTCGTTCCGTACTTATGGTCGGCGAAGGCCAACCTCCAACCTCCATGATCGCAGGTAATCATGACCTGCTTTTCATGCAGGGACTTGTCCAGTCCGTGTAGTTGCCGAGGCACCGTGGGAAGTGGAGGCGCCCACGTCCAGTCAACCGCCACGCGGCGCCCAAGGCCGCAGGCTGTTAGGGCCCGTGGCGCTTCGCTCTTGCCCTTTCGCCTCCCTGCACGGCCAAGTCCGGGCGCGCCTTGCGCTCGGGGGCTACTGTCGGCATTCTGGGAACGGGGGTCCCCAAACTTGCCTGCCTGCGGCCCGTGGTGTGGCTCAAAAGGGGGCCCAGCGCGGCCCATCTTCATCAACACAGACCCAAGACCCTCACGAGGGGCCAAGCCTTGCGGGGCGGACGACACGGAGCTTCCTCAGGCACGACCTCATCAGGCTGGCTCGCGAGGAGGTGAAGAGATCAAGGCGGGGTACCTCACGAGGTGCCCGTGACGCAAGCCATGATGACCAAAGGCGCCAGGCGGGCGCCGGCCGCACAGTGTCCTCCTTTCCTCTTTGGTGCAAAGGGAGCAAGCGCAGGCAAGAGCATCAAGCAAAGGCACCCGTTTCGGTGCAACGAGACCAAGACCAGTCCAACGGCAGGGAGGAAGTCATTGTGGAGCCCAAGCCAGCGTCACCACCAGAGCCTTTGGCAGGCGAGGACCAACTTTAGTCAGGATAAGTGTACCAGATGTTCCCCTTCAAAATGGCCAATTGTTGGCGCCCTTCCCGCTCAATATTTGGGAAGAGGCCCAGGGCCTTTGCCTATAAATAGGACTAGCCACCCACAGGGTAGAGGAGAGATCAGAGATCGGATCGGAGATGGGAGATCGGATCGCAATCAAGAAGGGAGAATCTAGAAGCCAAGAGAGAAACTAGCTAGGATCGGATCGAGTAGCATCACACACACAGAGAGAGAGAGAAGGGCGACTGAACTCCTCCTAGCAGTTCATCCCCCCAGCCAAGAACAGACCCTCGTGAGGCTGTTCTTCCTTGTATTGCTCATCATCATCAGCCCAAGAGGCAATCCACCACACCACACACTGGAGTAGGGTATTACACCACAACGGTGGCCCGAACCAGTATAAACCCTGTGTCTCTTGTGCTGTTCTTTCCATAGCTTAGATCTTAGCGAGGCGGAGGGGTGCAGGTAGGTAGAAGGCGAAATCTCCGCGCGCACCCCAGTGTTCAAACCTCAAGGGTCTGCCAGAACCCGAAATCCGACAGAAACCGCCTCGCATGACGCGCTGAGGTGGGATAATGAAACGACTCGGATAAAGGCTTGGTCGTGGTGTGACATGCTACGGAATACGTCAGCAGATTAGATTGGTGTAAATATTATTCTCTCTATGGCAATATGTGGAAACTTATTTTGCAAAGCCGGACACTATCTTTGTGTTCAAAATCTTCTATGAAGTACTTGGAGGAGGAACCCGCCTTGCAATGCCGAAGACAATCTGCGCGCCGGACTCGTCGTCATTGAAGCCTGGTTCAGGGGCTACTGAGGGAGTCCTGGATTAGGGGGTGTTCGGATAGCCGGACTATACCTTCAGCCGGACTCCTGGACTATGAAGATACAAGATTGAAGACTCTGTCCCGTGTCCGGAAGGGACTTTCCTTGGCGTGGAAGGCAAGCTTGGCGATACGGATATGAAGATCTCCTACCATTGTAACCGACTTTGTGTAACCCTAACCCTCTCCAGTGTCTATATAAACCAGAGGGTTTTAGTCCGTAGGACATCGTACACATCAACAATCATACCATAGGCTAGCTTCTAGGGTTTAGCCTCCTCGATCTCGTGGTAGATCTACTCTTGTACTACCCATATCATCAATATTAATCAAGCAGGACGTAGGGTTTTACCTCCATCGAGAGGGCCCGAACCTGGGTAAAACTTCGTGTCCCTTGCCTCCTGTTACCATCCGGCCTAGACACATAGTTCGGGACCCCCTACCCGAGATCCGCCGGTTTTGACACCGACACCAGTGCTTTGCTGGCGAGGTTCATCCTCGTCTTCGCTTGGTGTCTCCCCCCCCCCTTGTGTTCGGCGTTTAGCTTACCGGCCTGCTTGAAGACCCAGCATTCTCTGTGGGTGTGATTTGCAGGTTTATCAGGGGTGCCATGAATCTGACATAGTTTCTCTAGAATCTTGTTTAGGCTAGACGGTCCATCTCTGCTGCCTTTGAAAGGCTTTTTCTGCTGACCTAGTCGAGAGCCCCTGCATCCGACGTTTACCGCCATGTTATCTGGGTTGTCTTCTTTAACACGACGCTTGCTTTTACTGTGTCGTGGTTTTCCATTGACATCCCTGACTTCGGATGTGCTTGGGTTGCTGGTGCTACTGCGGGCTAACCAGCTATCTTCGCCCATGCAAAAGCGGGTCATGAGGCTTGTCAGGGCTGCCATTGTTCTCAGTTTTTCTTGGCCGAGGTGTCTGGCGAGCCATTCGTCTCGGATGCTGTGTTTGAAAGCTGCTAAGGCTTTGGCATCCGGACAGTCGATGATTTGGTTCTTCTTAGTGAGAAACCTGTTCCAAAGCTTTCGGGCTGACTCTCTGGGCTGTTGAATTATATGACTTAAATCGTCTGCATCCGGAGGTCGGATATAGGTCCCTTGAAAAATAGCCCGAAAAGCATCCTCGAGCTCCTCCCAACTTCCAATTGAGTTTTCGGGGAGGCTTTTCAGCCAGTGCCGAGCTGGTCCTTTAAGCTTGAGGGGCAAGTACTTGATGGCATGGAGATCATCTCTGCGAGCCATATGGATATGGAGGATAAAGTCCTCAATCCAGACCCCAGGGTTTGTGGTCCCGTCGTATGCCTCTATGTTCACTGGTTTGAATCCTTCTGGGAATTCGTGGTCCAGCACCTCATCGGTGAAACATAGGGGGTGTGCGCGCTTCCTAGATCCATAGATGGATCTGGTCATGCTGGATTTTTGGCGCAAGTCCTCACGTAGATCGTGTGTTGACTTATGTGCGACCTTGTTAGCCGCTCTATCACGGTCACAAGGTGGTTTATCCGGCCGGTTGGCCGTTTTATTTTTCAGTTGTGTGGGCTCTAAGGCCTCATCGTCGAATTCGGGTAATAGCTTGCGCTTTAGATAGCTTTTTGTGTGGTAACTTCCACCATACTTTTCTTCATTGTCGAGCACTTTGTTCCGCCTGCTGTTGAGCGTATTTTGTGCGGCCTTAAGCCTTTGCTTCTGCTTCTTCAGACTCCTCGCTGTGGCAATAAGCCTGCTGCGGAGGTTCTCTTGTTCCAAGTGCCTTTCCGGGATGATGTGTGCATCTTCGTCTGGACTGTTTTCCTCCCCAGAGGGGGGTTGATGATTTTTGTCCACGGCGTCGCCATGTTCGGACATCAGATCCGTACTATGTTCACCGTTTGCAGCTTCATCGTGCTTTGCCGCCGGGGCAATGTGGTCGTCGTTTCGTCTGGAGTCGACTGCAGTGTTATTTTCTCTTGCGCTGTTATCGCTGTTTTTGCCGAGACGGGATTTGGAGCGGCACCTACGCCGACGCTTTGTTTGCTTCTTGGACGGGTCATCCTCCACTGTCTCCTCCCGTTCCTCGTCATCGTTTTCTTTGGGTGTATCCACCATGTATATGTCATGTGATGAAGTGGCTGTCCAGTGCCTTGTGGGCACTAGTTCCTGATCCTTTCCTGCATCGTCGTCCATGCCGTCGATGTCTTCGGAGTCTAAATCGAGCATGTCGGTTAGATCGTCGACAGTGGCTACTAAGTGGGTGGTGGGTGGGGTGCGAATTTCTTCGTCGTCTGTATCCCCTTCCAGGTGGACATAGTTCGGCCAAGGTTCCCCTGACAAGGAGAGAGACCTTAATGAATTTAGCACATCGCCGAAAGCCGAGTGCTGAAAGATATCCGCGGGAGTAAACTCCATGATCGGTGCCCGATCGGATTCGATAGGCACGGACGCAGGTGGTTCGGAGCCTATGGCCGGGGACGAATCCAATTGTTCGGCAACACGGCTCTCACAAGGGGTGAAGTCAGTATTCGGCTCTATCGCCACTGAGAGTGCGGCCTCCATGGAGGGGTCTATCCACTCGTCCTCGGATGGCGCAATTTGCTCCGGATTGAGGGCCGGAGTAGTTGCAGATGCGATGTCCCAAACACTGTCCGACGGCAGAGTTACGTCATGCTCGTCGTGATTGTGCGGCGCACCTGACATGGGCTCGAATCCATCGAAGATCAAGTCTCCGCGGATGTCGGCAGTGTAGTTTAAGTTTCCAAACCTGGCCTGATGGCCAGGGGCGTAGCTCTTGATCTGCTCCAGATGGCCAAGCGAATTGGCCCGCGGTGTGCAGCCGCCGAATATGAAGATCTGTCCGGGGAGGAAAACCTCACCCTGGACCGCATCGTTACCGATGATCGAAGGAGCCATCGAGCCTTACGGTGACGGCACAGTGGAACTCTCAATGAAAGCACCAATGTCGGTGTCAAAACCGGCGGATCTCGGATAGGGGGTCCCGAACTGTGCGTCTAAGGCGGATGGTAACAGGAGGCAGGGGACACGATGTTTACCCAGGTTCGGGCCCTCTTGATGGAGGTAATACCCTACGTCCTGCTTGATTGATCTTGATGATATGAGTATTACAAGAGTTGATCTACCACGAGATCGTAGAGGCTAAACCCTAAAAGCTAGCCTATGGTATGATTGTTGTCGTCCTACGGACTAAACCCTCCAGTTTATATAGACACCGGAGGGGGCTAGGGTTACACAGAGTCGGTTACAAGGGAGGAGATCTACATATCTGTATTGCCAAGCTTGCCTTCCACACCAAGGAAAGTCCCATCCGGACACGGGACGAAGTCTTCAATCTTGTATCTTCATAGTCGAACAGTCCGGCCAAAGGATATAGTCCATCTGTCCGGAGACCCTCTAATCCAGGACTCCCTCACTCTCTCTCTCTCTCTCTCACAAGGCCCATGTTAGCCCATTAGTTCCCCCGGGGGTTCCGATAACCCCCCGACACTCCGATAATTATCCGGTGACCCCCAGAACTCATCCGGTGTCCGAATATAGTCATCCAATATACCAATCTTCATGTCTCGACCATTTCGAGACTCCTCGTCATGTCCATGATCACATCCAGGACTCCGAACTATCTTTGGTACATCAAAACACATAAACTCATAATACCGATCATCACCGAACGTCAAGCGTGTGGACCCTACGGGTTCGAGAACTATGTAGACATGACCGAGACATGTCTTCGGTCAATAACAAATAGTGGAACCTGGATGTTCATATTGGCTCCCACATATTCTACGAAGATCTTTATCGGTCAAACCGCATAACGATATATGTTGTTCCCTTTGTCATCGGTATGTTACTTGCCCGCGATTCGATCGTCGGTATCTCAATACCTAGTTCAATCTCGTTACCGGCAAGTCTCTTTACTCATTCCGTAATGCATCATCCCGCAACTAACTCATTAGTCACATTGCTTGCAAGGCTTATAATGATGTGTATTACCGAGAGGGCCCAGAGATACCTCTTCGATACTCAGAGTGACAAATCCTAATCTCGATCTATGCCAACTCAACAAACACCATCGGAGACACCTGTAGAGAATCTTTATAGTCATCCAGCTATGTTGTGACGTTTGATAGCACACTAAGTGTTCCTCCGGTATTCGGGAGTTGCATGATCTCATAGTCATAGGAATATGTATAAGTTATGGAGAAAGCAATAGCAACAAACTAAATGATCATCGTGCTAAGCTAACGGATGGGTCAAGTCAATGACATCATTCTCTAATATTGTGATCCCGTTAATCAAATGAAAACTCATGTCTATGGTTAGGAAACATAACCATCATTGATTCAATGAGCTAGTCAAGTAGAGGCATACTAGTGACATTTTGTTTGTCTATGTATTCACACATGTACTAAGTTTCCAGTTAATACAATTCTAGCATGAATAATAAACATTTATCATGATATAAGGAAATATAAATAACAACTTTATTATTGCCTCTAGGGCATATTTCCTTCATGGATGTCTTATGGTCCAAAAAAATCCACAAAAAGTTTCGTTGCGTTTGGACTCCGTTTGATATTGATTACCGCGATGTAAAAAACATGCAAAAACAGCAACCGGCACTTGGCACTATGTCAATAAGTTAGTACCAAAAAATGATATTAAATGACTATAAAATGATTATAAAACATCCAAGAATGATAATATAACAACATGGAACAATAAAAACTTATAGATACGTTGGAGACGTATCAAGTACCCATACCACGACGTGACGTGTAGTTTTTCTGCCATCCACGACTCTCTAGGAAGTTGGAGATCATCACGTTTGCATCGTGGAACTCCTCTAGAGAGATGTCAGATTCCAAGCTGGCGATGGCCCATTCATCACAAACCATTGGGAGATTGCCACCGACCACCACATATCCAAGCCGGGCATGAAGAGGACCAGACAACACCACCATAGTGCGGGCTGGGACGTGGGGGAAAGGGTTGCAATGGCTAGAACTCCGTTGTTTCTAAGCTTGGATTGATTGAAGTGATAGGAATATGACGAGGAGAAGAGGGAGGCGAAGAGGCCTATGGAGGGGCATGGGATTTATTGTGCCGAGTATATACCGGTTGTTGACCTGTTAAGTCTGTCCATATTTTTTCTTGTTGAAACAAAATCTCATAATACTTATAACAAACATGACATCTATTTTTCTTGTAGCAATCTGCATAGAAATGACCATATCCAAGGCATCAATAACAGAAGCGATTTTCACGACCAAAATAATCGAAAGATAAATCAGACTCTTTAGTTTCCCGGTTGTTGGGATGGATGGAGGCGCTTCATAGAGGCCGACCCAACACTATTGTCCTTCGGAGTGGCAGAATTTGAATTGCCATTAAGCCCATCACCTGCCAATCCGCTATGCATGGAAGTTTGTTGAGTACGTGCATGGTCAGCATGATTAATCCGATCAGAGATCACACGTTCAAGATTTCTAACTCTAATCAGGATGGAGTTTGCACCAATCAATGGATGATTCACATGATGATTATTACCAATATTAGAGAATCCAGGTTCATTGGCGCATAGTTTCTAGAAATCCTTTGATAAACCTGCTTAATAGAGGCTGGCCAATGTGACATAGGTTTTTGTATGAGATCATAGTCCATTTTGCGTCTTGTTCAACATACCATTATTTCTCCTTAAAATTCCAATTTGGTCCGCCACTGCCCCATAGATGGAATAAGCATGTGAACATATGTAACACCCTCGATGCGACTATAGCTCCCATGTGTCGAGGCACGACTTAGAGGCATAATCGCATTGAAGGCAATGTCGCAAGTTAGGCAATCTTCACAACATCCCATGTAATATAAATAATAAAGGGAAGAAACATAGTTGGCTTACACTCGCCATGTCAATCAAAGTACATAAATAGAATTACAACATCCAAACACTCATGGCCCGACTACGGCGCCAAAATAAAAGATAACCCAACATGCGACACGGTCCCGATCACCCCAACTGGGCACCACTACTGATCATCAGGGAAAGACACGTAGTATCGTCGTGAGTCCTCGTCAAACTCCCACTTGAGCTCAAGCGCGTCATCTGGAGCGGAATCATCAGGCCCTGCATCTGGTTTGGAAGTAATCTGTGAGCCATAGGGACTCAGCAATCTCGCACCCTCGCGATCAAGACTATTTAAGCTTAATAGGTAAGGCAAGAAAAAAATATGTGGAGCTGCAGCAAGCGACTAGCATATATGGTGGCTATCCTGTTCGCAAAAGAGAGCGAGAAGAGGAGGCAAAGCGCAAGCGAGCAACTAGAGAACAACCTGCGCAAGCATTACTCCAACACCGTGTTCACTTCCCGGACTCCGCCGAGAAGAGACCATCACGGTAACTCACACTGTTGATTCATTTTAATTAAGTTAAGGTTCAAGTTATCTACAACCGGACATTAACAAATTCCCATCTGCCCATAACCGCGGGCACGGCTTTCGAAAGTTCAAATCCTTGCAGGGGAGTCCCAACTTAGCCCATGACAAGCTCTCACGGTCAACGAAGGAATAGACCTCCTCCTGAGACGTTCCAATCAGACTCGGTATCTCGGTTCTACAAGACACTTCGACAAGTTAAAACAAAACCAGCAACACCGCCCGAATGTGCCGACAAATCCCGATAGGAGCTGCACATATCTCGTTCTCAGGGCACACTCAGATAGGTCAAGCTATGAGTAAAACCAACCCTCGAGTTTCCCCGAGGTGGCCCCGCAGGCTGCCTGGTTCGGACCAACACTCAGAGGAGCATTGGCCCGGGGGGGTTTAAATAAGATGACCCTCGGGCTCCGGAAACCCAAGGGAAAAAGAGGCTAGGTGGCAAATGGTAAAACCAAGGTTGGGCATTGCTGGAAAAGCTTTAATCAAGATGAACTATCAAGGGGTTCCCATTATAACCCAACCGCGTAAGGAACGCAAAATCTGGGAACATAACACCGATATGACGAAAACTAGGGCGGCAAGAGTGGAACAAAACACTAGGCGAGAGGCCGAGCCTTCCACCCTTTACCAAGTATATAGATGCATTAAGATAACATGGCAATATAATGATATCCCAACAAGTAAATAATGTTCCCACAAGGAACGGTCTCCAATCTTCACCTGCAACGAGCAACGGTATAAGAGGGGCTGAGCAAAGCGGTAACATAGCCAATCAATGGTTTGCTAGGACATGGTGGGTTAGAGGTTTGACATGGCAATTTGGGAGGCATGAAAGCAAGTGGTAGTCATCGTAGCATAGGCATGGCAAAAGAGCGAGCATCTAGCAAAGCAAAGATAGTAGTGATTTCGAGGGTATGATCATCTTGCCTGCAAAGTTGTCAGAGTTGACTGGATTCTCGAAAGCAAACTCAACGGGCTCCTCGTTAGCGAACTAGTCTCCCGGATCTACCCAAACAAGACAAACAAGCAACAAGGACACAATCAACCACGTGCAAGGATCAAACAGTATGATGCAAACATGGTATGCTATGCGGGATGCGATATGTGATGCATATGCAAGATTTGACAAGGAATGCATGAACCTGGCCTCAACTTGGAAAACCAAGTGTTCCACTGGAAAGATGAGATGAAATCGCTTGAAAACGATATAAAGAACGCCGGAATCGGAGCTACGGTTTGGAAATGGCAAGCAATTCAAATATGGCACCGGTCTGCGATTTACAGCAAGTAGCCATCTAAATGCAACAAGATGAACATGCTACAGCACCCAAACATGGCATCAAAATACATGGCAGGAATCCATTCATGAAGCTTAACAAAAGTCTAGCACTGAGCTACGGCCAATTCATCCATTAACAGGTTCAAACAAGCATGGCAAAAATGCATTTGACAAACAGATTTCAGACTTAGTGAAATTAACACTTGTCTGGAATTTCAGATCAGATAGCACTCTTTGGAGCAACAAAACTACATGCTACAGGACCTGAACATGGCAAAGTAAAGCATGGCATGGAGATGCTCAAAGAGCTTAACAAAATTCCCTTAGTGACCTTGAGCCAAAAGGGATTAGAAAATACATTTGCAAGCATGTGCACATGGCAAAAACATAATCAGTTCTCAGACTTGGTGAAAACTGGAGCATGCTGAAACAGATATCAAGTAGGCATGTTTATGAGCTCGATGCACTCACTACAGAGCAAGTCATGACAATCTAAGCATGCACCCATCAAGAATACACAAAATACAAGCTAGACATGGCGAGAACAATACCATAGCATGCACGGATCAACTACAACATCATCGGCAAAATCGCTAACAAGTAGACAATCTGCCCAGATTCACGAAATGACAAAAGTAGAGCTCGATTGACTCAAGCTAGGGTGCTCCATAATTGCAAACAAAGACATGGATGGATAGAGCACTATAAGATTAACAAAACATCCTTACTGATCATCCTCAAAAGAGGCACGGATCACTAGGAAACAACATGAACATATGGCCATATGAGATAAACAGCTCAAGGACTTAGTGGAAATGCCAAGTCCCTGAAATCAGCATTAACAAATGCCTCGCTTTGCAAGCTTGTGCTAGTCACCACACACATCACAAAAATACATGGGTTGCACCTCTGGATAGATGGCAAAACATATAACAAAACACATGTAGAGCTCCTGGGTATATCATGCACACAATAATCATGGCAAAAATGACAAATATCTAACTGGAGCAGCAGATCTGACAATTATCTCAAATAGCATTCTTCCAACAGCATTTATGGCATCAAGATGAACTCAAATGAAAATGATGCAATGAGATGAAATGATGTACTCTCTGAGACGAACATTTTGATATGCTATATGCCCAAAACGGAGCTACGGATGAGGAGTTACGGCACGATGAACATAGCAAATTATTAGGGTTTCGGGGATAAAAAGTCAACCGCGAGTTTTAGATCTCATATCTGGCACTGTAGATGCACTGTAGCAGCTCGAGGTCGCCGGCGAAAATGGAGCTGCGGTGGCCAGACTTTCCGTTGCGGTGAGGAGGAAGGAGAGGGAGCCAGATGGGGAGGACGGCGAGGCGCGGTGGTGCGGCGTACTCCGGGCGGCGTGGTGGCGGCGGTGGTCGGCACCGGCGGGAGGAAGCAGCCGCGGCGGAGCTTTCTCCGGCCGGCGAGGTGCGAGGCGGCTGGCACGGCTCCGGTCGCCGGCGTCGGCGGAGATGGTGGCAGGGCCGGGCGAAGAGGGAGGCGGGGCGAAGATGGCGGCGGTGGCCGCGATGGGCCTCGGGGGCCCGGCTCGGGCCTCCCGGGCCGACGGCGGAGGAAGGCGGCGATGGGCCACATGGCGCGCCCCGGTCGGCCGGAGGTGGCGGCGGACGTTGTCCGGCCGGGGACGGACGTGTCCGGCCGGCGCGAGGTGTTTCTTTAGGGTTTGGACGGGGAGATCCGAAATTTGGAATGGGGGAGGTATATATAGGCATAGAGGGAGCTAGGAGTGTCCAAATGAGGTGCGGTTTTCGGCCACGTGACCGTGATCGAACGCTCTAGAAGATGGAGAAGGTTTTGGTGGGTTTTGGGCCAAATTGGAGGGGTGTTGGGCTGCAACACACACGAGGCCTTCTCGGAACCTCGGTTAACCGTTGGAGCATCAAACGAAGTCCAAATGGTACAAAACTTGACAGGCGGTCTACCGGTAGTAAACCAAGGCCGCTTGGCAAGTCTCGGTCCAATCCGGAAATTTTTAATCCCCACACACGAAAGAAAGGTAGAAGTGACCATCGGAGGAGAACGAAGCGCCGGAATGCAAAACGGACAACGGGGAAAAATCTCGAATGCATGAGACGAACACGTATACAAATGCAATGCACATGATGCCATGATATGAGATGCATGACAACGACAACAACACACGGAGACAAAAACCCGAACCCGAGAAAATAAAATAACTTAACGCCGGAAACGGCAAGAGTTGGAGTACATATTGGGTAAATCACATCCGGGGTGTTACAACACTCCACCACTACGAAAGGATCTCGTCCTGAGATCTAGGACTGAAAGAACGTTGGGTACTCAGAACGGAGGTGATCCTCGCGTTCCCAGGTAGCTTCATGGTCGGAATGGTGTGACCACTTGACTTTGAGGAATTTGATTGACTTGTTGCGAGTCTTGCGTTCAGTCTCTTCAAGAATAGCAACGGGGTGCTCACGATAAGAGAGATCTTCTTGGATCTCAATGTCCTCTAAGTTGACGGTGTGGTCAGGAGTCTTGAAGCACTTTCGAAGCTGAGAGACATGGAACACATCATGAACATTTGCAAAGTTTGAAGGGAGCTCGAGTTGATAGGCGAGATCGCCTCTCTTGCTGACAATCTTGAAAGGTCCCACGTATCTAGGGGAAAGCTTCCCTTTGATACCGAAGCGACAAGTACCTTTCATAGGAGAGACGCGGAGGTAAACATGATCTCCGATCTCGAAAGCCAAATCACGGTGCTTACTATCATAGTAGCTCTTCTGGCGGGATTGGGCTGCTTTGAGGTTATCTCGAATGACTTTGCACATTTCCTCTGCCTCTATGATTAAGTCATTACCCAAAAGCTGACGTTCACCGGTTTCGGACCAGTTGAGAGGGGTACGGCACTTCCTGCCATACAGAATTTCAAAAGGGGCCTTGCCCGAACTTGCTTGAAAACTGTTGTTGTAGGAGAATTCAGCATAAGGAAGACAATCCTCCCACTTCATGCCGAAAGAGATCACACAATCCCTGAGCATATCTTCAAGAATCTGATTGACATGCTCGACTTGACCGCTAGTTTGAGGATGGAAAGCTGTGCTGAAGCGGATGTTGGTGCCCATGGCCTTCTGAAAAGAATCCCAAAACTTGGAGGTAAAGATGTTGCCACGGTCTGAAGAGATCACTTGTGGAATACCGTGCAGAGAGACAATCCGAGAGGTATAGAGCTCCGCCAATTGAGCTGCAGTGATTGACTCTTTGATAGGCAGAAAGTGAGCCACTTTAGTGAGTTTGTCGATGACAACGAATATAGCATCATTGGCACATTTGGACTTTGGAAACCCAGTCACGAAGTCCATTTCAATGTGGTAAAACTTCCATTCTGGAATGGCAAGAGGTTGGAGGAGACCAGCTGGCCTTTGGTGTTCTTCCTTCACTCTTCTGCAGACATCACATTCATTCACGAATTGAGCAATCTCGCGCTTCATTCGAGTCCACCAATAAGCCTGCTTGAGGTCCTGATACATCTTCGTGCTCCCAGGGTGGATGGAGAGGAGAGAATTGTGAGCCTCGTTCATGATCACTTTACGAAGGTCACCTTTGGGCACAACAATATGATCCTCGAAGAAGAGAGTATCCTTGTCATCAAGGCGGTAGCACTTGTACTTGGGTTGACTCTTGGCAATCCCAATCTTCACCTTTTTCACCATAGCATCAAGAAGCTGAGCTTGGCGAATTTGGTCTTCCAAGGTAGGAGAGACTTGAAGGTTTGCGAGGAAACCTTGAGGAACAACTTGCAGATTAAGTTTGCGGAAAGCTTCACAAAGCTCGGGTTGATAAGGCTTGAGAATCAGACTGTTGCAGTAAGCCTTTCTGCTCAATGCGCCAGTAATCACATTGGCCTTGCCTGGAGTATACTCGATACTCGGATTATACTCTTGAATCATTTCGACCCATCGAGTCTGCCTGAGGTTGAGATTAGGCTGAGTGAAGATGTACTTGAGACTCTTGTGGTCAGTGAAGATGTCCACTTTTCTTCCCAATAAGAGATGTCTCCAAGTCAAAAGAGCATGCACAACTGCCGCCAACTCGAGATCATGAGTGGGGTAGTTCTTCTCGTTGGGCTTCAATTGGCGAGAGGTATAAGCAACAACTTTCTTCTCTTGCATCAACACTGCACCAAGACCTTGGAGAGAGGCATCACAAAAGACCTCGTACGGCTTGGATTCATCAGGAGGAGTCAGAACTAGAGCAGTGATCAATTTCTCTTTCAAAGTTTTGAAAGCAATGTCACACTCCGGAGACCAAACGTACTTGACGTGCTTCTGGAGAAGATTTGAGAGAGTCTTCGCGATCTTAGAAAAGTTTTCAACAAATCTTCGATAATAGCTTGTGAGACCGAGGAAGCTACTGAGTTGCTTCACGTTCTGAGGAGGTTCCCAATTCACAATTGCAGACACCTTCTCAGGATTCACCGCAATGCCCTTGGCAGAGATGATATGACCAAGATAAAGAACCTCATCGAGCCAAAATTCGCACTTGGAGAACTTGGCGTAGAACTAATGTTCCCTCAGCTTATCGAGTACCAAACGCAAGTGCTTGGCATGATCTTCCTTGTTCTTCGAGAAAACCAGAATGTCGTCAAGATAGACCAAAATGAAGTCATTGGTGTAGGCGTTGAAGATGAAGTTCATCATGCGAGAGAACGTCGGAGGAGCGTTGACGAGGCCAAAAGACATGACATGTATTCATATGAACCATAGCTTGTCCTGAAAGCCGTCTTGGGAATATCTTGCTCACGGATTCGAATCTGATGATAACCCATACGGAGATCAAGCTTGGAGAATACTTGGGCACCTTTGAGTTGTTCGAACAGCTCGTTGATGTTGGGAAGTGGGTATTTGTTCTTGATGGTCTTCTTGTTCAATGGACGGTAGTCAACACAAAGTCGGTCCGTTCCATCCTTCTTCTTCACAAAAAGAACACCACAACCCCATGGAGAAGAACTAGGCTGGATGAGACCCATTCTCTCTTGAATATCGAGTTGCTTCTTCAGCTCCTTCAACTCTTCAGGTCCGAGCTTGTAAGGACGCTTGCACACTGGTTCCGTGCCAGGCTCAAGATCAATGACGAATTCAAATGGCCAGTGTGGAGGCATTCCTGGAAGCTCTTCTGGAAAGACGTCTTGATATTCGCAAATGACTGGAATCTGCGAGATAGCATCTAGTTCACCCTTCTCATTGAGAGAAAATAGACGGATGGTATCATCACGAGCGGCAAAGACAATTACATCCTCAGGCGAATGAGTCAATTGAATCTGTCTGGCTGCACAATCAAGATGCGCCTTGTGCTTAGAAAGCCAATCCATTCCGAGAATAAGATCAATATCCGAGTTACCAAGAACCATTGGGGAAGAAAGGAACTTGTAGTCGCCCAAGGTGATAGTAACATCTGGCACCTCCAGACTTGCATTCAAACATTTTCCAGGAGAAACGATATCCATTTGTTTACCCAAATGAGAAGAAACGAACTCATGCTTGGTAAAAAATGGCTTTGACATGAAACAATGCGATGCACCAGTGTCAAAAAGAACTCTTGCGGGAATATCGTTAACAGGAAGGTTACCCATGATGACATCTGACGAGTCCTCTGCCTGAGCTGCGTTCATCAAGTTGACCTTGGTGTGCTTGGGATTATGCTTGACCACAGTTGTACTTGCCGATCTCACAGGAGGAGGAGGAGGAAGACGCCTCTGATTGAAGCATTTGTTGGCATAGTGACCCTTCTGTTGGCACTTGTTGCACGTGACCTCTGAAAGCGGACGGTGATACGGAGCACTTGATCTTGGAGCTTGAGACGAAGTCTTGTTCTAAAAGCCAGGGTTGGGTGGGTGGGAAGATCCACTGCCACCTTTGCTCTTCTGCTGATACGGCTGACGGAACGGAGGAGGAAGAAGCCAAAACTTCTGCTGCTTGGCTACTTGAGTAGAGGAAGAAGGAGTAGCATCTCTGAATCGCTTCTTGGAAGCATCACACCTCAGTTGAGCGGCCTCTTGCTTCAATGCCATGTTGTAGAACTCATCGTACCTCAAGGGCTCAAAGAGAACAAGAGCTAGCTAAATTTCTTCCCTGAGACCACCCTTGAACTGGTATATCATGCTCTTCTCATCAGGGACGTCCTGCTTAGCAAAGCAGGCGAGCTTCTGAAACAACTTGTTGTAGTCATAGACAGAAAAAGAGCCTTGCTTCAGGTTGCGAAATTCCTCACGCTTGCTTTCAACCACACTCTGAGGAATATGATGAGCTTTGAAGTCTTGACGGAATTCATCCCAGGTAATAACAAGGCCTCCTCTGGAATCCTTGTACTGCTGGAACCATTCTGCAGCTTGGTCTTTGAGTTGGAAGGAAGCGAACTTGACAAAGTCCTCAGGCCTGACGTTACTACACTCGAAATGCTTGCATAGATCCACGAGCCAATCATCAGCATCAGTTGCCTCAACACAATTGCTGAAAGTCTTTGGCCCGTTAGCAAGGAACTGGTTGAGTGTAGTAAAGTGATTCTGATTGTTGCCTTGGTTGCCTTGGTTTGCTTGATTGCGCTCTTGAAGAATTTGCATGATCAACTGTGTGTTTGCATTGGTTGCGGCCATCACAGCTTGCCATGCCTCCGGAGGAGGTGGAGGTGGTGGCGGATCCTGATTCTGATTCTGATTGGTGCTCTTAGCGGGAGCCATCCTGAAGAGGTTGACCACCGTTAGCACATTGACAGATAAAATGAAGCTGAATCAAACGGTTTGAAAATTGCAACATATAGTCTTCACATCCGAACAAAATGAACAAATGCATTCCTCTTGAAATGGTCACATATCCATAAATTGAGAAGCCACTTAGAATTTAGGTAGAGAAATAAATCAACAAGGTACGGATCAAGAACGAATACTCGGTAAGAAATCCCAATCTCAAACCAAATATCCGTGGAAGAAGAGCTAAAGCTACTTGAATTCCCACCTATGAAACTCCCGAACCTTTCCGGTTATGCAATCAGGTGTTGGGGATACAGGGGAAGCATAATATCTCACCCAATTCTAGCAAATCCTACATCCAGCTGTATCCATCCTTCAACACATAACCGAGAAGACTTCGGAAACCATCTACCTCAACCTTCGAAAAGCATCCATTATACAAGTTATGGCGATACTCCCGAACTCCCGCCCCAGTACTGGGTGGCGTCGAGGTTATCTCACCAACGAACTGCATAAAAGAGATTTTCGATGTCGGCGAACTAAACTCAGGTATTTCAGAACTGCAACGATAAAATTATGACGACAACACCTCGGAGCTCAACTCCCCGGGACACTGCCACAAAACCCCTGACAGGAGGCACCAAGACAATGTTCTCGTCACAAAACCATCGGAACGATTCCAAAATACCCGCGTGATCCTAAAAAAAATTTAGTGAAATTTGAGAAGAGAAGAGTCAAAACTCTACGCCATGATGCCTTACCAGAGCAATGAGGAGACTGAGAAGTAAAAAGAATTCCTAAACTCTATGATATATAATTCCTAAATGACTCAAAACATTTTTCTAGACACAACTCGGCCGCTAATAACGATCAAGCAATGGGGGCTCCTAAGGTCGGGGAAGGCTCTGATTACCAACTTGTAACACCCTCGATGAGACTATAGCTCCCACGTGTTGAGGCACGACTTAGAGGCATAATCGCATTGAAGGCAATGTCGCAAGTTAGGCAATCTTCACAACATCCCATGTAATATAAATAATAAAGGGGAGAAACATAGTTGGCTTACACTCGCCACGTCAATCAAAGTACATAAATAGCATTACAACATCCAAACACTCATGGCCCGACTACGGCGCCAAA
This sequence comes from Triticum urartu, assembly GCF_003073215.2. NCBI lineage: Eukaryota > Viridiplantae > Streptophyta > Magnoliopsida > Poales > Poaceae > Triticum > Triticum urartu. The sequence goes on along the minus strand of NC_053022.1, from coordinate 529,316,730 downwards.
ATAAAAGATAACCCAACATGCGACACGGTCCCGATCACCCCAACTAGGCACCACTACTGATCATCGGGGAAAGACACGTAGTATCGTCGTGAGTCCTCGTCGAACTCCCACTTGAGCTCAAGCGCGTCATCTGGAGCGGAATCATCAGGCCCTGCATCTGGTTTGGAAGTAATCTGTGAGCCATAGGGACTCAGCAATCTCGCACCCTCGCGATCAAGACTATTTAAGCTTAATAGGTAAGGCAAGAAAAAAATATGTGGAGCTGCAGCAAGCGACTAGCATATATGGTGGCTATCCTGTTCGCAAAAGAGAGCGAGAAGAGGAGGCAAAGCGCAAGCGAGCAACTAGAGAACAACCTGCGCAAGCATTACTCCAACACCGTGTTCACTTCCCGGACTCCGCCGAGAAGAGACCATCACAGTAACTCACACTGTTGATTCATTTTAATTAAGTTAAGGTTCAAGTTATCTACAACCGGACATTAACAAATTCCCATCTGCCCATAACCGCGGGCACGGCTTTCGGAAGTTCAAATCCCTGCAGGGGAGTTCCAACTTAGCCCATGACAAGCTCTCACGGTCAACGAAGGAATAGACCTCCTCCCGAGACGTTCCGATCAGACTCGGTATCTCGGTTCTACAAGACACTTCGACAAGTTAAAACAAAACCAGCAACACCGTCCGAATGTGCCGACAAATCCCGATAGGAGCTGCACATATCTCGTTCTCAGGGCACACTCAGATAGGTCAAGCTACGAGTAAAACCAACCCTCGAGTTTCCCCGAGGTGGCCCCGCAGGCTGCCTGATTCGGACCAACACTCAGAGGAGCACTGGCCCGGGGGGTTTAAATAAGATGACCCTCGGGCTTCGGAAACCCAAGAGAAAAAGAGGCTAGGTGGCAAATGGTAAAACCAAGGTTGGGCATTGCTGGAAAAGCTTTAATCAAGACGAACTATCAAGGGGTTCCCATTATAACCCAACCGCATAAGGAACGCAAAATCCGGGAACATAACACCGATATGACGGAAACTAGGGCGGCAAGAGTGGAACAAAACACTAGGCGAGAGGCCGAGCCTTCCACCCTTTACCAAGTATATAGATGCATTAAGATAACATGGCAATATAATGATATCCCAACAAGTAAATAATGTTCCCACAAGGAACGGTCTCCAATCTTCACCTGCAACTAGCAACGCTATAAGAGGGGCTGAGCAAAGCGGTAACATAGCCAATCAACGGTTTGCTAGGACATGGTGGGTTAGAGGTTTGACATGGCAATTTGGGAGGCATGAAAGCAAGTGGTAGGCATCGTAGCATAGGCATGGCAAAAGAGCGAGCATCTAGCAAAGCAAAGATAGTAGTGATTTCGAGGGTATGATCATCTTGCCTGCAAAGTTGTCAGAGTTGACTGGATTCTCGAAAGCAAACTCAACGGGCTCCTCGTTAGCGAACTCGTCTCCCGGATCTTCCCAAACAAGACAAACAAGCAACAAGGACACAATCAACCACGTGCAAGGATCAAACAGTATGATGCAAACATGGTATGCTATGCGGGATGCGATATGTGATGCATATGCAAGATTTGACAAGGAATGCATGAACCTGGCCTCAACTTGGAAAACCAAGTGTTCCACTGGAAAGATGAGATGAAATCGCTTGAAAACGATATAAAGAACGCCGGAATCGGAGCTACGGTTTGGAAATGGCAAGCAATTCAAATATGGCACCGGTCTGCGATTTACAGCAAGTAGCCATCTAAATGCAACAAGATGAACATGCTACAGCACCCAAACATGGCATCAAAATACATGGCAGGAATCCATTCATGAAGCTTAACAAAAGTCTAGCACTGAGCTACGGCCAATTCATCCATTAACAGGTTCAAACAAGCATGGCAAAAATGCATTTGACAAACAGATTTCAGACTTAGTGAAATTAACACTTGTCTGGAATTTCAGATCAGATAGCACTCTTTGGAGCAACAAAACTACATGCTACAGGACCTGAACATGGCAAAGTAAAGCATGGCATGGAGATGCTCAAAGAGCTTAACAAAATTCCCTTAGTGACCTTGAGCCAAAAGGGATTAGAAAATACATTTGCAAGCATGTGCACATGGCAAAAACATAATCAGTTCTCAGACTTGGTGAAAACTGGAGCATGCTGAAACAGATATCAAGTAGGCATGTTTATGAGCTCGATGCACTCACTACAGAGCAAGTCATGACAATCTAAGCATGCACCCATCAAGAATACACAAAATACAAGCTAGACATGGCGAGAACAATACCATAGCATGCACGGATCAACTACAACATCATCGGCAAAATCGCTAACAAGTAGACAATCTGCCCAGATTCACGAAATGACAAAAGTAGAGCTCGATTGACTCAAGCTAGGGTGCTCCATAATTGCAAACAAAGACATGGATGGATAGAGCACTATAAGATTAACAAAACATCCTTACTGATCATCCTCAAAAGAGGCACGGATCACTAGGAAACAACATGAACATATGGCCATATGAGATAAACAGCTCAAGGACTTAGTGGAAATGCCAAGTCCCTGAAATCAGCATTAACAAATGCCTCGCTTTGCAAGCTTGTGCTAGTCACCACACACATCACAAAAATACATGGGTTGCACCTCTGGATAGATGGCAAAACATATAACAAAACACATGTAGAGCTCCTGGGTATATCATGCACACAATAATCATGGCAAAAATGACAAATATCTAACTGGAGCAGCAGATCTGACAATTATCTCAAATAGCATTCTTCCAACAGCATTTATGGCATCAAGATGAACTCAAATGAAAATGATGCAATGAGATGAAATGATGTACTCTCTGAGACGAACATTTTGATATGCTATATGCCCAAAACGGAGCTACGGATGAGGAGTTACGGCACGATGAACATAGCAAATTATTAGGGTTTCGGGGATAAAAAGTCAAACCACGAGTTTTAGATCTCAGATCTGGCACTGTAGATGCACTGTAGCAGCTCGAGGTCGCGGCGAAAATGGAGCTGCGGTGGCCGGACTCCGTGGCAGTGAGGAGGAAAGGAGAGGGAGCCGGATGGGGAGGACGCAAGGCACGGTGGCCGGCGTACTCCGGGCGGCGTGGTGGCGGCGGTGGTCGGCCCGCGGGAGGAAGCAGCCCGGCGAGCTTGCTAGGCCGCAGTGCGAGGCGGCCGGCGCGCTCTGTCGCGGCGTCGGCGGAGATGGTGCGGCAGGCGAAGGGAGGCAGGCAAGATGCGCGTGGCCGCGACTGGCCTCGGCGGCCGCGGGCCTCGGCGGCGGCGCGGGAGGCGGCGAGGCCACGTGGACGCCACTGGTTGCGAGGCGGCGGCGGGACGTGTCCGGCCGGCGGACGTGTCCGGCGGCGCGAGTGTTTTTTTAGGGTTACGGGAGATCGAATTTGGAATGGGGAGTTATATATAGGCATAGAGGGAGCTAGGAGAGTCCAAATGAGGTGCGGTTTTCGGCCACGCGATCGTGATCGAACGCTCTAGATGATGGAGCAGAGTTAGGTGGGTTTTGGGCCAAATTGGAGGGGTGTTGGACTGCAACACACACGAGGCCTTTCGGTCCCTCGGTTAACCGTTGGAGTATCAAACGAAGTCCAAATGATACGAAACTTGACAGGCGGTCTACCGGTAGTAAACCAAGGCCGCTTGCAAGTCTCGGTCCAATCCGGAAATGTTTAATCCCCACACACGAAAGAAAGGTAGAAATGACCACCGGAGGAGAACGAAGCGCCGGAATGCAAAACGGACAACGGGGAAAAAGCTCGAATGCATGAGATGAACACGTATGCAAATGCAATGCACATGATGCCATGATATGAGATGCATGACAACGACAACAACACACGGAGACAAAAACCCGAACCCGAGAAAATAAAATAACTTAACGCCGGAAACGGCAAGAGTTGGAGTACATATTGGGTAAATCACATCCGGGGTGTTACAACATATCACACGAAAAAAATTTCTTAACTACAAGATAGAAACCCATTGCCTTGAAGCAGACCGAGAAATGAAAAATGTTGCCATGAACATGGGAAACATTCGGTGAATCATATCCACCTGCCGTGCAAGCCGAGAGAGCCAAACTCACATTGACTGGATCCAAGATAAATGAAGAGCGGTCAAAAGAATCCACCAAGAGAAATCCATAGGACAGTGACACGGGGCTGACCAAAGTGGAGAAGATATCATGAACCTTGCTTCTGAATTGATGTCCAAAAGAGAAATCCAGATGATGAGCAATGGAGTGTGCATCAATCAATGGCTCCATTGGAATGGATGTGGATTCTAGTGGAGGAGTGAGGTGGTGTTTGGACATGACCATAAACCATGCAATATTGTATATAAAGCTTCTCAAAACTAAAAAGCGAGCCATTGTGTCGGCTAGTGTGGAGCGAGCATTGTAGGGGCGCCTTGGTCATGTTTACCGCGAGACCAATGTGATGCTTGCCCATGTCAAGTGGGATGGGCATCATTAATCACGACCAGAAATTTGAAAATCAACAATGAAAAATGTAAGGTTTTATTATTTATTATTTTTATACACCAAGTCTTTCTTTATTATTCCCTCCGGTTTTCTGCATACTAGCTCTTTAACCCATCCTTGCGGTAGACCACATGGGTTGAACTCCACTTTTGCTAGAATCTACAAAGTAAGGAAGAAAATTAGCTTTGAAAAGCAAAATCATTACAAACATATATAATTACTTATGTACTAATAGCAAGAAATACACATTATCTTGGATGCTTGTCTCGCATTGTCCATCTGTAACACATTTGGATATGTTCATTTCCTTAGCATAGAGTAGTAAATCTTCTTTAGAAAGTAACCATACTCCCAATGCTGAGTAAATATAAAACTATTTCCGAAACTAAGAAAATCCTAATATGGCCATTTTATATTATTATTCTCCTGGGGCAAATGAAAGAATGAAATACTACCTTGTACATGTTGTCCATCTTCTCACCCTCTCCTCTGAGCTCAACCAACCAACCATTTGGAAGCCATTGGTGTGCGTTATGCATACCATGGTAGAATGGCACATCGATCATGGATATAATAATAATAAAATATAGGGACCTCGTCATAGTAAGAAAAATATACATATCCATATTGAAGAAAAGGCAGTTCAGGACCTCTTCCTTCATCCTGAATTTGACCCTCAACACATGAGAAATAAAATACTAGAAGGAAACCAAAGCAACAAGGAAAATAAATCAGATCTCTCAAGCAAATAAAACAACAAAAACTAGCAAAAAACATACAAACACGTATAAATCATGAATATGTGTTAAACCAACCGAAGAAGGTGTATCTTTGCATATGTTTTAGTAGTATACATCATACCTTATACATGGCGCATCATCACCACATTTGACCTCCATGATCCAACCATCCGGGAGCCAATCCGGTGGCTCCTCCGCACCATCTCCCACCTTGTCCTTGACATATTCTAGTAGTTTCACTTCCTCACCATATGAGATCGAGTCTTCCACTCCACAACTCGGGAAACTCTCACCCTTCTGTTTCGACCCCTCTTCTGATTTTCATAGATCCAAAAGATCATGAGAAAGAGACCGTTGGGTAACGAGAGAAAGATAAATAAACAATGTGTAGGATCATTGTTGGTGTGAGCTAGCATTCTCCAATGTGAACCATGTGACCAACATTGGGTGACAAGTTTTGACTGATAGTACTATAGACAATTCATTAAATGTGGTGACCGGAGTAACCTAATGGCATGTAAATTAAAGTATTACTATTCATTTGGGAGTCTGTAAAAACAAGAATAGTGTGGAGAAGAAATACCAGTCGTAAAACATCAAAAGAAAACAAACCAGCCTCCTTACTAAAACTGATAGAATAGCGTCACGTGTTAAATAATGAGATGGAGCATAGACACCTTTTTCGTGAATCAATAGAGTGTACACTTGTATTCATATTTTTATTCGTGAAGTGTACCCTCTATTATTGTGTATGTTCACTACTAAAAAATGTGTTTGTATGTAGGTTTACATTGTATTAACTTCCATTAACTGTTGTGGCCAAAGAACAACGAACTTTTTACATGTCATGAATAATATTTTAAAAAAATTGCCTGAAAGTTTTTATGAACATTTTAAAAAAATGACATGAACACTTTTTAAAGGCGTGCACTTTTTTCAAATGGTACCAACATTATTTTGAATGTCAAGAATATTTTTTATAATGTGAGCATTTTTTAAGCCTCGTGAATATGTTTTTTTAAATGCGTGAACATGTTTTTTGAATTGGGTGAACATTTTTTCCATACACGAAGTTCCAAAAAATGTCACACACTTCTAAAAATGTGTTCATGCATGTTAAACAAAATTCTTCATGAGACTTACAAAAATGTTCATATGTTTACAAACAATACTCGTAAACTTCATAAAAATGCTGGTACCATTTAACAAAAATGTCCACATTTTTAAAAAAGGTTCATGATATTTTTTTAAATCAAGCAATTTAGAAAAAACAAAGTTCATGATATATAAAAAGTGTTTGTAACCATTTTCAAAATGTTCACAACTTTTACAAAAAATGTTCATGCATTTAAAAAAATCATGATGATGTTGAAATTTGTTCGCACAACTAAAAAATCATGCGATATAAGAAAATGTTCACAACCGTCTAAACCAACTTGCTAGATTTACGAAAACATTGATGAAAATATAAAAACTTGTTCGTTCAACTATTTTAACATGTTCATGAAGTATAAAAACATCCCCTCCTTTTTCACAAAAAAAGAACATGCAAAACTGAGAAGATAAATAAATAAATAAACAAGAAGAAAAACCCGAAAACAAAACCGATGGAGAAATATTAGAGAAAACACACACACACACACAAAAAAAAATATATAAAACCCTGAAATGAAAACCTTTCATAAACGTAAACAAGGTTCCCAAAACGAGCCATTACATTTTTTGAGCAACAACAGTAGGGAAAACCCCTACTGTAATTCTTTTTCATTAAGATTGGTGGAACATGTACAAATGGCTATATATTAGGTATGGTATGTTACAAATGGTTCACAAATAATCTAACCAAGATTGCGCCCCTTCCTTTAAGCTAGGCTTGGCCTTCTTGATGATTGTATCAAAGTGAGATTTGAAGCATGATATGCAATATTCCTAGTTTTGACCTTGTTGTAAGAAATAACACTATTCTTGTGCTTACAAATACTCCAACAGCCAGCAACCAGGCATTCTTAGAAACATTGAATTGAGTATCTCCTCTCCCCTTCCATGAGCATCTCTACAATATCATAGTCAGTGTTCCAGCCAAAACTAAGAGAACCACAATTACACAAAAGAATTGAAGAAGAGATGCATAAGGTGATCATTAGGCTCATCATCACACAACACACAATTATTGGTTTCAATGTGGAAGTTCTTTCTTATCGGGAGATCGCTGGTATTTAACCTGTCCTGTAACAACAGCTAAAAGAAGAATTTTCTTTTTACGAAAATTGTAAGATTTCCATATCCATTGGAAAGGCTTTGGAGTCTCGCGAGGATTTCAAATAAGTTCCAGATATATTCTTTTGTTGGAATATTTATTGCTATGGCAGTAGAACTACCAAGTGTCTTTGTTGTTGTTGCAAATCATGCCATTTAAAGCTTTAACATTATTGTGCTTTATTAGACAACAATGGATGACTTTATTACGTGAAGCATATCTTAGAAGTCATGAGCGACATAGATGTATGCAGTCAACGGTGATGTTTATGTCTTTGGCATATGAGAACAACTGCGTGAATCTTGCCTGAAGAGTCTCATCATTCCACCTATCAACTCAGACTTATACTGTGTTTTCAGAAGCAGGTTTACAAATGCTCATGTTCTGGAATCCTCCGATATAGAACAACAATCCCTCCACCAGAAAGATCCAAATCTAGTGGGATGGCTAGGCACCTCAACATCATTACAATATGTATTCCAAATCAATTGAACCAAAGGTATATCGTGCTGGTTGAAAAACTTGTATAAGAACTTAGAGAGCAGAGCTCTATTTTGCGTTCTGAGATCTAAAACACCTAGGCCACCAGCTTTTTTAGGGAGGCATACATATTTCCCATTTGATCGACCAGACAAGTTCCATGCTTATTAATTTCTTTTCCATACCAAAGAAAACTTCTACCAATTTTTTGGAAGTGGTCTAGGATTGTAAAAGGTACTCTAATGTGACACATGACAAAGATGAGGAGTGCATAAATTACTAGATGCACCAACCTACCAGAGTATGGCATCATTGAAGTAATCAGAGATAGTCTTTTGTCAAGTCTGGACACCATAGGCATCCGATCATCCACTTTTGGTCTAATAGAACCCATAGGAGTCCAAGATAAGTGAAATGCATATATATTTTTTATGACCAAGTATGTTAGCCAGAAACACAACTCTTTCATCATATATATTAATTGGGAGCAAAGAGGAATTGTTGTAGTTGACTTTCAAACCGGTAAGTTCCAAAAAAATCTTTAGAACATTCATGAGGTTTGATAGTTGCTCTTGTTCCGTAGGCATGATAATAAGTGTATCATCCGCATATTGGATAATAGTATAGCTCATAGTATGCTGATTGTCAATACAAAAACTCATATGTCCATTGTGCCAGGATTCATTAACCAGCATCTGTAGAAGTTTGGCCACAAGAACATAAAGAAGAGGTGAGAGAGGGTCTCCCTATCTCACCCTCTTTTATAGTTAATTATTTTCCCAGGGATACCATATAAGATCGTAGAAGTGGTGGCAATAGATAATATCATGTTATCCATCTAAGCCATTTATCTCCAAAGCCCAAATGTTTCAACATGAAGTAGATGGCATTGTATTCTACCTTTTCAAATGCTTTCTCAAAATCAATCTTAAATATGACAATCTCGTTCTTAGATTTATGTCACATATGAATGTACTCAAATCCCCAAGCTAGACAGTCCCGAATATTTCTGCTTTTAATGAACCCATATTGACTCTTACTGATAAGTGGAATGATAATATCTTGGTCTCTCATACTAGGAATATCATAGTGTGAGGGGAATAAATCGCCAGCATATTGAGGATGTGTACAAAAACTCTGAACATATGAGGCATGATTATATACCAAAAGGAGCAGCTCTTAAAGGACAACATTAAACACAATAATATAATGTTGTATGCATACTAGACTCTAAGCACCGATAATAGTTCACGAAATCACCAACAATACAAATTATTACAAAACAAAATAAACCACCAAAAGAAATCCATAGGACGGTGACATGGGGTTGACCAAAGTGGAGAAGATATCACGAACCTTGCTTTTGAATTGACGTCCAAAAGAGAAATCCAGATGATGAGCAATGGAGTGTGGATCAATGAATGCTTCCATTGGAGGGGATGTGGATTCTAGTGGAGGAGTGGGGTGGGACCATGGACGCACCATAAACCATGCAATATTGTATACAAAAGCTTCTCAAAACTAATAGGTGAGCCATTTGTGTCGACCAGTGGAACAAGCATTCTAGGGGCGTCTAGGTCTTGTTTACTACGTGACCAACGGGATGCTCGTCTGTGTCATGTGGGATGGGCATCATTAATCACGACCAGCAATTTGAAAATCAATAATGAAAAATGTAAGGTTTTTATTTTATTTTTATATACCAAGTCTTTCTTTATTATTCCCTCTAATTTTATGCATATTAGCTCTTTGACCCATCATTGCGGTAGCCCACATGGGTTTAACTCCACTTTTGCTAGAATCTACAAAGTAAGGAAGATAATTATATTTGAAAAGCAAAATCATTACCAACATATATAATTAATTATGTACTAATAGCAAGAAATACACATTATCTTGGGAGCTTGTCTCGCATTGTCCATCTGTAACACATTTGGATATGTTCACTTCCTTAGCATAGAGTAGTAAATCTTCTTTAGAAAGTACCGCACCAAAACTAAGTAAATCCTAATATTGCCATTTTATATTATTATTCTACCGGGGCACGCGAAGGAATGAAATACTTCCTTGTACATCTTGTCCATCTTCTCTCCCTCTCCTCTGAGCTCAACCAACCAACACTTCGGAAGCCATTCATGTGCCTTATGCATACCATGGTAGAATGGCACATAGATCATGGATATAATTAAATTATGGCCATCCGTTCTGATCATATAGGTGGGGTTGCTATAATAAGTAGAACAAATAGTTGAACTGATAGGAATCTCAGCTCATAAAGTCAAGAAACAACGAGTAATGAGTACGAGTATTTGCCATATCTCTGTATACATAAGAAAAAGGCAGTTTCTAGGAACTCTTCCTTCATCCTGAATTTGTAATGCCCGCGATTATAATCACGAACACAGGACTGTAGAAATACTTGTAATAAAATATACATATCCAATATGCGAAGAAAAGGCAGTTCAGGACCTCTATCCTTTGAATTTGACCCTCAACACATTAAAATACTAGAAGGAAACAAAAGCAACAAGGAAAATAAATCAGATCTCTCAAGCAAGCAAAACAAACAAAACTAGAAAAAAAAACATAAAACATGTATAAATCATGAATATGTGTTAAACCTACCGAACAAGGTGTACCTTTGCATACGTTTTGGTAGTATACATCATACCTTATAGATGGCCCATCATCACCACGTTTGACCTCCATGATCCAACCACATGGGATCTGGTGGCTCCTCCGCACCATCTCCCACCTTGTCCTTGATATCTTCTAGTAGTTTCACTTCCTCACAATATGAGATCAAGTCTTCCATTCCACAACTCCAAAAATTCTCGCCCTTCTGTTTCGACCACTCTTCTGTTTTTCATAGACCTAAAAGATCGTGGGAAAAGAGACCGTTGGGCGCCGAGAGAAAGATAAATAAAGAGTGTGCAAGATTCTCTGTCTGGTGCCAACTAGCATTCATAGATAGTTAAGAGGAGAGTGTGCAGATCATTCTGTTGGTGCCAGTATTCTACTAAGCCGTATTCTCACTCTTATTTTACTCCATTTATAGTGAAATCACACATTCGAACATGAGCATGTTATTTGAGCATATGGTACTCTGTCATTATATGTATGGCAAATTTCCAATCTTCAAATAATTGTCGTATGGTGATTCTCGGAAAGTTATACCTAATTATCGTTAATGTAGAGTTAATTTAAGTTACTCACTCATGATTCATTTGGTAAGGGTGGGATGGTAATATAACAACTATGATGTGCTGTGTGACGACAGGAAATTATACGCAGTTTTTGTAAAATACATTGGGCTCATATTTGATGACAATAAACTTCATAATCCATCTCATTAACCTAAAAGAGTGATATGATTTGCATCCATTACATTTAAAAATAGAAGTGAGATGGATATAGACAATCTGGTTATATTTGCAATTCAGAGTGGCGAGCTTTAGATTCTAGGCTGTGAATTCTGGCTCTCGGAATAATATAGGAGGTCAAATTATTTAGCATGCACCTTATTCGTGAGAAGCGGTGCTGTACCAATCATTGTCTATTGAGAGAGGTTCTATGTTTCTTGATTGTGAACCATCCTTACACACAATGAACATTAGTGTTTAAAGTAAAACTCAGATATCATAATATTATTAATTTTACATTAATATTATGATTAATCTGTGACCTCACGGCAGAACTCTAAAGCGAACACTTTGTTTAATAATGTGGCATTGACCAACGGATTTGGCTCTAAACACATTGGCATCGTGCTCTCTCTTATCCGAGAAGGAATGGTCGTGTGGGATCGGACAACCCACTGTCTTAAATGCGCTCGGCTCTGACAAATTTGGTTAATAGGGCACCCCCCTTACCTCGATTAGGCGCGAGCCATGCCTCTCTCCTTGAGGAGTGTGTGCACGAATATTTTGCGTCTCCGACGTCCCATTTCCTCCTATATGAAGTCTTTTTTGAATGACGAAAAAAATTTAAAGAAGCAAACCTTTTCGGAGGGATAAAACGGAGACTCCGGCGCGCCACGGAGGGGGCTGTGGATACTCGAAGAAGGACTTATGTCCTAAAGTTTTCTCGAGCATGTATGAGAATATTTTGCATAAACGTGTGAAAATTTTCATAGTCTCATGAATATTTTTTTAAAAATGCGCGAACAAGTTTTTTCAACCGTGCCAGTCTTTTTTTCCATACAAGAAATTCAATAAAATGTTCATGCAGTTCAAAAATTTGTTCACACATTTTTAACAGAATATTCATGAGACTTAGAAAAATACTCACACATTTATAAAAATATTCATGAACTTGAAAAAATGATGGTACCGCTTAACATTTTTTTTGTATGTTCAAAAATTATTCATGCAATTTTAAAAACAAATGTTCACAACTATAAAAGTGTCCGTAACCATTTAAAAATGTTCACACACTTCAACAAATTCATGAAGATGTAGAAATTTGTTCACCCAGTTTTTAGAAACGGTCGCCCCTTTTTTACACAAAGAACACGAGAAAAAGGGGGGAAATACGAAAAAAAGACAAGAAGACCCCCCCCCCAAAAAAAAAGATGAAATACTCCAAAGAGTTCGGTAAAAAGGCTGCAATTGGACTGGAGAAACGATGTTGTCACTCTTTCACCCGCACGAACATTACTAATAATGGGTTTTGAAAGCGCCTTGAGTCGCCCATCCAAATAGATGGGAAGCCTTGATCAATGAATGTACTTGGGCCGGGGATGATCCCCTAGAAGTGCAGGCTGTCGAATCTCTATATCTTCACCATGTTGTCGATGAAAGATTTCACCTCCACAAAGAACTAGACCAACAAAAAAGGCTTGACACAGCAACATAAACTCATCAAATCTGAATAATCGGATCTGAGAGGACAAAAAACTCTCTAACCTCATGGCACCGTCAAAAGAACGAGAGGAAATTTATTCTCACAAAACTATGATGATCACTACACGATGACAAAGAACATAGAGGTCTTGAAGATCCGAGGTCCCCCCACCTCTCAGAGCCAAGATGACAGTCAGAGTCGAGGGGACCTAAATTTCTCAGATGGCGACGGCGGCGCGAGAAACCCTAATCAAGGGGAGTCTATGTCTTGTATACTACGAGACCAACGGGATGCTCGCCTGCGCTGTGCGGGATAGGTTGGCCCACTACAGGGAGCTCCGATTTAGCGTGGCGCGCGCTAGCAAAGGAGACAGGGCGAGCCCTCAGTTCCACCAACGCGCCACTTTTGCCGGCCCATTTACAGGACTGGTCGCGCTTTTCTTATTTGTCATTTTATCGTTTTATTTTTTTTCTTTTCTGCTTTTTATTCTTCTTTAAAATAATTCGGGATTACAAAAAGTTTCTAAAATAAAAAATGTCAATCTTGAGTGAAGTGTTTAAGAAATCATAAAATATTCATGGTTTCAAAAAATGTTAATAATTTTAGAAAATCTTCATATATGTGAACATTGTTCATGAGTTTCAAAAGACTGTATGTGAATTCAAACAATGTCCGTGAATTTTATAGAAAATGCTCCTGTATTCAACAATTATTCACAATGTGACAAAATAATGTCCGCAGAAACAAAAATGTTCGTGTGTTCAGAAATGTTTATGAATTCGAAAAATACATGAATTCATAAAATGCTCATGGTTTTCTAAATTATGTTGGCAAAAAATATTTTCGGATTCCATTTTTGTTCCCAAATATCAAAAAAATTGATCGTTTCAAAATGTTTGATGATTCAAAAAAAAATTGTTCATGAGTTTCAGAAAAATGTGCGTCAGTTTCAAGAAACTTTTGGAAATTTTATGAAATTATTGTGAATTTGTACAAACTTGTTCACGAATTTTAAATATGTTCACAATTTTTAAAAAATATTCACGAATTGGAAACTTGTTCAAGATTTTCAAACTATTTCACTATTTAAAAAATCTTCAAAAATTTGAAAATCGTCCACAAAATACAAAATTTAAAATTAAAATAAAAAATAAAAACGAAATTTTAAAATGTAAAGGAATTTGAGAAAAAACTGTATAAAAATAATAAATTAAAAAGTTACAGTTAGTTTGGGCACGAGATATTTTGGGCGGGCCCAATCATACGCATTGTGAAATAGGTTCCCCCTCTACTACACCCTGTTACCGCTAATCTGGTTGAATTGGATATGAACCGGTAAAAAAGGCTAGGTATGATTTTATATTTGCCCAAACAAATGTATGATTTTGTATGACTCAAATAAAAATTTAAAAATTTGTTATTTTCTTTTAATTACAATTGTTTTATATTTTTCATACTTGTTTTAGTTTTAGAAATATTCAAGATATAATTAAATATTCATCGTGTATTAGAAAATATTCATAACGTATTAAAAAGTGTTCATCATGTGTTTGAATTGTCATAGTCTAATTAAAAAATGTTCATCGTGTGTGAGTAATTTTTTGTGTCTACTTGACCGAATATTCTTATATATGAATTTGAAATATTCGTCGTCTATACCAAATGTCATCCAGTTTCCAAAAATGTTCGTACCATTAGAAAACATTGTTTATGACATTGAAAAAATGTTAACACGTTTAAGACATTGTTCATGTCAATTCAAAAACATTTATGATGGTTTTAAAAAAGTTCATGAAATGCAAACATTTATTCGCACTTTTTAAAAAAATGGTCACGGTATATGAAAACATAATTATAACACTTGACAAAATATTCTCATGTTTAAAAAATATATTTATGACAATGTAAAATTTGGTACTCCCTCTATCCAACTATGTAGGGCCTAATGTGTTTTTTAGGCTAACTTTGACCACATGTTAGAGCAATAATATGACATATAATTTTACATTATACGACTCATATACTATTAATCTTATCAATAGTCAAAGGCAATCTTAAAAAACACATTAGGCCCTATATATATGAATGGGGAGTACCACAATTCTTTTTTAAGTGAACGTCATATAAAAAATGTTCACTTTTTAAAACAAAAAACGTGAAAATGTAAAAGAAACATAAATAAAAAATAGCAAAATAAGACAGAATTATAAGAAACAAAAAAGAAGGAAAAATATATCAAAAAATAAATATTCAAAGTAAAAAAGAAAAAGATAAATAAAAAGCTGGAATAGAAAAACAAAGAAAAAAAGGCTGTAGAAGGTTAACAAAACCAGAAAACAACCGCTCTCAACTGTAGTTTAAAAGCTTCCCAAGACCAATCCCGCAAAAAAAAAAGATTTATGGGTCATACCACTCAGCCATACGTTGTAGGTAAGGGACCCATAGGTCGGGCAAAGAAAGAGATATTGGCTTGCCCTACCAAATCATTGGCTTGCCAAAATATTGGCGGAACTTTTAGCCGCCCACAACTTTTTTTTGAGAGAAAGCAAAGCTTTATAACTTAACAGTGCTCGGGCAAATCACCCGACACACAAACAGCCACATGGGGTGGTACAATATTGGTCCAACCAATGCTATCATTTGGCAAACATAAACTACCAAGTTTCGCAAGTTCATGCACTACCGAGTTCGCTGCGCGTCTACAGAAAGTAATAGATTGCTTAGAGAACCACAATTTAAGCTGAAGCTTGATGTCCTCGATAACAGCCGCGTATGGGGATGAGTCAACCTTGGACAAGTCGAGTGCTTCCTGCAGTAGCTATGAATCGGTCTCGAAGACGACACGGAGGGCGCCAATGTCAGCTGCCATGGCCACTGCCTCAGACATGGCCACAACCTCTGCTCCGAATGGGTCATTTATCTGCTCCTTCCTACCAGCTCGGGCCAGCAGCACATCTCCCGCCTCGTCACGGACAACCGCTCCCCATGCAGCAAAAGTCTCGCCCGGCGTATAGGCTCCATCCACATTGATCTTCAGAAATCCTTCACCCGGCGGTGCCCACTTGCTCTCTGCTTGCTTCTTTTTACTCGTTTTAAACAGTTGCATGAACTCCAAGGTACTGCATTGGACTTGGCGAATTAGCTCGTCATCCGTGATTGGTAATTCCCCTTCTTTTATTTTATTCCTCTTGTTCCACCAGTTCCACAACTTGCCAACGTGTTGGCGCAAAATTGAACTGGCGAAGTAGCATCCGTCCGGGCAAACAAAATAATTGGCTGGCAATCAAACGAACACCCACCCTTTGGTCAATGACCAATTTTTTGGCTTGGCTGCTGAAGGCAACGATCCAAGCACAATCATAGTCTTGGCAGTTCCCATCTGTAGTTGACCGTCCCATTAATTATTACGTACCCTAGGTTTCTCATATGTTTTATTTGGTCTTTTTTGCTTTTTATTATTTTTATATATTTTAATATTATATTCTAGTATGTATGCGCAACAATGCACATTTTAACATTATGGGGGTGATTTTTAGGAGGAAAAAAACTTAGACTTGCTAATAAATTCAAGGCAAAAAAATTCTTGATGTATAGGCGTAGAAATAAATTATCTTGTAAAGAAAATCAGAATTGATAAATTCAATCCACACAATTTGTTAACAGCAAATACCGCAATTTTTTTAAATACACAAAAAACATTAAAAACATAATTTAAATTTATTTTTACGTTTCTCCCCCCAAACCAAACTTTTCAGCTCAACATGTTGTCAACCTCTAGCTGCAACATGGTTGGCCCAAGAGGAATCAGTATGGCCCAGGTCTCTTGAGAAGGATCAGGCATTCATTTTAGAACATGCTGGATGGAGGAACCATGTACTGTAAGTTGCGGATCCCATTACTTTCAGCCGTTGGATTTAGGACATAAATGAATAGGATTGATGGCTAGCTCCTATTCAAAACTGGTACACTACTAGGAATTTAAGTTTTTCACGCTAGACCATTGACACCATATATTTTACTTTTACTAACAAGACTTTTTTACAAAGAATATTGGGAAAAAATCTGGATAAATTTTCTTCGATATATCTACAATCCTTCGATATATCACCCGATATCCAACATTCGATATGTTCAAGCCAAACTGATATGAATCCGATATACGATATATTGATATTTTGAACCTTGGAGTGAACACGTGATCAACATCACATGCATTGCATTTTGGGGAACATAAATCCAATTTCACCTCTCAGCTACACAAACCCCCCAATCTCTTATACTAAATGGGGGGGGGGGGGGGGGGGGGGGGGGTTGTAGCTAACAAGCAAAGGGAAAATCATGCATCAAACTGCCACATGTGATACTAGATAGGATTTGCTCTGAGTATGGTCGATCAAACCTACGAGAAACCCTATCCGCTGGCCCACTCACGACCGCGAAGTTGTGAGAAAGAAATTGAGGGGATGAGAACTAACCATAGTGCAAACGATCGCCGAATTCGGGTGGCGCCGGCGCCTTCCCTGGTCTCTTAGATTGGAATAGAGAGGGAGAGAGATATATGAAACAGAAATGACCAATGTTTGGGGTGTAACTAAACTTGAGGCCTTTATTACAAAATTCCCGCCTCCCCGCCTTCTCACATGCCGCTCAGTGGTGCATCTGCAAAATTTTCTTTCGGCTCGAAACGACTTGTGCTGACTCAACATGCCATGTAGCTACTTTTGTAAAAGTGAGCACACTACCGAGTTTAGCGAGCCGTGTGCCGTGTTTGCGGCATTATGGACCAACGCGAGCACGCGAGACAAGTTTTTTTTATGCGGGACAAGTTGATGTACCATTGTTGCATTTAACTGCCTCCAAGTAGTTGAAACAACCATCAGTTTTTTTTTTGAGAAACATAACCATCACTTTTTTTTGGAGAAAAAAACCATCACTTCTTTTCCACCCAGAAAAACTATCAGGCCGTAGATGGACCAAGGAATCTTTTGCTCAGGTCCATGAAGCATCTCACTGACCTAAGGCCCAGAGAGCCCACCTCCCTAGCCAAGCCCTAACCCCTGCATCCATCCATAGAAACTCTTACCCCCCATCGCCCAGTCCAGCCTCTCCCCCGCCGCCGCCATGGCCACCACCGCGCGCCCGCTCGTCTCCGTCAAGGCCCTGGACGGGGACATGCCCACCGACGCGGCCGGCGTCCCGATGCCGCACGTCATGAAGGCACCGATCCGCCCCGACGTCATCACCTTCGTCCACAGGCTCGTCTCCTGCAACAGCCGCCAGCCCTACGCCGTCTCCCGCAAGGCCGGTCACCAGACCTCGGCCGAGTCCTGGGGCACGGGTCGCGCCGTCTCGCGTATCCCGCGTGTCGGCGGCGGCGGCACCCACCGCTCCGGCCAGGGAGCCTTCGGCAACATGTGCCGTGGCGGGCGCATGTTCGCGCCCACCCGGATCTGGCGCAAGTGGCACCGCCGCGTCAACATCCGCCTCCGCCGCGTCGCCGTCGCCTCCGCCCTCGCCGCCACCGCCGTCCCGGCCATCGTCACCGCCCGGGGCCACCGCATCGAGTCCGTCCCCGAGTTCCCGCTCGTCGTCTCCGACTCGGCCGAGGGCATCGAGAAGACCTCCCAGGCCGTCAAGGTCCTCAAGCAGCTGGGCGCCTACGCTGACGCCGACAAGGCCAAGGACTCCGTGGGCATCCGCCCCGGCAAGGGTAAGAT
Organism: Triticum urartu; assembly: GCF_003073215.2. Taxonomy (NCBI): domain Eukaryota; kingdom Viridiplantae; phylum Streptophyta; class Magnoliopsida; order Poales; family Poaceae; genus Triticum; species Triticum urartu. The sequence goes on along the minus strand of NC_053022.1, from coordinate 529,298,170 downwards.
GCGCAACCGCCGGTACATCAACCGCAAGGGCCCCCTCATCGTCTACGCCACCGAGGGCTCCAAGATCGTCAAGGCCTTCCGCAACCTCCCTGGTGTGGATGTTGCCAACGTCGAGCGCCTCAACCTGCTCGACCTTGCCCCTGGTGGCCACCTTGGCCGGTTTGTGATCTGGACCGAGTCTGCCTTCAAGAAGCTGGACGAGGTGTACGGCTCCTTTGAGGCGTCTTCCTCCAAGAAGAAGGGCTTTGTCCTCCCCAGGCCCAAGATGACCAATGCTGACCTTGGTCGCCTCATCAACTCTGATGAGGTCCAGTCTGTGGTCAAGCCCATCAACAAGGAGGTGAAGCGCAGGGAGGCCAGGAAGAACCCTCTCAAGAATGCTGCTGCCGTGCTCAAGCTCAACCCCTACTTCGGGACTGCCCGCAGGATGGCAGTTCTTGCTGAGGCAGCCCGTGTCAAGGCCAGGAAGGACAAGATCAACTCCAAGAGGACCAAGCTCAGCGTGGTATGCTACTCCCTTCCCTTTGCCATCTGTTTCATATCATGTTACACATGATTACATATACCTTATAATACTCTTCAGCAATTGTTGAATGTCCGTACTAAGGTTTTACTAAGTCTTTATGTGTAGTGGTATTTAGCATGACTTGAATTCTGGAATGCCTGTATTGTGCATGGTGATTTCAGTTTATGATGATAACAATTCTGTACATTTCCATATGTTTGTACTGTTGCATGGAATGCCTGATTCATTGATAGGTCATGATTAGTTAGTTTATTTATGATGATATGCCTGATTCATTAGTAGGTTGTGATCAGTTTATGATGTTAACAATTCTGGAATACCTGATTCATCAATAGGTTCTGTTATGTGTTCCTCAAATAAATTTCTAGTTGCAGGTTTATTTTTTTTTGTGTTCATAGTCAAGCTGCCTGTCTTGATTATTTAGTTTCTTTTTCTGTATACATGGTTGTTTGTATAGTCTGGCTGGGTTATTGCAAGCTATGTTAGTTTCCCATGGATTATATATGCAATATCTGTAACTGTTTGATATGCTTTGATGTACTTCCATTTCATTTCTGGCATGCCTGTCTAGCCCTGAAATAGGGATCAAGCACACTAGTTGTGTGTTCTTTGCATATACTCGGTAGTGTATTTCTCCGTACTTCAGTTTATAGCTGCATGTTTAATCTTTGTATCCATAATGAAGGCGCCTATCTTGATTTGTTAGTCTCTCTGAGTGTATTTGTTTTGTTAGCCTGATTTATCAGTATGGATGGTTGTGTTACTCTTTCTTCTCTAAAAAACACAATGTCTAATTTCTTTTCATAGCATGCCATACTGAATATCTGATTCACCAGTATCCAATATGATTTGTTTGTGCTCGTTGTATGCCATTTATCCCAGTTTGTAATTAAGCTTGATTGCCAGGTGACTGAATTCCATATCCTGCATTTACTATTTGGTTTTCTCATCACTGATGAAGGAACATTTGTTATTGTAGGAGGAGGCATCTAAGATCAAGGCTGCTGGGAAGGCTTGGTACCAGACCATGATCTCTGACAGCGACTACACGGAGTTCGACGTCTTCTCCAAGTGGCTCGGCGTCAGCCAGTGATCATCTCGTTGAATTAGTAAGTGGCTCGGCGTCAGCCAGTGATCATCTTGTTGAATTAGTAGCAGTTTATCGTCCTACCTTAAGAGACCCTAAAGTATGATTTTGTGTCATGTTATCGGTTATCCTGAGTCTGAGACATCATATGCTGTTTTGGTAGCTGTTTATCTGGAGTGTTTTATCTGTGGACGCATTTTGCGAGACATGTTATATGGCATGCTTTATCGTCGAGTCGTTAGTTCAGATTTTGAGTTGTTTTTCATATATACTGTCATGAATGTGAAATAATTTTCGTCATTGTGAAATTGTTTGCTTTTTTCTTGCACGTCTTGTTATGAAATTTAGCCTCCCGCATTTTGCAAAACTAGTAAATTCGGCACTAACAAAGTTGAGAAACATGTAAAACAAAATGATGAATTTTGAAGTTACAGTCAAGCAGATGTAAATTTTGTTAGATTATAATGTTTTTTATTAGTCAACTTTGTTTTGATCATTTCTAAAAAAAATAAAATGTCCTCTCGTGATATGGGCTAAAGACTCCGTTGAGACGATAGAAGAACATGGCAACAGGGGAAAAAATAATAGCAAAGAATTCTGATAAGTTGATCATCTATTTGGAAAATGCTGAGGAAAAAAATACCCCTGAATCTTTGAGAAGTAAATTTGTGAAATTTCTTCAACAACAATACTTGCTCACAGTTCTCCCTGGAAGATACGCTTGTGGCTTATCAGACAAAACAAACGGAACAGGGGACAGAACCACCCAACCACACTGGAGAGCCACCCAATAACTTGATGACCAAGAACAAACTATACCTCTGAAACAAAAAATAAATTTTCTACATTTTTACCGGTCACCATACTCTCTAATTGCTCTATAAAATATTCTACTACCATTTTCTGGATGGTTCTAGATGATATCTCCTCCATCTTTTGTCAAATGCCGTTCAGGTGGTGCTCAAGAAGCAACCTGTAGAACAAGCCGAGTAATAATAGAAGAACAGACAGAGTACCGGCTGTCCCGCTAATCCAGCTTTTGCCTCAAAACAGGCACATCTTCAAGTTTGACTGCCATTGCTGCTGTAGCCTGTAGGGGTGGCGCGAGGTGTTCGACCTCGTCATCGAACGTGAGCCTGCAGACGTTTCTAGGGGAACAACCTCATTGCTGAACCAAGTCTCCTATTTTGTGAGTTGCATTCAGACTGTTCAAATTCAATTGGGAAACACGACAACACGGGAAAAATAATACTCCCTCCGTCCTAAAATTCTTGTCTTAGAATTGTCTAGATACGGATGTACCTAATACTAAAACGTGACTTGATACATCCGTATTTAGACAAATCTAAGACAAGAATTTTGAGACGGAGGGAGTAGCAGGAAAGGAATATATGCGAAAAGTTGATCATACACCCATAAATCTTCGGGTAGTGAATAGTGCAATTTCTTGACCAACAATATTGAACAATTATCCAACAGAAATAACACCAAATATATTAGTAATAAAAAATACCAATTGTTTTTTCTTTGTGATTTGTGAGTTGGTGTCGTCGTTACTAATTGTACCGGTTTGGTTCACTACAGACTTCATAACATTATTATCACTTGTATCATGATTTTTAAATTTTGCCTCTCCACTCCATTTGTACTGACAGTTTCTTCACAGATACATCTTGCTGTTCCGAGTTATAAGCAAGTATCTTTCCCTATTACGACAACGCTTCTTGTCAAAAGAACTCATTGGTTCAACAGCTGTACTTTTGACTGAGGAAGTATTTCTGCCCTATATATATATTCAGCGGATGGATTTATTGTTGAAGCAACTGAATGGGCCGTAGACTGGAGAAAGTTTTGCACTAAAGTGGATGCTTGGAGGCAACCTGCAAACGTTTGTTTTACTAAGTTATAATGGTTCGCATTATATAATCTTAGGAAAACAATATACATTATATGTTTATTAGAGACCTGTTTCTCTCCTGATAATCGTTGGGAAACAGCTTCACATGTAATATATCAAAATGGATTTTGTGCTTGTACCTCAATGGACCTTGGTAAATGATTTATTGAGCTTTCCTTGCATTCCTTCGTATTTTATAAATGACCGATCATGCAAAAATTAAATCAAGAAAAATCAATGAGATTTTCAGAATTACTATATTGCAGCATAAGATAGACAGAAAAATGAAAAGCTTTCTAAACAAACACAGACACTTGGTGCTCTGAATTTAGCATTACAGGGCATTATTAGGATTCTCTTTGATTGGAAAGCACAGATCATCAAAAATAGAAAATGAAAAGCTTTGTGCACATAAACACAAACATTTGTTGTTCAGAAATCAAGATTGTTAGGTAAGTATTATTATTTGACTTGTGTTAAATCAGAAGGCACATATCAACACAAGGTACTTATTGGCTTTACTATGAGAATGACTCCACGTTACCTGTTTTCCAACTTAGTAAAGCTCAAGGTATATTATATGATCCAACTCTCAACAGCGGGTTGGTACAGTGGGCGAGAATGACACCCAGCGCACCAAGTTTGCTTTCCACACGCTGAGGATGGCTCAAATTTGACAGAAGCGTAGCACGATCTGGGAGTGGCGAGGGGCAGCGAGAATGAGGCTGGATAGGGAGAGCACGAATGGAAGGGCGAGAGCCATCGCGGCATTCTACTCACGTGTGAAGTTTCATGATGTATGAAACTTAGTCGATCATTCTACTCACATGTGAAGTTTCATGATGTATTGACACCCATATGGTATTCTTAGTGAAGAAAAATACAAATGTGACCATACTATTCATTAAATAATTTTTTAATATAGCTTTGATTTTGTCATTTTTGCCCAGATTACTACGGATGTGATTTCTTCGTGAAACTTCATATGCAAGTATACCAATTGATTATGTATATTAAAAAAATAAATTCAGATTTTTTGTAGCATTTTTTTCGAATTTACTATTCATAAAGGGTGCGCGCGCACCCATGTTCACCAAATCTGCGTTCATATATGTATTGCATATATTACTTTAATAAATTTTTTAAAAACGCTCACCGTGTATTAAAAAAAGTTCATCAAATACAGAAATTTGTTTGTGCAATTGAAAAATCATTTGTGCCATTCAGAAAAATGGTTGTGTCATTCAAAAAATTTCACATGTTCAAAATATGTTAATGAAATTTTTATACAAATGTGCATGAAATGTAAAAAAACATTCACATTTTTTTTAAAATGTTGGCACCATTCATAAAAATTACCCATGCCATTTTTTCAGGCGTTCAAAAATATGTCCATGACATTGTAAAATACTCATGAAATGTAAAACATGTTCGTGTAAATTTAAGGGCTGTTCATAATGTAAAATATTTGTGCTATTTAAGAAATGGTCATAAACACTTAAGGAATATTCACATGTTTTATAAAAATGTTCATGATTTTTTTAGAAAGTTCAGCATGTGTTTTAAAATGTTCATTGTGTATTAAAAATCGTTCAATTTTGCATTTAACAAAAGTTCAACATGTATTTAGATTAATGTTTAGCGTGTATTTGAAAAAAAAGCTCAGCGTATATCTAAAAAATGTTCAAGATGTATACTGAAAATGTTCAAGGTGTACTAAATTTTTTTTGACACGTGTATTTGAAAACAGAAAAAATCTAAATGGAAAATGAAAAAAAGGAAGTAGCTGGAGAAAACACATAAAGAGAAAAAAAATCACATGAACTTCCCCAAAACCGCTTGTGCACAACTTCTGTTGTGCCAGTCCAGTCGGGCGAACTCTTATAGTCGAGCGCTACTATCGTCTCATGCAGTAAGCGAATCATATATATGATTTGCGTACTTATAGGCAATCAACTCACTTGACAAATGTTCCTCATTTGTGGAGGCTACGCTTTTTGTTGATGTCCCAATGTGGAGGAAGATCTTTTAGCTGATCTTTTCCGTGTATTACATTGTTTACCGGTCTTTTTTACTGCAGTATGGACGTACTTTGCTAGCTGATCTATCTTCGTGTTTTACCTTGTTTACAAATATTGTCCCATATTTTAGTTTCCTCTTCCTTTCAATCAAACAAAGGAGGAAACATGCATGCACTGTGTTTAGTTTCCTTTTCCTGTTCCTTTGAGGAGTGTTTCTTTTCTAAAACAATGCAGACGCGTTTTGAGTTTGACAAAGTCGCCACAGACGAAGGGCCGGTTCATACATATTTGGGGCCATAGGGTGAGACAACAAAATGGGGCACTTGTGGACAAATGAAAAATCAGAGATATAATGTTTGTTATCATGAGATATAATGTCAATGCATGAGAACTTACATTAGTTTATATTCTCTCCAATCTGTTCGTCACTCGATGTCTTCACCCGAAGAAAACGTCTCCAAAGCATCCTTAATATGATGATCAGATCTTGTTGTTTCTCCTAACCCTTCTGGAAGAGAAGTCATCAATAACCACATCAGTATTTGTTTCATCCAACTTTCCTTTCTCAATGCATATAGTAGCAAGACCAGACAATCTTTATTGTGGCATTGATGATCTCAAATAGTTTCCCAATAACTTCAACTTTGAGAAATTGCGTTTCAGCTGATGCTATAGTGACTGGTGCAGTAAATCAAATTTGATAGGCTATTAATATATTTGGAAAAGAGTCTATGTCTAACAAACTCAAAAATATCCATAGCACGCAATGGCACATCAGATTCTGGTAAAGTAATTTGCCGTGGTTGTAATTCCGAGAAGAGATCGTCTAATTCGACATAACTTTGAGAAAACGTTTCTACAAGTTTAGCACAGCATTTGAGTAATTCAATGTCATTCAATAACTTCAAGTCTTTTGAGCTCAGTAAGAAGCCAGATATACTTCTGAACACTTTAAGTTCTTTGAAGAACTACCGGTTCTCAAAAATTGTCAATTGATTAATTCTCAAAATGGGTAGTAAAGAGAATGGAGAAGATTATGCGCAGCTTCCTTTGGAATGGGGATGACGAGTGTAGCGGAGCCAAATGTTTAGTAAACTGGAAGAGGGTGTGCTCCCCTAAGGATCTGGGTGGCCTCAAAATCAAAGATATTGTCTGTTTTGGTAGGGCCCTACGACTGCGATGGGCTTGGCTTGAATGGAGCCCCACCCTTAGGCCTTGGCTGGGCACTCCCATCCCTTGTGACCGCACTGATAGGTTGCTATTCTCGGCTTGCACTGACATCTCTCTGGGAAATGGGAAGAGCACACATTTCTGGCATGATCATTGGTTGGATGGTATGGCTCCGGTCAATATTGCTACTGGCCTGTTTGGTTGGCGCGGAGGAAAACTTTGACTGTGCAGGAGGCTTTGGACCGTGGCCGCTGGATGAAGGGCCTGGAGAGGATTTCCTCTGAGGATCTTCTCGACCGGTTTGTCAGGCTGTGGGAGATGCTCCAACCCATTGTGCTCTCGGATATCCCAGATTCTATTCAGTGGAAGTTCTCTGCTGACAGCTGCTACTCCGCTGCCTTCGCCTACAAGGCTCAGTTCTTGGGCCGCATTGCGGAACCGCAACTACACTCTGTTTGGAAGAGCAAGGCCGAACCGAAGATCAAATTTCACCTTTGGTTACTACTTCCAAAACAAAATCTGGACGGCGGATCGGCTTGCGACAAGGGGATGGACACACAACGAGATGTGCACGTTCTGCAATCAGATCATCGAGTCGGCTGTTCATCTTACTTTGACTTGCCCTTTTGCCCAGAAGGTTTGGTTTTCCTTCCTGCAAAGTGACCCTGAGGCCTCTACTATTGCTTCAACCTCAATGACGATCAAGGGCTGGTGGAGGAAGGTCTTGAAGCTGCATAGCAATCGAACTAGGCGCATACAGATCACCTCGGCTGTATACGTCGCTTGGAATCTTTGGAAAGAGAGAAATAGGCGGACTTTTGAAGGGAAGAGATGCTCCCCTGAGACTGTTGCTGCTATGGCTAGAGATGAAATAGCAATGTTAAAGGAGGCTACTTTTTAGCGCCTTTATTTCCTTTCCTTTGGGTTTCCAGAGTTGTGTTTTTCTTTAAGAGTGTGAGTGTGGGCTTTGGCCGCTCTGTACAACACTTGGAACCTTGGTTCCTTTCCCTCTTCTAATATGAAAAGGCAGAACTACTGCCATGTTCCTTCAAAAAAGATTGATTGAACCTTTCTTGAATTCTACCAGTTCATCCCTCTATTTTTTCCCACTTCCTTTTCTAAGTGATAAACATTTTTAGAAGACATGTCACCAAACAATTGTAGAAAATCAGTCAATGCAAGGCTGGCACCCCCCCCCCCTCCCATTCTCATCCTTGGATTCAATGAAGCTTTGAAGAACAGGCCACCAAAAGAGTAGGAACTAGGAAGAGAAGAATTAGAGATGTCAGATGGAGCAATCAGAGGCGGAGAGCCGGGAAGAACTTGATTAGGGGAAGGAGGGAGACGTACCATCTCTGATGCGGGGATGCCTCAAATGTGCTTGTGGAGCAATGAGCATCAATCAAATATGGTCAAAACGAAGATTCACGCATTGGCATAGGCGCATAGCAAGGCTGATCACCATGCATGCAACCTGATGAGACCAATCCGCGCCGTCGACCCGCCATGTCGGTTCAGTGGACGGCTCAGATCCACCGTCGCCCCTCCGTCGTCCCACAGACATATCGAAAAGAACGAGCCGAGCCGCCTCCAGAGCTCACCAGATCGATCGTTCGATCCCCGAAAATCTCTTCCCCCCCAAACCCTAGCAGGCATGGCGACCGAGACGGAGCCCACCGCGGCGCCGCGCCTCCTCCTGGGCCCGCCCCTGATCCGCGCCGCGCGCCCGTCCCCTGACTCCTCCGCCGCCGCCACCGGCGACGCGTCGCACCCGTTCCTCGACCTCCTCGACGCGGCCTTCAACGCGCCGTCGCCGGCGGCGCTCAAGCCGCGGAGGGCGCTCACGGAGAACTGCTCCGCCACGTACGCCAACTCGGGCAACCCCTGCCTCGACCTCTTCTTCCAGGTGGTCCCCGACACGCCCGCGGACCGCGTGCACCAGCTCCTCGCCGCCGCCTGGGCGCAGGACGCGCCCACGGCGCTCCGCCTCGCCTGCAACCTCCGCGGCGTGCGCGGCACCGGCAAGTCGGACAAGGAGGGCTTCTACGCCGCCGCGCTCTGGATGCACGAGCACCACCCGCGCACGCTCGCCTGCAACGTCGCCGCGCTCGCCGAGTTCGGCTACCTCAAGGACTTCCCCGAGCTGCTGTTCCGCCTCCTCCGCGGCCCCGACGTGCGCGCGCTCGCCAAGGCCGGCGCCGAGGCCGACAAGGCGCGCAGGAAGGCCAAGGGCCTCGCCACGCAGCGGGAGGGCTTGCGGGCTAGGCTCGCCGGCCGCAAGCGCGCCCGCGAGCTGGCACCCGTGCCGCCCAAGGCCACCTTCGGCGACTTCCTCTCCGCCGCGCTCTCCAAGGCCGGCAAGGGCAGCAAGCCCGTGGAGATTGTCCCGGTCCAGGAGCCCGCGGAGGTGCAGAAACCCGAAGCGATGGAGGTGGACCAGAAGAAGACGACGGCGGCGAGTAAGCCGCGGCGGATGTCGAAGAAGGTACGCACGGTTGCCAAGCTCGCCGTGCAGTCGCTGGAGACGTACTACGGCGACCGTGCCTACCGCTTCCTGTTCGACGCCGTCGCCGACTTCTTCGCCGCGCTCCTCACCTCGGACCTCGAGCAGCTGGCCTCCGGCGGTAAAAAGCGGAAGATCGGGCTCGCCGCCAAGTGGTGCCCCACGCCAGGCTCGTCCTTCGACCGCACCACTCTGCTCTGCGAGGCCATCGCCCGCCGCCTCTTCCCGCGCGACTCGGACCCCGAGCTCACCCAGCTCTCGGACGAGCACTACGTGTACCACGCCCTACACCGCCTCCGCCGCAAGGTGCTCGTGCCGCTGCGCAAGGTGCTGGAGCTCCCGGAGGTGTACATGAGCGCGCAGCGGTGGTCGGAGCTGCCCTACACCCGCGTCGCCTCGGTGGCCATGCGGCGCTACAAGTTCCTCTTCAAGAAGCACGACGAGGAGCGCTTCGACAAGTACCTGGAGGACGTGGAGGCTGGCAAGGCCAAGATTGTGGCGGGCGCGCTCCTGCCGCACGAGATCGCCGCGGCCGCCTACCGCGGCCAGGATGACAATGTGTCGGAGCTGCAGTGGCGCCGCATGGTGGACGACCTCCGTTCCAAGGGGTCGCTGCGCAACTGCATCTCGGCCTGCGACGTGTCCGCGAGCATGAGCGGCACCCCGATGGAGGTGTGCATCGCGCTGGGCGTGCTCACCTCGGAGCTCAGCGAGGAGCCGTGGGCCGGCAAGGTGATCACCTTCAGCGAGAACCCGGAGATTCACCTGATCCGCCAGAAGATGGACTTCGTGCGGCACATGCACTGGGGCGGGAGCACCAACTTCCAGGGGGTGTTCGACCAGATCCTCCGCACGGCAGTGGAGGTGAGTCTGGCGCCGGAGAAGATGATCAGGACCGTGTTCGTGTACAGCGACATGGAGTTCAATATGGCGTCGGGGAGCGCCTACGCCTACTACTACAGCCGGCGGGAGTCTGTTCCGTGGGAGACTGACTACGAGGTGATCTGCAAGAAGTTCAGGGACGCTGGCTACGGCGACGTGGTGCCCCAGATCATCTTCTGGAACCTGCGCGACTCGAAGTCGACGCCGGTGACGTCGACCCAGCCGGGGGTGGCCATGGTGAGCGGCTTCTCCAAGAACTTCCTCAAGATCTTTCTGAAGAACGACGGCGTGGTGAACCCTGAGGCCATCATGATGGAAGCCATCGCCGGCGAAGAGTACCAGAAACTCGTCGTCTACGACTAGATCCATGCATTGTCAGTTGTCATCTTCAGCCTAGTTGGTCTGTCGTGCTGTTGGATTAGCTTGTTTTCAGAATTGTGAACAGCTGGCTTGCTGTGCTTGATTAGCTTCTTTTCTGAAATAAAACCAAAATCATGCCTGATTGGAATTGTTTTGCTTCATGCAATGTACTGATCGATCATCACTTGGGAGTGCATGAATTTATTGACCGTGCCTTGTGAATTCCGAGCAGCTTTAGCTGCCCATGTTGTTCTTGGTTAGCATAGTCTTTTGTGCATTTGTACCTTATTTACCCTGTTTGCTTTCCAATGTCCTTAGGAATTCTCTTGATTGCAACTGTATATACTGGCATAGGTAGAGCTGCATGCGTGCACTGAATTGAAGGCCAATTTACAATTTCAAATTCTTATGTTTATGCATGCCAAGAATGCAGAAACTTACTTGAACATATTGCTTTTTGATTTCCCATCATCAGAGAGTATGAAGGAATGATCACTGAATTCCGGACAGCTTAACTGTCATGGGTGTTCGGTTAGCTTATTTTCTGAATGAATTCGGACATGGTAAAAGTTGTCTGAACTGCTGCCAGTTTTATCATGCCACTAATGCGGAAACTTACTCATCGTTCATGTGTGCATTTGGGTTTCTCTGTTTTGTCATGCAGCTTTGGCAAATTCATTCTGTGTAGAAAACAAGTTGCTCTCATCGTGCTGTGCTCCTCCAGTGGCCGGCAGTGTTATTGGAGTGCATGAATGAATTTCTGAATTCCTAACAGCTTACTGTCGTGGCGTTTGATTTTCTGAATCCAGACCAAAACCATGCTTGTAATTTTGCGTGCGCTCTCTCAGTTGTATGCTTGCTCTGTTTGTTAGTCTCCTTTTCAGAATTCAAACCAAAAGTCATGCTTGAGAGTCGCGCAAATGCAACTTTGGCAGATAATGAATGACTTGTATTGTCATCAGTCAGAGAATGAATGAAATAAACGACTGTGAGTGGGCATGGATGTTTTTATTTATTTATCATGCAACTTTGGCAGTTTAATTTCACCGAAATCCTTTTTGCAAACACACTGTCTAGATGGCCTGTTCATCGATCCTCTATGCATGGTACTGCCAACCTGCCAGTTTATTCCGAAAGCTGAAGCTAGAGTAGTTGCCATCCATAGATTTGAGTAATTTCGAGTGACAGTGGGAGCAGACCGACAAGTTGAAGCCTCGAGACTGGCCCTCCTTCGTGTTCATCGATCGCCCGGTATATATTGGCATGCGGATAACCTGGTGACCCACCTTCTTGTTGGAAAAAAAATATGTTTTTTTGCTCAATTTCAGTCGGCTGAAACACTTATTGCGAGATGTAGCTTCGGTCGCCTCTGGCGCACTGCTACCGGGCCAGCCCAGTACGTTAGCTTCCACACAAGTTTTCTTTTCTCTGTGCTTCTCTTATCAGTTTTTCACTGCCTACAATTGCATCGATTTTCTTTGATTTTTATCTACTTTTTTTCTTCGCTTTCCTTTGGTTTCCTTTCTTTCTTTCTTTCTTTCTTTCTTTCTTCGATTTTCACCATTTTTTTTTGATTTTTTTAAGTTTGTTTCAAATGACGCCACATTTTTCATATGCATTGTACTTTTTTCGTATACTCAGAAATGTTTTTATGCATGTTTAACATTTTTCAAATACATTATTGACATTTTTACAACTATAAGTTTTGAGGTCTATTTTTCATTGTATATTTTTGGTATAAAATATAAAACATTTTTTTATACATGTTCAACATTTTTATTCAAATACATATTTTTGAACACATGTTAAACATTTTCCAATTACGCGTTGAAACATTTTTTGAATGATATAGTTTGTTTTGGAAAATGTGAACAAATTTTGAAAAAGAGAACACTTTTCAAAATTCCGAAAAATATTTGAAATATTTGAACAAAATAAACAGGAAAATGAAAAAACAATAAAAAGAAACACAAAAGATGAAAGAAACATGAAAAATGAAACCAGGAAAAAGAAAAACCAAAAAACACCAGAAGTAGAAACCGAAAAACACCAGAAGTAGAAACCAGGAAAAAACCCGGTTCAGGAACCTTCCAGAAGGTTCCCAAAACTGGTAGAAATACTCTATAGAAAAAGAAAACTTCGCTAACAATTGGGCCGACCCACTGCATCATTCGCTCGCGCAACCCTGTTGGAACCATCGACACTTCGATGCAGAGAGCGGGGCATAGGGTTTTCCGGTTGCAACGTGACTAGGGGTTAAGAAAAACGATTCGGGAGTAACCGGCTAGGGACGCTTTTGAAAAAACCAGAGCGAGACTTGGGCTAGAGGCGGGCGTCATTCTGCAAAAGGAGCACCAACGCATGCTAGGCACGAGATTTCGATCGAACGCCTAACGAGGAGAGGATACAGGGATTCGAAAACATGAACACCATATACACATTATTATTTGGCGCGTGCTACAAATCATCCGACTGAGGAAATCAGTTGGGTCCTGGACAGTCAGATCCATCAATCGTCACCCGTTAGATTAGGTTGAAGGAAATATGCCCTAGAGGCAATAATAAAGTTATTATTTTATATTTTCTTATATCATGATAAATGTTTATTAGTCATGCTAGAATTGTATTAACCGGAAACTTGATATATGTGTTGAAAAATAGACAAAACACCGTGTCCCTAGTGAGCCTCTACTAGACTAGCTCGTTAATCAAAGATGGTTAAGTTTCCTAACTATAGACATGTGTTGTCATTTGATGAATGTGATCACATCATTAGGATAATGATGTGATGGAAAAGACCCATCCGTTAGCTTAGCATATTGATTGTTCGGTTTTATTGCTATTGCTTTCTTCATGTCATATACATATTTCTTTGACTATGAGAATATGCAACTCCCGGATACCGGAGAAATACCTTGTGTGCTATCAAACATCACAACGTAATTGGGTGATTATAAAGATGCTCTACATGTATCTCCAAAGGTGTTTGTTGGGTTGGCATAGATCGAGATTAGGATTTGTCACTCCGAGTATTGGAGAGGTATCTCTGGGCCCTCTCAGTAATACACATCATGATAAGCCTTGCAAGCAATGTGACTAATGAGTTAGTTACGGGATAATGTATTACGGAATGAGTAAAGAGACTTGCTGGTAACGAGATTGAACTAGGTATGAAGATACCGACGATCAAATCTCGGGCAAGTAACATACCAATGACAAAGGGAATAACGTATGTTGTCATTACGGTACGACCGATAAAGATCTTCGTAGAATATGTAGGAACCAATATGAGCATCCAAGTTCCGCTGTTGGTTATTGACCGGAGAGGTATATCGGTCATGTCTACATAGTTCTCGAACCCGTAGGGTCCGCACGCTTAACGTTCGATGACGATTTTATATTATATGAGTTATGTGATTCGGTGACCGAATGTGATTTGGTCTCCTTGGCTGCCTCCCCTCCCCTCCAACCTATATATATATATATATATATATATATATATATGAGGGGGAGGGCACCGCTAGAACACACAACATTGATTCCTAGCCATGTGCGGCGCCCCCTCCACAGTTTACGCCTCTGGTCATATTGTCGTAGTGCTTAGGCGAAGCCCTGCGCGGATCACTTCACCATCACCGTCACCACGCCATGTGCTGACGAAACTCCCCCTCGACACTTTGCTGGATCAAGAGTTCGAGGAACGTCATCGAGCTAAACGTGCACAGAACTCGGAGGTGCCGTACGTCCGGTGCTTGATTGGTCGGAACGAGAAGAAGTTCGACTACATCAACCGCGTTGTCAAACGCTTCCGCTTTCGGTCTACGAGGGTACGTGGACACACTCTCCCCCTCCCGTTGCTATGCATCTCCTAGATAGATCTTGCGTGTGCGTAGGATTTTTTTTTGAAATTGCATGCTACATTCCCCAACAGTGGCATCCGAGCCAGGTTTATGCGTAGATGATATACACGAGTAGAACACAAAGAGTTGTGGGCGGTGATCGTCATACTTGAAGGAAATATGCCCTAGAGTCAATAATAAAGTTGTTATTTATATTTCCTTATATCATGATAAATGTTTATTATTCATGCTAGAATTGTATTAACCGAAAACTTAGTACATGTGTGAATACATAGACAAACAGAGTGTCCCTAGTATGCCTCTACTAGACTAGCTCATTAATCAAAGATGGTTAAGTTTCCTAGCCATAGCCATGTGTTGTCATTTGATGAACAGGATCACATCATTAGAGAGTGATGTGATGGACAAGACCCATCCGTTAGCTTAGCACTATGATTGTTTAGTTTATTGCTATTGCTTTCTTCATGACTTATACATGTTCCTATGACTATGAGATTATGCAACTCCCGAATACCGGAGGAACACTTAGTGTGCTATCAAACGTCACAATGTAACTGGGTGATTATAAAGATGCTCTACAGGTGTCTCCAATGGTATTTGTTGAGTTGGCATAGATCGAGATTATGATTTGTCACTCCAATTATTGGAGAGGTATCTCTGGGCCCTCTCGGTAATGCACATCACTATAAGCCTTGCAAGCAATGCAACTAATGAGTTAGGTGCGGGATGATGCATTACAGAATGAGTAAAGAGACTTGACGATAACGATATTGAACTAGGTATGATGATACCGATGATCGAATCTCGGGCAAGTAACATACCGATGATAAAGGGAACAATGTATGTTGTTGTGCGGTTTGACCGATAAAGATCTTCGTAGAATATGTAGGAACCAATATGAGCATCCAGGTTACGCTATTGGTTATTGACCGGAGATGTGTCTCGATCATGTCTACATAGTTCTCGAACCCGTAGGGTCCGCACGCTTAACGTTCGACGATGATTCGTATTATGAGTTTATGTGATTTGATGTACCGAAGGTTGTTTGGAGTCCCGGATGAGATCACGGACATGACGAGGAGTCTCGAAATGGTCGAGACATAAAGATTCATATATTGGAAGGCTACATTCGGACACCAGAATGGTTCGGGTCATTTCGGATAAGTTTTGGAGTACCGGGGGTTACCGGAACCCCCCGAAAGTTATTGGGCCTCATGGGCCTAATGGTGGAAGAGAGGAGGCAGGCCAAGGTGTGGCGCCCCCCTAGCCCAAACCGAATTGTACTAGGGCTAGGGGGGGCACCCCCCCTTTCCTTCTCTTCTTCCTCTCCTTCCTTCTTCTCTTACTAGGACTAGGAAAGGGGGGAACCTACTCCTACTAGGAGTAGGATTCCCTCCCTTGGGCGCGCCCCTTGTGGCCGGCCCTCCTCCTCCCCTCCTTTATATATGGGGGAGGGGGGCACCCCATAGACACACAAGTTGATCTTTAGCTGTGTGCGGCGCCCCCTCCACAGTTTTCCACCTCGGTCACATTGTCATATTTCTTAGGTAAAGCCCTGCGTCGGTAACTTCATCATCACCGTCACCACGCCGTCGTGCTGACCAAACTCTCCCTTGGCCTCAACTGGATCAAGAGTTTGAGGGACGTCACCGAGCTGAACGTGTGCAGATCGTGGATGTGCCGTGCGTTTGGTACTTGATCGGTTGAATCACGAAGACGTTCGACTATATCAACCGCGTTACTAAACGCTTCCGCTTTCATTCTATGAGGGTACGTAGACACACTCTTCCCCGCTCGTTTCTATGCTTCTCCTAGATAGATCTTGCGTGATCATAGGAAATTTTTGAAATACTACGTTCCCCAACAGTGGCATCAGAGCCAGATCTATGCATAGATGTTATATGCACAAGAAGAACACAAAGAGTTGTGGGCGATAATAGTCATACTGCTTACTAGCATGTCATACTTTGATTCGGCGGTATTGTTGTATGAAGCATCCCAAATCGACATTACATGACCGCGTTCATGAGACCGGTTCTACCGACGTGCTTCGCACACAGGTGGCTAGTGGGTTCTGTTTCTCCAGCTTTAGTTAAGTCAAGTGTGACGACGCCCGGTCCTTGTTGAAGGTTAAAACAACACACTGGACGAAAAATCGTTGTGGTTTTGATGCGTAGGTAAGAACGGTTCTTCCTAGAAGCCCGTAGCAGCCACGTAAAACTTGCAACAACAAAGTAGAGGACATCTAACTTGTTTTTGCAGGGCTTGCTGTGATGTGATATGGTCAAGACGTGATGATATATAATTGTTGTATGAGACGATCATGTTTTGTAATAGTTATCGGCAACTGGCAGGAGCCATATGGTTGTCACTTTATTGTATGAAATGCAATCGCCATGTAATTGCTTTACTTTATCACTAAGCGGTAGCGATAGTGTAGAAGCAATAGTTGGCGAGACGGCAACGATGCTTCGATGGAGATCAAGGTGTCAAGACGGTGACGATGGTGATCATGACGGTGCTTTGGAGATGGAGATCAAAGGCACAAGATGATGATGGCCATATCGTATCACTTATTTTGATTTCATGTGATGTTTATCCTTTATGCATCTTATTTTTCTTAGTACGGCGGTAGCATTATAAGTTGATCTCTCACTAAATTTCAAGGTACAAGTGTTCTCCCCGAGTATGCACCGTTGCTATAGTTCGTCGTGCCGAGACACCACATGATGATCGGGTGTGATAAGCTCTACGTTCACATACAACGGGTGCAAGCCAGTTTTGCACACGCAGAATACTCGGGTTAAACTTGACGAGCCTAGCATATGCAGATATGGCCTCGGAACACTGAGACCGAAAGGTCGAGTGTGAATCATATAGTAGATATGATCAACATAGTGATGTTCACCATTGAAAACTACTCCATCTCACGTGATGATCAGACATGGTTTAGTTGATATGGATCACGTGATCACTTAGATGATTAGAAGGATGTCTATCTAAGTGGGAGTTCTTAAGTAATATGATTAATTGAACTTTAATTTATCATGAACTTAGTACCTGATAGTATTTTGCATGTCTATGTTGTTGTAGATAAATGGCCCGTGCTACTATTCCCTTGAATTTTAATGCGCTCCTAGAGAAAGCTAAGTTGAAATATGATGGTAGCAACTACGCGGTCTGGGTCTGTAACTTGAGGATTATCCTCATTGCTGCACAGAAGAATTACGTCCTGGAAGTATCGCTAGGTGTACCACCCCCGCCAGCAACTGCAGACATTGTGAATGCCTGGCAGACGCGTGTTGATGACTACTCGATAGTTCAGTGTGCCATGCTTTACGGCTTAGAACCGGGACTGCAACAACATTTTGAACGTCATGGAGCATATGAGATGTTCCAGGAGTTGAAGTTAATATTTCAAGTAAATGCCCGGATTGAGAGATATGAGGTCTCCAATAAGTTCTACAGCTGCAAGATGGAGGAGAATAGTTCTGTCAGTGAACATGTACTCAAAATGTCTGGGTACCACAACCACTTGACTCAACTGGGAGTTAATATTCCTGATGATAGTCTCATTGACAGAGTTCTTTAATCACTGCCACCAAGCTACAAAAGCTTCGTGATGAACTATAATATGCAAGGGATGCACAAGACAATTCCCGAGATCTTTGCAATGCTAAAAGCTGCGGAGGTAGAAATCAAGAAGGAGCATCAGGTGTTGATGGTTAACAAGACCACTAGTTTCAAGAAAAAGGGCAAAGGAAAGAAGGGGAACTTCAAGAAGAACGGCAAGCAAGTTGCTGCTCAAGTGAAGAAGCCCAAGTCTGGACCTAAGCCTGAGACTGAGTGCTTCTACTTCAAAGGGACTGGTCACTGGAAGCGGAACTGCCCCAAGTATTTGGCGGATAAGAAGGATGGAAAAGTGAAAGGTATATTTGATATACATGTTATTGATGTGTACCTTACTAATGCTCGCAGTAGCGCCTGGGTATTTGATACTGCTTTTGTTGCTCATATTTGCAACTCGAAACAGGGGCTACGGATTAAGCGAAGATTATTGGCTAAGGACGAGGTGACGATGCGCGTGGGAAATGGTTCCAAAGTCGATGTGATCGTGGTCGGCACGCTACCTCTACATCTACCTTCAGGATTAGTTTTAGACCTGAATAATTGTTATTTGGTGCCAGCATTAAGCATGAACATTATATCTGGATCTTGTTTGATGCGAGACAGTTATTCATTTAAATCAGAGAATAATGGTTGTTCTATTTATATGAGCAATATCTTTTATGGTCATGCACACTTGACAAGTGGTCTATTTTTATTGAATCTCGATAGTAGTGATACACATCTTCTATATCTAAATAGCTAGCCCCCACCAAGATATTTCTCTCAACATGCAAGCATGCCACCTCATCATTCAACATGCATAAGAAAAGGCCCACCTCAACATGCAACTATGCATATTAAAATCCACTACGACATGCATGCATGTAAAAATTCCATTTTTATGCTATTTACATTTAATTCTTATATACTTTCAGAAACTATTGTTTCAAGAATCCATGTTCCATATAATCAAAATCTCATTGAAATATTGCAAACATTCCCGCAACAACGTGCGGGGCATCATCTAGTATTCATAGTATTGAAGCCAAAAGATATAAGTTTAATAATGATAGTGCAACTTATTTGTGGCACTGCCGTTTAGGTCATATTGGTGTAAAGCGCATGAAGAGACTCCATGCTGATGGGCTTTTGGAATCACTTGATTATGAATCACTTGATGCTTGCGAACCATGCCTCATGGACAAGATGACTAAGACTCCGTTCTCCGAAACAATGGAGCGAGCAAAAGACTTATTGGAAATAATACATACTGATGTATGCGGTCTGATGAGTGTTGATGCTCGCGGCGGGTATCGTTATTTTTTGACCTTCACAGATGATTTGAGCAGATATGGGTATATCTACTTGATGAAACATAAGTCTGAAACATTTGAAAAGTTCAAAGAATTTCAGAGTGAAGTGGAAAATCATCGTAACAAGAAAATTAAGTTTCTATGATCTGATCATGGAGGTGAAAAGTTGAGTTATAAGTTTGGTCTTCATTTGAAACAACGCAGAATAGTTTCTCAACTCACGCCACCTGGAACACCACAACGTAATGGTGTGTCCGAACGTCATAACCGCACTTTATTAGATATGGTGCAATCTATGATGTCTCTTACTGATTTACCGCTATCGTTTTGGGGTTATGCTTTAGAGACGGCTGCATTCACATTAAATACCATCGAAATCCCTTGAGACGACACCTTATGAACTGTGGTTTGGCAAGAAACCCAAGTTGTCGTTTCTTAAAGTTTGGGGCTGCGATGCTTATGTGAAAAAGCTTCAACCTGATAAGCTCGAACCCAAATCGGAGAAATGTGTCTTCATAGGATACCCAAAGGAAACTATTGGGTACACCTTCTATCACAGATCCGAAGGCAAGATATTTGTTGCTAAGAATGGATCCTTTCTAGAGAAGGAGTTTCTCTCGAAAGAAGTGAGTGGGAGGAAAGTAGAACTTGATGAGTGTTGGGGAACACAGTATTTCAAAATTTTCCTATGATCATGCAAGATCTATCTAGGAGATGCATAGAAATGAGAGGGGAGAGTGTGTCTACATACCCTCATAGACCAAAAGCGAAAGCGTTTAGTAACGCGGTTGATGTAGTCGAATGTCTTCGTGATCCAATCGATCAAGTACCGAATGCACGACATGTCTGCGATCTGCACACGTTCAGCTCGGTGACGTCCCTCGTACTCTTGATCCAGTTGAGGCCGAGGGAGAGTTTCGTCAGCATGACGGTGTGGTGACGGTGATGATGAAGTTACCGACGCAGGGCTTCGCCTAAGCACTATGACAATATGACCAAGGTGGAAAACTATGGAGGGGGGCACCGCACATGGCTAAAGATCAACTTGTGTGTCTATGGGGTGCCTCCCTCCCCCGTATATAAGGGGGGGGGGAGGAGGAGGCCGGCCGGCCCTAGGGGGCGCGCCCAAAGAGGGGAGTCCTACTAGGACTCCAAGTCCTAGTAGGATTCCACCAAGAGGGAGATAGGGGGAAGGAAGGAGATGGAGAAGGAAGGGGGGAGGGGGGGGGGCACCGCCACCCTTCCCTTGTCCAATTCGGACTGCAAGGGGGGGGGGCTGCCCTGGCTCCACTCCACTCTCTCCAATAAGGCCCATGGTGGCCCATTAGTTCCCCCGGGGTTCCGGTAACCCCTCCGGCACTCCGGTTTTACCCGAAACCATCCGGAACACTCCCGATGTCCGAATAACATGGTCCAATATATCAATCTTTATGTCTCGACCATTTCGAGACTCCTCGTCTCCGTGATCTCATCCGGGACTCCGAACAACCTTCGGTACATCAAATCACATAACTTATAATACAAATCGTCATCGAACATTAAGCGTGCGGACCCTATGGGTTTGAGAACTATGTAAACATGACCGAGACATATCTCCGGTCAATAACCAATAGCGGAACCTGGATGCTCATATTGGTTCCTACATATTCTACGAAGATTTTTATCGGTAAAACCGCATAACAACATACGTTGTTCCCTTTGTCATTGGTATGTTACTTGCCCGAGATTCGATCGTTGGTATCATCATACCTAGTTCAATCTCGTTACCGGTGAGTCTCTTTACTCGTTCCGTAATGCATCATCCTGCAACTAACTCATTAGTCGCATTGCTTGCAAGGCTTATAGTGATGTGCATTACCGAGAGGGCCCAGAGATACCTCTCCGATACACGGAGTGACAAATCCTAATCTTGATCTATGCCAACTCAACAAACACCATCGGAGACACCTGTAGAGCATCTTTATAATCACCCAGTTACGTTGTGACGTTTGATAGAACACAAGGTGTTCCTCCCGTATTCGGGAGTTGCATAATCTCATAGTCATAGTGAAAGTGCGTTATATCGACTAGAGGGGGGGTGAATAGGCGATTTTTATGAAAGTCTTCAAAACGTGGGAGTTATGAAGACAAACAGCGAAGATTATGCCTATTACTATGCAGCGGAAGTTAGATTACACTAGGCCAGCCATGGTCAAGTATTCAATAAAGTGAAAGCGCAATGACAAACAGCTGCAGTGTAATAAGGATCAGGTGGGAAGAAGTTATGAAGCCAAACAGATCATACAGTCACGTTGTGAAGACAAAAGATAGAGCAAGCATGCAATGGCTTCACAATGAGTAACAGTAAGAAAAAGGAAGTGAAGATGAAACCAGTGACTCGTTGAAGACAATGATGTGTTGGACCAGTTCCAGTTGCTGTGACAACTGTACGTCTGGTTGGAGCGGCTAGGTATTTAAACCTTAGGACACACAGTCCCGGACACCCAGTCCTGAACACGCAGCTCAGGACACCAAGTCCTCACCATATTCTCCTTGAGCTAAGGTCACATAGTCCTTGCCCAATCACTCTGGTAAGTCTTCAAGGTAGACTCCCAAACCTTCACAGACTTCATTCACTGGCAATCCACAATGTCTCTTGGATGCTCTGAACGCGATGCCTAACCGTATGGAGGATTCACAGTCCTCAAGTGTAATAAGTCTTCAGATCACACAGACAAGAAGACTTAAGTGATGCCCAATGTTCTCTGGCTCTGGGTGGTTAGGGCTTTTCTCCTCGCTAGGAATTTTCTCTCAAAGGCTTCGAGGTGGGTTGCTCTCAAACGACAAAAGCCGTGCACTGAAATCTGAGCAGCCAACCGTTTATGGTTGTAGGGGGTGGGCTATTTATAGCCACTTGGCAACCCGACCTGATTTGTCCGAAATGACCCTGGGTCACTAAGGAACTGACACATGTCTCAACGGTCAGATTTCAAACTCTCATGGCAACTTTACTTGGGGTACAAGCAAAGCTGACTTGTCCGGCTCTGGACAAGATTCGCTCTCATTGTCTTCACTCGAAGACATAGGTTTTTGGTTTAGGCATCACTTCAGTCATCATGACTGGTTCTCCTGGACCCCACTTAACAGTACGGTGGTTCCTATGACTCAACACAAAAGAGAAAGAACCGAGCTCCATAGGCTTCATAACGTGTCTTCTTTTGTCATAGTCTTCAATGTGAATATCTTCATATACCACCTTTGGCTTCAATGTCTTCATACATTTTTAGGGGTCATCTCTGGTAGTAAAACCGAATCAATGAGGGACTTCTACCTGTGTTATCCTGCAATTCTCACAAACACATTAGTCCCTCAACTAGGTTTGTCGTCAATACTCCAAAACCAACTAGGGGTGGCACTAGATGCACTTACAATCTCCCCCTTTTTGGTGATTGATGACAAACTAGTTGAAGTTTTCAACGGGGAATATAGTCTGTGAAATTGTAAAGGATAAGGAATTGTCTTCATAAGTTGCAAGGGCTCCCCTGAAGATGTGCATATAAGTTAATTTGCTTTTGGAATGCAAATGCACATGGCAGGTTGTACTTGGAGATCCACTTCAGCTTATGATGACAATCCACTATGCATGTGAAAGTATATGAAGATAATGACATGCATAATGGAAAATGGACGTCTGCAGAATGAGCTAAGTGCGGAATTTATCGTCGCACATGCGGAATTTATCTTCGCAAAAAGGGTGGCAAACAAGTAGCAGACGACCATCTGGTTTAAGTGTTACAACTCATAAGAACCAAATGAAGCAAAAACGAGAGTTGTAAGCACGAAGCAAAATATAGCAAAACATAAAGCACCCGCCCATATGGACCCGCTTGAAGACTATCAACCCATATGCTTCTCCCCCTTTTGTCAGTAAGGACCAAAAAGGTTTGAAGACATAGAGTGTCTACTCGTTCCCAGGAGCAGCAGGGTCGTTGGAGGTGTTTGGCGGTGCAGAAGAGCTTGGAGGTGCTGAAGCAGGTGGCGGTGATGTAGCATCGTCTTCTTCATCAATGATTCTGGCAGTGACTGTGGCAGCAGATGAAGAAAACTCAGAGTCTTCAAGTGATGGTGTGTTGCGCATCACAGCCCTTCTAGGAGGTGTGGTGTCAAACTTGAATCGCTCAGTGAAGCCATCCTCTTCAAGTTCAGCTTCAGTACACATCATTGATAGCCCTTTCCATGTACGACGACAGGTTTCATGAGTGACGAAAGCATTCTTGGTGGCAAGATTTCGAAGACGATTAACATCCACCAAGAGGCTTTTTTTCATCTGACGCTTTTAGCCAGTCATGATGCCTATCTTGTTTTTGATGAAGGGCCACAAGAAGCTCTCGGTTATTGAGAACACGAGCTCGCTTCTTGGGTCTTGAAGCAGTTGCACTATCAGTGGCTTCAGTTGAAGCAGGGTGTGGCGCACGTGTAGTGCCAGCCAAAGGATACACCCTGGAGATGGCTTCAACACCTTCATCGTTCTGAGTGAAGCTCTGGTGTTCTGCATTCTGAAGACTCAACGGTTGCTTGGCAGGCTCAGGATATATAGCTTCAACAGAGGTATCCACATCTGGCAAGAAGATCCGATGGTTGCGGGCTGAGGGCTGATATGAGATCGTAGAGTGAATCTTGATCAGTCTCATTACCCAAGGAGCATAGAACTTTAAACCAAAGAGATCTGAGCCTGATGCAGCGAGTTGGCGTATGAAGAAATCCTGTGCGTTGAAGCATTTGCCATGAAGGATACAGAATATCAGAGTCTTCATTGCACCCTCAATCTTGGCATTTGGAGAGTGCCCTTTAATAGGCCAGAGAGTCCGCCGGAGAATGTGATAGATTGTTCTGGGCAGGTACTCAAAGTCTTCAACGAAGAACTCTGTTGGATAAGGAGCATCGAGAGGCAGTGGCTTCATCATGGAGAGCATCTGACTCATATTTGGTTCAGGCCTCTGGAATATGCTCTCAAGAGCTTCAGTGTGTAGTGGACAACCTTCCTCGAAGAGTTCGCCAGGAGTGGGCAGGCCGGTGAGCTCAATGATATCGAATGCATTGGCTTCGTGATGGACATTGCCGGTCATCCACTCCAGGGCCCAAGTCTTCGGATCTCTGTTGTATCCCTTGATGTGTAGGGTGGCATAGAATTGCAACAGAAGCTCTTCATTCCAGTGCTCTTCATCAGTTATAAACGGCAGCAGACCCACTTGCTTGAAGCAATCCAGCGCTTCCTCTAAGCAGGGCAGACCAGCAATGGCTTCAACATCAAGGTGCTTGTGAGGGAAGATGCGACCTTGGTTCTATAGGATGCATGAATAGTAGCTGCGCTGAGGATAGCTCCAGAACCTATCTGATGAAATCCTTTCCCTTGAATAGGGGTTCTTGGAGCTGTTGAAGAACGTATTGTCTGCCCTGAAGCTATTGATGTCAAAGGAGCCAGGTGCTGATGCAGGACCTGGGAATCTTGGCAGCCTTGGGACTGGCTTCTGGACATGAGGCCTATGCTCAACATGGTAATCAAATTGAGGACCTGCAGCAGACTCAGGAACAAAAGTGTCTGGTTCAGTAGCTTCGCTGTCTGCTGAAGCTTTTGGTGGGGAGGGCTCCACATTGGCTTCAGTGTTGGTTGTGGCAGCCTCAACATTCTCAGCCTCCGCTTGACTAGCTAGAGGGTCAGTCACAAGCACGTTCTCCTGGAGAACTGCTTCTTGGTGGAGCATTGGAGTGGACTCTTGTGGTGCTTCTTCTTCGGCTGATGCAGCCGGAATGTCTTCAGCAAAGACTTGAGGCCTTGGACCTTTGCGAAGCCTGCGGAATGCAGACGACGCCTGTGGGGTTGGAGTGGGCTGGGCCTCAATGTCTTCTTCCTCTTGAGGGCGATCCGCCCATGACGCATCTTGTGCAATTGGCGTCAGAGGACGACCAATGCTGATGAGCTCGCTTTGTTCATACTGAGGACGGGCTGCATCATCTTGTACATTGTCTTGATAACCAATGTCTTCAGCAGCAATGGGGTCGGCTGCTGGTATGTCTTCAGCTTCAGGAGCCTCTGTGGAAGCAGGCTCATGAACCGTCAGTTGACGTTCTGCGTTCGGGTGTACCATAGCAATAGGTTCAACTATCAAGGGCTCTGTGGGAGCAGCCCGAGATTTCTTGATCTTTCTCTTCTTCTTGCTGGGGGTAGTAGGAGAGGCTTCAGAGCTCTTCCTCTTTCTGGCTTCAGCTTCAGCAGTTCTTGTCTTCTTGAGCTCTGAAGCTGTTGACCGGCTCTTTGGCTTCGAGCCAGTCGTTGCAGTTGGGAAGACAATTGGAACTGCTTCTTGCCTAGATGCCTCTGGTTCAGCCATAGCAGGCTTCTTCTTCTTCTTCGCGGCCATCTTGGGGTCGATGCCAGGACGCCCAAGTGCCTTGCGCTTCTCAGCCTCATTGTAGGCTTTTACACATCTTTCAGCCAGAGACTTCATCCGCTCACGTGAGCCCTGAGCTTTTGCACGCTTCTTCAGAAAATTTTCTTTGAGCTCATGCAACATGGTCTTGAAGCTCTTCACTTCCTGCACGCCGAGCTTGGCCATATGCTTCTTGAACTGAGCCTTTTCATGATCAATTTTCTGCTTCAGTTCAACAATGCGCTGGGCAATGGCAAGTTCTGAAGCAATTGCGCCTTGGAAGGCGACGCTGAGGCCAACAGGCAGCTGCAGATCTTCAAAGCTTATGTCTGGTGTGGCAAACCATTCGTCGATGAAGTTGTGGATGATGGCGACATCAAAGAGAGGCAAATTGTTGAAGATTTCAGCTTCTTCTTTGCTCTTGATGAGCTGCTCTAGAGCGTCATCTCCAAGATCTTCATCACTTGACAGATCAATGGCTTCGCTGCGCAGAACGGCAGCAGCTGTGAGCTCTTTGCCGGTGTGTGGCTGAGGCACCTTGGCCTTCTAGGGCTTGGAGACACGGGATACGTCTTCAGACTGCACACTGTCTTCAGGAGGTGCAGTTGCCAATGGCTTCGCCCGTGAGATTTTTGATGAAGGGGCTGGCTTTGAAGCTTTTGGCTTCTTCGACTGCTTTGGCTTCGGTACAACAGGAGCTTCATCAGATTCAGAGTCAGCTGGAGGGTCATTCACGGCAGTCCCTTGGACTAAGATGCGGGTGATGAGGCCCTCAAGATTGGCATACGGACCGATGATATTGGGTTCTGCGTAGCGTGTGCCATCTGCCCTTGGAGCTGAGGGACCAGGGTTGAAGTCTAACCCAAATTTCTTCTTGTTCTGCTTCGCTGATTGTTGGGCAAACTGGAAGTTGCGCTTGAACAGATTGTCGTCACGACACCAGAGGAGTGACGACGGATGCGCATCATCAGGCTGTGGTCCTCGGACCATGCATGGGTAGAAGCCTTGAGCAATGGCTTCATCTCTGGTCCTGGGTATGAGATTCTTGTAAATGATGTCCCCCCACGGTTTCTTGATGGCACTTTTCTCAGCATACTCTTGGGTTGTGAAGCGGTATTTGAACCATTGTTCTGCCCAGTAGCGTCGAATCCATTGGATTCTGGTCTTGCGCTGCCCATAATTCTCTTCAGGATCTGTTTTATACATTTCTGCCAGGTCAGCAGGCAGATCTTTGGAAGTTCCTTCATGTCGCTGTCTGCCCCGCTTCCTTGCTGCTGCTTCTGAAGCCATAAACTTTAACTTGAAAGGCTTCAAAACTTTCAAAGGCTTCAAAGGCTTTCTTTTGCTGGACCAACAGGAACTGGCTTCAGGAGAATTTATGTGATGCTGTAGGAATTCTGCAAATGAATGCAGACTATGAGAACCGAAGGATTCTCCCACGGACATGTACCTGTGACAGCATTAAGGTGCGAGGGAAGGGGAAGAGGTCATATGCATTCTCAGAAGGTTTTGAAGATTAATCAGTTTAGAAGACATTGACCTCATCGTGCGAAGACATTCACTCATAGATAAGAAGTTGGTTCCAGATTTTTACGAACCCACATATCAGTACAAGTGAGGAATCTAACTACTTCATGAAGCACAAGTGAATATACTAGGCATGTTATGAGATGCAGATTGAAAGATCTAACTTGTGTGAAGATAAACTTCTTATGGTAGAAAGTGACAGAACCATGAGATCAAAAGGGGCTGTAAAAAGAAGTTTTATTTACCACACTTGGAACTGCTAGACGGAAGTGGGAGATGATGCCGAGCAGTTCAGTCCTCCGTGCCCTAACTTGGCGACGGAAGACACCTACGGCGATGGCGGAGAGAACGATGTCCGCGGTCGGCGTGAGGACGGCGTCGGAGAGGTTGCGGCAGCGAAGCGCTTCGTCGCCGGCGTCGTTGAGAGTTAGCGGTGGCGCTAGGGTTCGTGCGAGGGTGGAAGAAGGAGATAATGACCGCGGTAAGTGTAAATTTATAGGCACAGGGGTGGCACTGTGCTATTACACAGGTGCCCCTGGCGATTCGCATCTGAGAAACGCGTGTCCAGTTTGCGGAAGTTTGGGGTTTGTTCCACGTCCCACGCACGCCTGGATTGTCGGGCGGTCGTTCCTGCTTCTCCGGATTTTATGTGGAGGAATGAGCATTGAAAACGGACTTTATGGTTGTCTCTATATCTTCTGCTGACAAGGACGCAGTGAAGACATTCGACAGTTTCAATAGAATGCATATGACTTGGAGAGATAGACTTTGAGATAGAAAGCATAGAGAGATTAGGGTCCGATCACATTCACTTAGTTCAAAAGATTCAACCAAGAAGACATAGCTATAAGTGAATGCTGTAGAGGATAGAACACTAGCATATATATATATATATATCTGTAGTCAACATAGTGAAGATAATCATGAAAATATGTTGAGTTCGAAGACAAATCAAATGTGAAGACATTGCAAGGTAACGCCATGAGTGAAACACTTCAAAACAGAACATTTGGTGGTGGCGTTACCCACCGTATAGGAAGTATTAGACCCAGACACGGCGCACAATTATCGTGGCGCTCTGAAGTCAAATTCCACATTAATATATTCACACTTAGAATGTATGTCTTCATTGATTTGAAGATATACTTCACTTCGTGTGTTGCACATCTAAGTCATCAATATGCATAAGGGTTAGGATGTGTGCCTGATCACAGGACATTTGAGGATTCCAGGATATTTAGCTCACACCGTAACTTGCAAAACCTCTTCTCATCCAAGGGCTTGGTGAAGATATCTGCCAATTGTTCTTCAGTGTTGACGTGTATGATATCAATGTCTTCCTTCACAACATGATCTCTGAGAAAGTGATGACGAATTTCAATGTGCTTTGTCTTCGAGTGCTGAACTGGGTTGTTCGCAATCTTGATGGCACTTTCGTTGTTGCAGTAAAGTGGTACTTGCTTCAGATGAATGCCATAATCCTTGAGTGTTTGCTTCATCCACAGAAGCTGAGCGCAGCAAGATCCAGCAGCAATGTATTCAGATTCAGCAATGGAGAGAGATACACAGTTCTGCTTCTTTGAAGACCAACATACAAGTGATCGTCCTAGAAAGTGACATGTGCCTGATGTAGACTTGCGATCAACTTTGTTACCAGCATAATCAGCATCCGAAAATCCAACCAAATCAAACTCTGAGCCCTTTGGATACCATAATCCTAGAGTTGGGGTGTGAGCCAAATATCGAAGAATTCGCTTCACAGCTAAGTGATGCTACTCCTTTGGTGCCGCTTGAAATCGAGCACACATGCAAACACTGAGCATAATATCTGGCCTAGATGCACATAAATAAAGCAAAGAACCAATCATGGAGAGGTATACCTTTTGATCGAACTCTTTACCATTGTCGTCAGGACCTAGATGATGTTTGGCTGGCATTGGTGTTGTGAAGCCTTTGCAGTCTTGCATACCGAACTTCTTCAGGCAATCTTTGAGATACTTCTCTTGAGATATGAAGATGCCATTGCGTTGTTGTCGTATTTGAAGACCAAGGAAGAACTTCAGCTTCCCCATCATGGACATCTGATATTGCTCTTGCATCATATATCCAAACTCTTCACTGTACTTCTGATTGGTGCAGCCGAAGATAATGTCATCCACATATATTTGGCACACAAACAGTTCACCATCATATGTCTTCATGAAAAGAGTGGGATCCAGGGAACCAGGTATGAAGCCTTTGCTCTTCAGGAAGTATTTGAGTGTGTCATACCAGGGCCTAGGGGCTTGTTTGAGGCCATACAGTGCCTTGTTGAGCTTGTATACCATGTCAGGATGTTTTGGATTTTCAAAGCCAGGCGGTTGTGCAACATACACTTCTTCTTCAATCTTGCCATTGAGAAAGGCACTTTTCACATCCATTTGATATAGAAGTATGTTGTGATGATTTGCATAGGCCAGCAGAATGCGTATGGCTTCAAGGCTAGCCACGGGAGCAAATGTTTCATCGAAGTCAATGCCTTCCACTTGAGTATATCCTTGAGCAATGAGACGAGCTTTGTTTCTGACAACTTGACCATGCTCATCTTGTTTGTTGCGGTATATCCATTTGGTGCCTATTATGTTGTGCTTCCGTGGATCAGGATGCTTAACCAGTTCCCATACATTATTCAGCTCAAACTGTTGAAGCTCTTCTTGCATAGCTTGAATCCATTCAGGTTCCATGAAGGCTTCTTCAACTTTCTTGGGTTCTGATATTGAGACGAATGCGAAGTGCCCACAGAAATTTGCTAGCTGAGTTGCCCTTGAACGAGTGAGTGGACCAGGTGCATTGATGCTGTCAATTATTCTGTCAATCTGCACTTCCTTGGCAACACGAGGATGTACAGGGCGAAGACTTTGCTCTTGCTGATCTGTGTTGTTGTTGGGAGGAATGTCTTCAGGCTGAGCATTGTCTTCATGTTGATCAGGTGCTGAGATGATAAGTTCTTCTTCAGGATGAGCTTCAGAAGGTATAATCTCTCCAGTTCCCATTAGCTTGATTGATTCACTAGTTGGAATCTCATCTAGCACATTTGGCAGTTGCTCTCTTTGTGAACCATTTGTCTCGTCGAACCGCACATCCACTGTTTCAACCACTTTGTAATGAAAGAGATTGAAGACTCTGTAGGAGTGCAAATCCTTTCCATATCCAAGCATAAAGCCCTCATGTGCTTTTGGTGCAAACTTTGAGGTGTGGTGTGGGTCCTTGATCCAGCACCTTGCGCCAAATACTCTGAAGTAACTGACATTTGGCTTCTTGCCAGTTAGAAGTTCATAAGATGTCTTGTTCAGAAGCTTGTGAAGATAGACACGATTAATTGTATGGCATGCAGTGTCAATGGCTTCAGCCCAGAATTTTCTTGGAGTCTTGTATTCATCTAGCATTGTTCTGGCCATCTCAATGAGTGTTCTGTTCTTGCGTTCGACGACGCCATTCTGCTGTGGCGTGTACGGAGCTGAGAATTCATGTGTGATGCCCAAGGTATCAAGATATGTATCAAGGCCAGTGTTCTTGAATTCAGTGCCATTGTCACTTCTGATGTGTTTTATCTTGGCGCCAAAATTGTTCATAGCACGATTGGCAAAGCGTCTGAAGACATCCTGCACTTCAGTCTTGTAAAGGATTATGTGCACCCAAGTATATCTAGAGTAATCATCAACAATGATGAAGCCATAGAGGCAAGCAGTAGTAGTAAAAGTTGAGTAGTGAGTGGGGCCGAAAAGATCCATGTGGAGCAGTTCGAAGGGTTGAGTAGTAGTCATGATTGTCTTCGAAGGATGTTTTGCCCTTGTTATCTTCCCTGCTTCACAGACACCGCATAAGTGATCTTTCGTGAACTTGACGCCCTCGATGCCTATGACATGCTTCTTCTTCGCAAGGGTGTGGAGGTTCCTCATGCCAGCATGCCCAAGCCTCCGATGCCAAAGCCAGCATTCTGAAGCTTTTGCAAGAAGACATACTGCAAGTTGTGGCCCTGCTGAGAAATCTACCACGTACAGATCATCTTTTCGATACCCTTCAAACACTAGAGACTTGTCAGATTCCATTAGTACTAGGCAACGATATTTTCCAAACATTACGATCATGTTCAAATCGCAAAGCATTGAGACAGACATTAAGTTGAAGCCAAGGGATTCAACAAGCATGACTTTTTCCATGTGTTGATCCTTTGAGATTGCAACTCTACCTAGACCCAATACCTTACTTTTACCAGTGTCAGCAAATGTGATGGCTCTTGTCGGATGGACATAAGGTTGAGTCCATAAGAAGGCTTCTTTTGCCAGTCATGTGATTTGTACACCCACTGTCAATAATCCATTCTGAAGACTTTGAAGATGCTGGTGTCGTACCCTATAGTGCAGTTTGGGGGATAGGCTTCACGAAGAGAATTGTGAAGCAAAAACATTTGACGAACCAGTGGGTTATGAAAACTTAGATCCATATTATGACTAATAGGGAGAGTAGCATGCGATTCAGGAACGTAGTACATAATGATGCCATTCGGGCATTTTATCTTGCGCCCTACAAGATTTTTAAGGTCCCCAGCAATAGCGTCAGAAGATTTTGTTTTTCTGCTGGAGACCTTTCCCTGCAAAAGAGAGTTAAGCTTTCTTAACCACCCACATCTTCAAGGGTGGCTTAGAAGCAATAAGTCTAAGTGCGGCATCTGAGAATTTTGGCTTTGAAGCCTTAGCAAACAGTCTTGCAGGTGGACAATAATACTCATAGGAATAAGTAGAATAATTTTTGGTCATATGAACATGACGGTTCGATGAACCGCTCTCATATTCATATGCCTGAGTATGGTTTCCCTGCAAAACATTTGCATTAGTGTGACTCAGATGAGTCCTCTGTTTGTATGAAGCCTTTGGACCGTATGAAGCTTTTGGTCTGAGGTTTGTCTTCTTCAAGTGAGGTGTCATGAAGACATTCACAGGAAGATTTTCCAGACACTTTTTTGGAACCCAGATCTTCTTCATAGGCGGTCCATTCCTGCAGTTAGTACCAATGTACCTGGCAAACACTTCACCATTCTAATTCTTAAACAGTTTATAGTTTGCATCAAAGGATTCATCAATAATAATGGGGTTAGCACATATGAAGCCAGATAAATTGGATGGATCTGCTGAAGGTTCCTTTGCAGCAACCCATGTGGTTTTGGGGTACTGCTCAGGTTTCCAGTAAGAGCCATCTGCATTTATTTTCGTTACGAACCCAACACCCTCTTTCCTAGGGTTTCGGTTCAGAATCTGCTTCTTGAGGACATCACATAATGTCTGATGTCCTTTAAGACTTTTGTACATCCCTGTTTCAAGCAATGTCTTCAACCTAGCATTCTCATCAGCAATAGCAGTGGTATCCTCAGCAGAGGGGTTAGTTACCACATCAACAGTTGAAGATATTGCAACAGCAATAGCAGTGGAACATTCAGCAACAGAAGTAGCATTATCACGCTCAATGCATTTAAGACATGGTGGTTCAAATCCTTCTTGAGCGGAACTGATCTGTTCGGCGCGAAGTGACTCGTTTTCCTTTTGAAGATCTTCATGAGCCGCTCTCAACTTCTCAAGTTCTTGCTTCCTTTGAAGATAATCATAGGAAAGCTTTTCATGAGTTGTTGAGAGAGTATCAAGACGATCTTCAAGTTCCTGATACTTAACGTGAAGATTTTTATGTCTTCAATTAAGGATTCAGATCGAGTCATTTCAGCACCCAACAGATCATCGCTTCTGTCTAACAGTTTTTGAATATGTTCCATAGCTTTCTGTTGTTCAGTTGCAATTTTAGCAAGTGTTTTGTAGCTGGGTTTTGAATCACAGTCAAAGTCATCGTCACTAGATGTTTGATAGCGAGTAGTGCGTGTGTTTACCTTGGCACCGCGTGCCATGAAGCAGTAGGTAGGAGTGGAGTCGTTTTTGTCATTTGCATTGGTGTCGGTGATGAAGTCATTGTCTTCAGTGTTGAAGATGGACTTGGCGACGTATGCTGTAGCCAGACTCGCAATGCCAGAATCAGACTCCTCCTCAGACTCCACCTCTGCCTCCTCAGAAGCGGACTCCTCCTCTGAATCCATTTCCTTGCCAACAAACGCACGTGCCTTGCCAGATGAGCTCTTCTTGTGTGATGAAGACTTTGAGGAAGACTTGGAAGAAGACTTTGAGTATTTCTTCTTCTTCTTGTCGTCAGAATCATATTCCTTGCTCTTCTTCTTCCTTCTGTTCTCATTGTCCCACTGTGGACACTCAGAGATGAAGTGTCCAGTTTTCTTGCACTTGTGACATGTTTTCTTCTTGTAGTCATGAGCAGAAGCTTCATCATTCCTTGAGCTTGATCGTGAAGATTTTCTGAAGCCTTTCTTCTTGGTGAATTTTTGGAACTTCTTCACTAGCATTGCAAGTTCCCTTCCAATATCTCAGGATCATCAGAACTACTGTCAGATTCTTCTTCAGATGAGGAAACAGCTTTTGCCTTCAAGGCCCGAGTTCGCCCATAGTTTGGACCGTAGATATCTCTTTTCTCAGAAAGCTGAAACTCATGTGTGTTGAGCCTCTCAAGTATGTCAGACGGATCGAGTGTCTTGAAATCAGGACGTTCTTGTATCATCAGGGCTAGGATGTCAAACGAACTATCAAGTGATCTCAGCAGCGTCTTGACTATTTCATGTTTGGTGATCTCAGTGGCGCCGAGGGCTTGAAGCTCATTTGTGATGTCAGTGAGCCGGTCAAATGTGTGCTGGACATTCTCATTGTCATTTCGCTTGAAGCGGTTGAAGAGGTTGCGAAGAACACTGATTCTTTGATCTCTCTGGGTTGAGATGCCTTCATTGACCTTGGAGAGCTAGTCCCAGACCAGCTTGGATGTCTTCAAGGCACTCACACGGCCATACTGTCCTTTTGTCAGATGACCACAGATGATATTTTTGGCAGTAGAGTCCAGTTGAGTGAACTTCTTGACATCAGCAGCAGTGACACCTTCTCCAGCCTTGGGAACGCCGTTCTCGACGACATACCATAGGTCGACGTCAATGGCTTCAAGATGCATGCGCATCTTATTCTTCCAGTAGGGATATTTAGTTCCATCGAAGACGGGGCACGCAGCGGAGACTTTGATTATCCCTGCAGTTGACATAGCTAAAACTCCAGGTGGTTAAACCGAATCACACAGAACAAGGGAGCACCTTGCTCTGATACCAATTGAAAGTGCGTTATATCGACTAGAGGGGGGGTGAATAGGCGATTTTTATGAAAGTCTTCAAAACGTGGGAGTTATGAAGACAAACAGCGAAGATTATGCCTATTACTATGCAGCGGAAGTTAGATTACACTAGGCCAGCCATGGTCAAGTATTCAATAAAGTGAAAGCGCAATGACAAACAGCTGCAGTGTAATAAGGATCAGGTGGGAAGAAGTTATGAAGCCAAACAGATCATACAGTCACGTTGTGAAGACAAAAGATAGAGCAAGCATGCAATGGCTTCACAATGAGTAACAGTAAGAAAAAGGAAGTGAAGATGAAACCAGTGACTCGTTGAATACAATGATGTGTTGGACCAGTTCCAGTTGCTGTGACAACTGTACGTCTGGTTGGAGCGGCTAGGTATTTAAACCTTAGGACACACAGTCCCGGACACCCAGTCCTGAACACGCAGCTCAGGACACCAAGTCCTCACCGTATTCTCCTTGAGCTAAGGTCACATAGTCCTTGCCCAATCACTCTGGTAAGCCTTCAAGGTAGACTCCCAAACCTTCACAGACTTCGTTCACTGGCAATCCACAATGTCTCTTGGATGCTCTGAACGCGACGCCTAACCGTCTGGAGGATTCACAGTCCTCAAGTGTAATAAGCCTTCAGATCACACAGACAAGAAGACTTAAGTGATGCCCAATGTTCTCTGGCTCTGGGTGGTTAGGGATTTTCTCCTCGCTAGGAATTTTCTCTCAAAGGCTTCGAGGTGGGTTGCTCTCAAACGACAAAAGCCGTGCACTGAAATCTGAGCAGCCAACCGTTTATGGTTGTAGGGGGTGGGCTATTTATAGCCACTTGGCAACCCGACCTGATTTGTCCGAAATGACCCTGGGTCACTAAGGAACTGACACGTGTCTCAACGGTCAGATTTCAAACTCTCATGGCAACTTTACTTGGGCTACAAGAAAAGCTGACTTGTCCGGCTCTGGACAAGATTCGCTCTCATTGTCTTCACTCGAAGACATAGGTTTTTGGTTTAGGCATCACTTCAGTCATCATGACTGGTTCTCCTGGACCCCACTTAACAGTATGGTGGTTCCTATGACTCAACACAAAAGAGAAAGAACTACAAAAGATCTAAGTCTTCGAGCTCCATAGGCTTCATAACGTGTCTTCTTTTGTCATAGTCTTCAATGTGAATATCTTCATATACCACCTTTGGCTTCAATGTCTTCATACATTTTTAGGGGTCATCTCTGGTAGTAAAACCGAATCAATGAGGGACTTCTACCTGTGTTATCCTGCAATTCTCACAAACACATTAGTCCCTCAACTAGGTTTGTCGTCAATACTCCAAAACCAACTAGGGGTGGCACTAGATGCACTTACGATATAAGTTTCCGGTTCATAGTCAATACTTCATAGTCATAGGAACATGTATAAGTCATGAAGAAAACAATAGCAGAAAAACTAAACGATCATTATGCTAAGCTAATGGATGGGTCTTGTCCATCACATCATTCTCTAATGATGTGATCCCGTTCATAAAATGACAACACATGTCTATGGCTAGGAAACTTAACCATCTTTGATTAACGGGCTAGTCTAGTAGAGGCATACTAGGGACACTCTGTTTGTCTATGTATTCACACATGTACGAAGTTTCCGGTTAATACAATTCTAGCATGAATAATAGACGTTTGTCATGATATAAGGAAATATAAATAACAACTTTATTATTGCCTCTAGGGCATATTTCCTTCAGTCTCCCACTTGCACTAGAGTCAATAATCTAGATTACACAGTAATGATCCTAACACCCATGGAGTCTTGGTGGTGATCATGTTTTGCTCGTGGGAGAGGCTTAGTCAACGGGTCTGCAACATTCAAATCCATATGTATCTTGCAAATCTCTATGTCTCCCTCCTTGACTTGACCGCGGATGGAATTGAAGCGGCTCTTGATGTGCTTGGTTCTCTTGTGAAATCTGGATTCCTTTGCCAAGGCAATTGCACCAGTATTGTCACAAAAGATTTTCATTGGACCCGATGCACTAGGTATTACACCTAGATCGGATATGAACTCCTTCATCTGCTGCTTCCGAAGCAGCTATGTATTCCGCTTCACATGTAGATCCCACCACGATGCTCTGCTTAGAACTGCACCAACTGATAGCTCCACTATTCAATAAAAATACGTTCCAGTTTGTCACTTAGAGTCATTCGGATCAGTGTCAAAGCTTGCATCGACGTAACCGTTTACGACGAGCTCTTTGTCACCTCCATAAACGAGAAACATATCCTTAGTACTTTTCAGGTATTTCAGGATGTTCTTGACCGCTGTCCAGTGATCCACTCCTGGATTACTTTGGTACCTCCCTGCTAAACTAATAGCAAGACACACATCAGGTCTGGTACACAACATTGCATACATGATAGAACCTATGGCTGAAGCATAGGGAATGACTTTCATTTTCTCTCTATCTTCTGTAGTGGTCGGGCATTGAGTCTGACTCAACTTCACACCTTGTAACACAGGCAAGAACCCTTTCTTTGCTTGATCCATTTTGAACTTCTTCAAAACTTTATCAAGGTATGTACTTTGTGAAAGTCCAATTAAGCGTCTTGATCTATCTCTATAGATCTTGATGCCCAATATATAAGCAGCTTCACCGAGGTCTTTCATTGAAAAATTCTTATTGAAGTATCCTTTTATGCTATTCAGAAATTCAGTATCATTTCCGATCAGCAATATGTCATCCACATATAATATCAGAAATGCTACAGAGCTCCCACTCACTTTCTTGTAAATACAAGCTTCTCCAAAAGTCTGTATAAAACCATATGCTTTGATCACACTATCAAAGCGTATATTCCAACTCCAAGATGCTTGCACCAGTCCATAAATGGATCGCTGGAGCTTGCACACTTTGTTAGCTCCTTTTGGATCGACAAAACCTTCCAGTTGCATCATATACAACTCTTATTTAAGATATCCATTAAGGAATGCTGTTTTGACATCCAGTTGCCAAATTTCATAATCATAAAATGCGGCAATTGCTAACATGATTCGGATGGACTTAAGCATCGCTACGGGTGAGAAGGTCTCATCGTAGTCAACTCCTTGAACTTGTTGAAAACCTTTTGCAACAAGTCGAGCTTTGTAGACAGTAACATTACCGTCCGCGTCAGTCTTCTTCTTGAAGATCCATTTATTCTCTATGGCTTGCCAATCATCGGGCAAGTCAACCAAAGTCCACACTTTGTTCTCATACATGGATCCCATCTCAGATTTCTTGGCCTTAAGCCATTTCGCGGAATCTGGGCTCATCATCGCTTCCTCATAGTTCGTAGGTTCGTCATGGTCAAGTAACTTGACCTCCAGAACAGGATTACCGTACCACTCTGGTGCGGATCTTGCTCTGGTTGACCTACGAGGTTCGGTAGTGACTTGATCAAAAGTTCCATGATCAACATCATTAACTTCCTCACTAATTGGTGTAGGAATCACTGGAACTGATTTTTGTGATGAACTACTTTCCAATAAGGGAGAAGGTACAGTTACCTCATCAAGTTCTACTTTCCTCCCACTCACTTCTTTCGAGAGAAACTCCTTCTCTAGAAAGGATCCATTCTTAGCAACAAATATCTTGCCTCCAGATATGTGATAGAAGGTGTACCCAACAGTTTCCTTTGGGTATCCTATGAAGACACATTTCTCCGATTTGGGTTCGAGCTTATCAGGTTGAAGTTTTTTCACATAAGCATCGTAGCCCCAAACTTTAAGAAACAACAACTTGGGTTTCTTGCCAAACCATAGTTCATATGGTGTCATCTCAACGGATTTTGATGGGGCGCTATTTAACGTGAATGCAGCCATCTCTAAATCATAACCCCAAAATGATAGTGGTAAATCAGTAAGAGACATCATAGATCGCACCATATCGAATAAAGTGTGGTTACGATGTTCGGACACACCATTACGCTGTGGTGTTCTAGGTGGCGTGAGTTATGAAACTATTCCTCATTGTTTCAAATGAACACCAAACTCATAACTCAAATATTCACCTCCACGATCAGATCGTAGAAACTTATTTTTCTTGTTACGATGATTTTCCACTTCACTCTGAAATTCTTTGAACTTTTCAAATGTTTCAGACTTATGTTTCATCAAGTAGATATACCCATATCTGCTAAAATCATCTATGAAGGTCAGAAAATAACGATACCCGCCATGAGCATTAACACTCATCGGACCACATACATTAGTATGTATTATTTCCAATAAGTCTGTTGCTCGCTCCATTGTTCCGGAGAACAGAGTCTTAGTCATCTTGCCCATGAGGCATGGTTCACAAGTATCAAGTGATTCATAATCAAGTGATTCCAAAAGCCCATCAACACGAAGTTTCTTCATGCGCTTTACACCAATATGACCTAAACGGCAGTGCCACAAATAAGTTGCACTATCATTATTAAACTTATATCTTTTGGCTTCAATACTATGAATATGTGTATCACTACTATCGAGATTCAATAAAAATAGACCACTCATCAAGGGTGCATGACCATAAAAGATATTACTCATACAAATAGAACAACCATTAATTCTCTGATTTAAATGAATAAACGTCTCGCATCAAACAAGATCCAGATATAATGTTCATGCTTAATGTTGGAACCAAATAACAATTATTTAGGTCTAAAACTAATCCCGAAGGTAGATGTAGAGGTAGCGTACCGACGGAGATCACATCGACTTTGGAACCATTTCCCACGCTCATCGTCACCTCGTCCTTAGCCAATATTCGCTTAATCCATAGCCCCTGTTTCGAGTTGCAAATATGAGCATCAGAACCAGTATCAAATACCCAGGCGCTACTGCGAGCATTAGTAAGATACACATCAATAACATGTATATCAAATATACCTTTCACTTTGCCATCCTTCTTATCCGCCAAATACTTGGGGCATTTCCGCTTCCAGTGACCAGTCCCTTTGCATTAGAAGCACTCAGTCTCAGGCTTAGGTCCAGACTTGGGCTTCTTCACAGCCTTTAGCATTGTGAAGAGCTCGGGAATTGTTCCCCTTCTTCCTGAAGTTCCCCTTCTTCCCTTTGCCCTTCTTCTTGAAACTAGTGGTCTTGTTGGCATCAACACTTGATGCTCCTTCTTGATTTCTACCTCCGCAACCTTTAGCATTGTGAAGAGCTCGGGAATTGTCTTATCCATCCCTTGCATATTATAGTTCATCATGAAGCTTTTGTAGCTTGGTGGCAGTGATTGAAGAACTCTGTCAATGACACTATCATCAGGAAGATTAAATCCCAGTTGAGTCAAGTGGTTGTGGTACCCAGACATTCTGAGTATATGTTCACTGATGAACTATTCTCCTCCATCTTGCAGCTATAGAAGTTATTGGAGACTTCATATCTCTCAATTCAGGCATTTGCTTGAAATATTAACTTCAACTCCTGGAACATCTCATATGCTCCATGACGTTCAAAACGTCCTTGAACTCCCGGTTCTAAGCCGTAAAGCATGGCACATTAAACTATCGAGTAGTCATCAGCTTTTCTCTGCCAAACGTTCATAACATCTGGTGTTGCTCCTGCAGCGGGCTTTGCACCTAGCGGTGCTTCCAGGACGTAATTCTTCTATGCAGCAATGAGGATAATCCCCAAGTTACGGACCCAGTCCGTGTAGTTGCTACCATCATATTTCAACTTAGCTTTCTCTAGGAACGCATTAAAATTCAAAGGAACAGTAGCACGGGCCATTTATCTACAACAACATAGACATGCAAAATACTATCAGGTACTAAGTTCATGATAAATTAAAGTTCAATTAATCAAATTACTTAAGAACTCCCACTTAGACAGACATCCCTCTAGTCATCTAAATAATCACGTGATCCATATCAACTAAACCATGTCCGATCATCATGTGAGATGGAGTAGTTTTCAATGGTGAACATCACTATGTTGATCATATCTACTATATGATTCATGCTCGAC
The DNA here is from genome assembly GCF_003073215.2 of Triticum urartu. NCBI lineage: Eukaryota > Viridiplantae > Streptophyta > Magnoliopsida > Poales > Poaceae > Triticum > Triticum urartu. The sequence goes on along the minus strand of NC_053022.1, from coordinate 529,257,766 downwards.
CTTTCGGTCTCAGTGTTCCGAGGCCATATCTGCATATGCTAGGCTCGTCAAGTTTAACCCAAGTATTCCGCGTGTGCAAAACTGGCTTGCACCCGTTGTATGTGAACATAGATCTTATCACAACTGATCATCACGTGGTGTCTCGGCACGACGAACTGTAGCAACGGTGCATACTCAGGGAGAACACTTATACCTTGAAATTTAGTGAGAGATCATCTTATAATGCTACCGCCGTACTAAGCAAAATAAATCGCATAAAGGATAAACATCATATGCAATCAATATAAGTGATATGATGTGGCTATCATCATCTTGTGCCTTTGATCTCTATCTCCAAAGCACCGTCATGATCACCATCGTCACCAGCTTGACACCTTGATCTCCATCATAGCATCATTGTTACATGGCCATTGCATTTCATACAATAAAGCGACAACCATATGGCTCCTACCAGTTGCCGATAACTCTTACAAAACATGATCATCTCATACAACAATTTATATAATCATGTCTTGACCATATCACATCACAACATGCCCTGCAAAAACAAGTTAGACGTCCTCTACTTTGTTGTTGCAAGTTTTACGTGGCTGCTACGGGCTTCTAGCAAGAACCGTTCTTACCTATGCATAAAAAACACAACGATTTTTTGTCAAGTGTGCTGTTTTAATCTTCAACAACGACCGGGCGTAGTCAAACTCAATTCAACTAATGCTGGAGAAACAGACACCCACCACTAGCCACCTGTGTGCGAAGCACGTCGGTAGAACCAGTTGTCGGTGTCAAAACCGGCGGATCTCGGGTAGGGGGTCCCGAACTATGCGTCTAAGGTTGATGGTAACAGGAGACAGGGGACACGAAGTTTTACCCAGGTTTGGGCCCTCTTGATGGAGGTAATACCCTACGTCCTATTTGATTGATATTGATGAGTATGAGGATTACAAGAGTTGATCTACCACGAGATCGTATTGGCTAAAACCCTAGAAGTCTAGCCTGTATGATTATGATTGCCTCTACGGACTAAACCCTCCGGTTTATATGGACACCGGAGGGGCCTAGGGTTGTACAAAGTCGGTTACATAGAAAGGAAATAATACATCCAGCCGCCTAGCTAGCTTGCCTTCCACGCAAAGGAGAGTCCCATTCGGACACGGGGGTCTTCTATCTTGTATCTTCATGGCCCAGTAGTCCGGTCCACATCACACAGGCCGGACGCCCGAGGACCCCTTAATCCAGGACTCCCTCAATAGCCCCCGAACCAGGCTTCAATGACGAGGTGTCCGGCGCACAGATTGTCTTTGGCATTGCAAGGAGGGTTCCTCCTCCGATCACTTCAAATTACCTGACTTAAAGAGCTGTATTCGGCCTTCCACTTAATGTTGCACCCATCGGCTTCTATGCCCCCACACCGTCTGCTTCCCTGCCGAGCGAATATGAGAGGTCGGGGTATTTTTTGCACATAACTCCCCCGGCCACATAAGAAATGCCTCTATTTAAAGGGATTGGGTCTCAGATCCATTCCACACCCAGCGGAAAAATCCTCAGAGCCTTGCCAGGGGAAACCATTCAACATGACTAGCGTCCCTAGTTCCTCCTCCCGCCCTCACGGCTCTGAAAAGGCGATTGGGAGAGATGTTCTGTATCCCATGAGCAGTTGGTTAAGCTCCAAACACAGGGATTCCTCCCCTCGCAGATCTGGTCCCTGTTCTAGCAGGATTGACCTCCTTCACAGGCGAAGTTCTGGCGGAAAATTTCCCCAATCCAACCAGGGGGGAACGGGTGTGCTTCGTATCTTACTTGTTGAGAGGCGTCGGGTTTCCAATCCAGCCTTTCCTCCGTGGACTCCTAGAGTATTACGGCCTCCAACTGCACAACCTCACGCCGGCCTCTATCCTGCACATCGTGGGTTTTGTTGCCCTGTGTGAGCTTTTCCTGGGCTGTGAAGCCTACTTTGATTTGTGGAGGAAGCTATTCTGCCTCGTCCCTCGCAACTGAGAGGGGTCGATATTCGAGGTGGGCGGCGCTGAAGTATGGCGCATAGCCAGGACCGGATACCTGTCCGGTACACCAAAGAAGGCACCCGAAGAATGGCCCTCAGAATGGTTCTATATTGAAGACGTTGCTCTCCCTGACCTAGTTCGAATGGGTCTTCCCAAATTTTCAAATGCTCCGTTGAAGAAACGCCACAGCTGGCGCCCTCGGAGCCTTGAGGAGGAAGATAGCGTGGAAGTTCGTCAATTGATGGGCAAGATAAGGACACTTGCCCAGTCAAGATTATCAATAATCGAGGTGATGGCGACTTCCATAGTGCGAGGGTCCAGCCACTCCAATACAGAGGGCTTCCCATGTGGCAATATGATGACCCACAAGTATAGGGGATCTATCGTAGTCCTTTCGATAAGTAAGAGTGGCGAACCCAATGGGGAGCAGAAGGAAATGATAAGCGGTTTTCAGCAAGGTATTCTCTGCAAGCACTGAAATTATCAGTAACAGATAGTTTTGTGATAAGGGAATTGGTAACGAGTAGCAAGTAATAAAAGTAAATAAAGTGCAGCAAGATGGCCCAATCCTTTTTATAGCAAAGGACAAGCCTGGAAAAACTCTTATATGAAGGAAAGCGCTCCCGAGGACACATGGGAATTATCATCCAGCTAGTTTTCATCACGATCATATGATTCGCGTTCAGTACTTTGATAATTTGATATGTGGGTGGACCGGTGCTTGGGTGCTATCCTTACTTGGACAAGAATCCCACTTATGATTAACCCCTATTGCAAGCATCCGCAACTACAAAAGAAGTATTAAGGTAAACCTAACCATAGCATGAAACATATGGATCCAAATCAGCCCCTTATGAAGCAACGCATAAACTAGGGTTTAAGCTTCTGTCACTCTAGCAACCCATCATCTACTTATTACTTCCCAATGTCTCCCTCTAGGCCAAAGCAATGGTGAAGTTTCATGTAGTCGACATTCACATGACACCACTAGAGGGATGAAAACATACATATCATCAAAATATCGAACGAATACCAAATTCACATGACTACTAATAGCAAGACTTCTCCCATGTCTCAGGAACAAACGTAACTACTCACAAAGCATATTCATGTTCATAATCAGAGGGGTATTAATATGCATAATGGATCTGAACATATGATCTTCCACCAAGTAAACCAACTAGCATCAACTACAAGGAGTAATCAACACTACTAGCAACCCACAGGTACCAATCTGAGGTTTGGATACAAAGATTGGATACAAGAGATGAACTAGGGTTTGAGATGAGATGGTGCTGGTGAAGATGTTGATGGAGATTGACCCCCTCCCGATGAGAGGATCATTGGTGATGACGACAGTGATGATTTCCCCCTCCCGGAGGGAAGTTTCCCCGGTAGAACAGCTCCGCCAGAGCCCTAGATTGGTTCCGCCTCGTGGCGGCGGAGTCTCGTCCCAAAAGCTTGCTTATGATTTTTCCTTGATGAAAGACTCCATATAGCAGAAGATGGGCATCAGAGTGCCACCAGGGGGCCCACAGGCAGGGGGCGCGCCCAAGGGGGTAGGGCGCGCCCCCACCCTCGTGGCCAGGGTGTGGCCCCTCTCTGGAACTTCTCGCGCTCAGTATTTTTTATATATTCTGGAAATAGCTTCCATGAAGTTTTAGGGCTTTTGGAGCTGTGCAGAATAGGTCTCTAATATTTGCTCCTTTTCCAGCCCAGAATCCCAACTGCCGACATTCTCCCTCTTCATGTAAACCTTGTAAAATAAGAGAGAATAGGCATAAGTATTGTGACATAATGTGTAATAACAGCCCATAATGCAATAAATATCGATATAAAAGCATGATGCAAAATGGACGTATCAACTCCCGCAAGCTTAGACCTCGCTTGTCCTCAAGCGAAAGCCGAAATCGAAAAATATGTCCACATGTTTGGAGATAGAGGTGTCGATAAAAATAAAATACGGACATGAGGGCATCATGATCATTCTTAGAACAACAACATATATATATATATTGTCATATGATCTCTTATGCTAAAGTAACAATTCAATCACAATTTCAAGTATGAATCATAAACTTCATTGAGAACCAACAAACTCTAATCTCAGTCATTGAGGCAATTGCAATTTATCATAACATATGAAAGAGTCAATATAAGAGCTTTTCAGCAAGTCCACATACTCAACCATCTTTTAGTCTTTCACAATTGCTAACACTCACGCAATATTTATGGGTATGAAGTTTTAATTGGACATAGAGAAAGATAGGGGCTTATGGTTTTGCCTCCCAGTGTTTTACCTCAAGGGTAATGTCAACAATAATAGTTCATGAAGACTCACATCCAATTAGCTATATATATCAGGATCTTTCCAACACATTGTGCTTGCCAAAGGATAAAATATAAAAAGGAAAGGTGAAGATCACCATGACTCTTATATAAGGTAGAAGATAAAAGTAAAGATAGACCCTTCGTAGAGGGAAGCAGAGGTTGTCATGCGCTTTTATGGTTGGATGCACAAAATCTTAATGTGAAAGAATGTCACTTTATATTGCCACTTGTGATATGGACCTTTATTATGCAGTCCATTGCTTTTATTTCTTCCACATCACAAGATCGTATAAAGCTTATTTTCTCCCACACTAATAAGTCATACATATTTAGAGAGCAATTTTTTATCGCTTGCACCGATGAAAACTTACTTGAAGGATCTTACTCAATCCATAGGTAGATATGGTGGACTCTCATGGCAAAACTGGGTTTAGGGATATTTGGAAGCACAAGTAGTATCTCTACTTGGTGCAAAGAAATTGGCTAGCATGAGAGGGAAAGGCAAGCTCAACATGTTGGATGATCCATGACAATATAATTTATCTCAGATGTAAGAAAACATAACCCATTACGTTGTCTTCCTTGTCCAACGTCAACTCTTAGCATGTCATACTTTAATGAGTGCTCACAATCATAAAAGATGTCCAAGATAGTATATTTATATGTGAACCTCTCTTTCTTTATTACTTCCTATTAATTGCAACGATGACAAAAACTATGTTTGTCAACTCTCAACAACTTTTATTCATCATACTCTTTATATATATGTGAGCTCATTACTCTCCATAAGATCCATATGATCTCTTTATTTCTTTTTATTTCTTCTCTTTTTATTTTATTCCCTCAAGAGCATAGCAAAATAATCAAGCCCTTGACTCAACACTAATCTTTATTATATATAGCTCACGGACTCGATTACATAGAAGGATCATAAACCAAAACTCACAACTAGATCATACTAAAACTTTATTCTACTAGATCAAGATATTATCAAAAGGATCGAACTAAGAAAACAGTGAAGATAAAAGTGATGGTGATACGATACCGGGGCACTCCCCCAAGCTTGGCAGTTGCCAAGGGGAGTGCCCATACCCGTGTGATTATGTCTCCTTTGCTGGTGAAGGAGATGGAGTTGTTGATGATGTAGGCTTGCCGTCCCTCTTCCAAGGCATAGGCTCACCATCATAGAAGGATGATAGAGTCTCCGGAATCCTCAAATATGTAGCCAAACTCATCCTCTTGAATCTATATTCATAATCACAGTTTTGATTTTGCAGGTCATGGATCTGGGCTTGGAGGTGCTCGATTTTCTCATGAAGCTTGAAGATGGCCTCCCCAATGTCCTTGGCATCCAACTTGTGGTTGTTGGTGAACTCCGTTATCATTATGTGATTGGAGTCGAGTCCACGCTCCACCATCTCCTGACACTTGAAAACTTGCTGCTCTATTGCCTCAAGCCTTGTCTCAATGCTTCCACTTCTCCTTGGTCCCTCAACATCGCGGATGTGCAACAACCCCTCACACATCTCAATGGTTTGAGGGTGTTGCAGCACCTTCGCGAGGTAGGGTTTGATGACCTTCTCGAAGAACTTGTCCTTGGGGGCACTTGAAATGACATGGCGAACTAGATCTGTCAAAAAAATAGCTCGAAACAAAGACAAGAGGTGTTTGCGTGATACGGTGGTCAAAACCTTCAGGAGATTATATAATGAATTACCGACTAAAAGAAGTATCATGCAAGAAAACGGAGTCCGGAGAGAGCACAGGTGCCCACGAGGCAGGGGGGCGCGCCCAGGGGGGTAGGGCGCGCCTCCCACCCTCGTGGAAGCCTCGTGTCCTTTCCGGTCTGCTTCTTATTTTCCTATTTTCTTAAATATTCCAAAACAAAGAAATATTGCCATTAGAACTATTTTGGAGTCGGTTTACTTACCGTACCACATACCTATTCCTTTTCGGAGTCTGAAACATTCTGGAAAGTGTACCTTATGAATTCCTCCGGGGTTACGGTTTCAATAACATTGGTTTCAACATTTATGGGATTACCTGAGATATAATGTTTAATTCTTTGACCGTTCACCACCTTCGGATTTGTGCCCTTGAAGTTGTTGATTTTTATGGCACTGGAACGATAGACCTCCTTGATAACATAAGGACCCTCCCATTTACAGAGGAGTTTTCCTACAAAAAATCTTAAACGAGAGTTGTATAGTAATACATAATCACCTACATTGAACTCACACTTTTGTATCCTTTTATCATGCCATCATTTAACTTTTTCTTTAAACAGCTTGGCATTTTCATAAGTCCGGGTTCTCCATTCATCAAGTGAGCTAATGTAAAAAGCCTCTTCTCACCAGCAAGTTTGAAGTCATAATTGAGCTCTTTAATAGCCCAATATGCCTTATGTTCTAATTCAAGAGGTAAGTGACATGCTTTACCATAAACCATTTTATACAGAGACATACCCATAGGATTTTTATATGCAGTTCTATAGGCCCATAATGCATCATCAAGTTTCTTGGACCAATTCTTCTAGATCTATTAACAGTCTTTTGCAAAATTAATTTGAGCTCTCTGTTACTTAACTCTACTTGACCACTAGACTGTGGGTGATATGGAGATGCAATTCTATGATTAACATCATACTTAGCAAGCATTTTACGAAAGGCACCATGAATAAAGTGTGAACCACCATCAGCCATTAAATATCTAGGGACTCCAAACCTCGGGAAAATAACTTCTTTAAGCATCTTAATAGAGGTGTTATGATCAGCACTACTAGTTGGAATAGCTTCTACCCACTTAGTAACGTAATCAACAACAACTAAAATATGTGTATACCCGTTAGAGGAAGGAAAAGGTCCCATATAATCAAAGCCCCAAACATCAAATGGTTCAATAACAAGTGAATAATTCATAGGAATTTCTTGACGTCTACTAATATTACCAATTCTTTGACATTCATCACAAGACAAGACAAACTTACGGGCATCCTTGAAGAGAGTAGGCCAATAAAAACCGGATTGCAGTACCTTGTGTGCAGTTCTATCTCCAGCATGGTGTCCTCGATAAGCCTCGGAGTGACACTTGCGTAGGATCTGTTCCTGTTCATGCTCAGGTACACAACGTCTAATAATACCATCTACTCCTTTATAAAGATGTGGGTCATCCCAAAAGTAATGTCTCAAATCATAGAAGAACTTTTTCTTTTGCTGGTATGTGAAACTAGGTGGTATAAATTTAGCAACAATATAATTAGCATAATCAGCATACCATGGAGCAGTACGAGAAGCATTTATGAGATTTAATTGTTCATCACTAAAGCTATCATCAATAGGCAGTGGGTCATCAAGAACATTTCCTAACCTAGACAAGTTGTCTGCAACGGGGTTCTCAGCTCCCTCTCTATCAATAATATGCAAATCAAATTCTTGTAGCAAGAGAACCCATCTAATAAGTCTAGGTTTAGCATCTTTCTTTTCCATAAGATATTTAATAGCAGCATGATCAGTGTGAACAGTTACTTTAGAATCAACAATATAAGGTCTGAACTTATCACAAGCACATACAACTGCTAAAAATTCTTTTTCAGTGGTAGCATAATTTCTCTGGGCATTGTCTAGAGTTTTACTAGCATATTGAATAACATTTAATTTCTTATCAACTCTTTGCCCTAGAACAACACCTACAGCATAATCACTAGCATCACACATAATTTCAAAGGGTAAATTCCAATCAGGTGGCTGAACAATAGGTGCAGAAATCAATGCTTTCTTAAGTATTTCAAATGCTTCTACACAATCATCATCAAAGACAAAAGGAATATCCTTTTGTAATAGATTAGCCAGAGGCCGATAAATTTTTGAGAAGTCCTTAATGAACCTCCTATAAAAACCGGCATGACCCAGAAACCTTCTTATACCTTTGATGTCCTTGGGATACGACATCTTTTCAATAGCATCAACTTTAGCTTTGTCAACATCAATACCTCTTTCAGAAATTTTATGCCCCAAGACAATACCTTCATTAACCATAAAGTGGCACTTCTCCCAATTCAAGACAAGATTAGTTTCTTCACATCTCTGCAAAACTCGATCAAGGTTGCTTAAGCAATCATCAAAAGAGGATCCATAACGGAGAAATCGTCCATGAAAACCTCACATATCTTTTCACAAAAGTTAGAGAATATAGCCATCATGCATCTTTGAAAGGTAGCAGGTGCATTACACAAACCAAAAGGCATATGTCTATAAGCAAAAGTACCAAAAGGGCAGGTAAAAGTGGTCTTTGATTGATCATCAGCTGACACATGTATTTGAGAGAAGCCAAAGTAGCCATCTAGAAAGCAAAAATGTGTATGTTTGGATAATCTTTCTAGCATTTGATCAATAAAAGGCAAAGGGTAATGATCTTTTTTAGTAGCCTTATTTAATTTGCGGAAATCAATTACCATCCTATAACCTGTAATAATTCTTTGTGGAATCAATTCATCTTTATCATTAGGAACGACAATAATACCTCCCTTCTTAGGGACACAATGGACATGACTTACCCACTGACTATCAGCAACGGGATAAATTATAGCTGCCTCAAGCAACTTTAATATTTCCTTTCTTACCACTTCTTTCATCTTAGGATTCAGCCGTCGTTGGTGATCAATAACTGGTTTGGTGTCTTTCTCCAAATTTATTTTGTGTTGACATAGAGTGGGACTAATGCCCTTAAGATCATCAAGAGTATATCCAATAGCATCATGGTGCTTCTTCAGAGTTTTCAATAATTTTTCTTCCTCCTTCTCTGAAAGGTTAGCACTAATAATAATAGGATATATCTTCTTTTCATCAAGATAAGCATATTTAAGAGTATCAGGTAAAGGTTTAAGCTCAAACACGGGATCACCCTTGGGTGGAGGAGGATCCCCTAGGATTTCAACAGGCAAGTTGTGTTTCAGAATAGGTCCCTGTTTAAAGAATACTTCATCTATTTCCCTTCTCTCATTCATGAACAGATCATTTTCATGGTCTAGTAAATATTGTTCTAAAGGATCAGTAGGAGGCACGATAATAGAAGCAAGACCAATAATTTCATATTTACTAGGCAATTCCTCATCACGAGGTTGTCTACTAAATTTAGCAAAATTAAACTCATGAGGCATATCTAAACCAACAGAAACAATATCCTTATTGTAGTCTATCTTAGCATTAACAGTATTCAAGAAGGGTCTACCAAATATAATGGGACAAAAGCTATCTTGTGGGGAACCAAGAACAAGAAAATCAGCAGGATATTTAACCTTCCCACACAAGACTTCAACATCTCTAACTGTAACACCCTCGATGCGACTATATCTCCCACGTGTCGAGGCACGACTTAGAGGCATAATCGCATTGAAGGCATATGTCGCAAGTGAGGTAATCTTCACACAACCCATGTAAAATAATAAGGGAAAGAGGTACATAGTTGGCTTACAATCGCCACTTCACACAATTACATGAATAAACATTACATCAATCAAATACACTCATGGTCCGACTACGGAACCAAAATAAAAGAAGAACCCCAAATGCGACAAAGGTCCCCGATCGACCCCAACTGGGCTCCACTACTGATCAACTAGAGCGAAACAACACAAAGGACAAGATCTTCAACGAGCTCCTCCTGAGCTTGGTAGCGTCATCTGCACGGTTCAACGGCACCTGCAAGCTGGTTTTGGAAGTATCTGTGAGCCACAAGGACTCAGCAATCTCGCACCCTCGCGATCAAGACTATTTAAGCTCATGGGTAAGGTAAAGGTATGAGGTGGAGCTGCAGCAAGCGACTAGCATATTGGCTAACATATTCGCAAAAGAGAGCGAGAAGAGAAGGCAAAGCGCGGTCGAGAAACTATGATCAAGAAGTGATCCTGGACTACCTACGTCAAGCATAACTCCAACAACCGTGTTCACTTCCCGGACTCTGCCGGAAAGGGACCATCACGGTTACACACGCGGTTGACTCATTTTAATTAAGGTCAAGTTCATGTTTTCTACAACCGGACGTTAACAAATTCCCATCTGCCCATAACCGCGGGCACGGCTTTCGAAAGTTCAAATCCCTGCAGGGGTGTCCCAACTTAGCCCATGACAAGCTCTCACGGTCAACGAAGGAATAGACCTCCTCCCGAGACATTCCAATCAGACTCGGTATCCCGGTACTCCAAGACATCCTCGACAATGGTAAAACAAGTCCAGCAAGACCACCCGATGCGCCGACATCCCGATAGGAGCTGCACATATCTCGTTCTCAGGGCACACCGGATAAGCTAAGCGTACGGGAGCCAACGTAACCCAAGTTGCCAAGGGACGGCCCCGCACGGTGCTCTGGGTTGGATCAACACTTAGACAAGCACTGGCCCGGGGGGGTTAAAATAAAGATGACCCTTGGGCGCGCGACCCCCAAGGGAAAAGAAAAGGCTGGGTGGCAAATGGTAAAACCAAGGTTGGGCCTTGCCGGAGGAGTTTTATTCAAAGCGAACTGTCAAGGGGTTCCCATTATAACCCAACCGCGTAAGGAACGCAAAATCCGGGAACATAACACCGATATGACGGAAACTAGGGCGGCAAGAGTGGAACAAAACACCAGGCATAAGGCCGAGCCTTCCACCCTTTACCAAGTATATAGATGCATTAATTAAATAAGATATATTGTGATAATCCAACAAGTAAATAAATATTCCAAAAAGGAACGGCCTCCAAACTTCACCTGCAGCTAGCAACGCTATAAGAGGGGCTGAGCAAAGCGGTAACATAGCCAATCAACGGTTTGCTAGGACATGGTGGGTTAGAGGTTTGACATGGCAATTTGGGAGGCTGACAAGCAAATGGTAGGCATCGTAGCATTGGCATAGCAAAAGAGCGAGCATCTAGCAAAGCAAAGATAGTAGTGATTTCGAGGGTATGATCATCTTGCCTGAAATCCCGCAAGGAAGAAGAACGAGTCCATGAAGAAGACAAACGGAACATAGACGAACGGGTCCTCACAAACACGACGTTGTCGGAAACAACCCGAAGAAGCACACCGGAAAGAAGCAAACAACATAGTAAACAACCACCACATAAATATGGCATGATGCACAATCAAGTATGATGCATGTCCGGTTTAATGAAGCATGGCATGGCAAAGTGCACAAACAATACTACAAATTAAGTGGATCTCAATATGCAACGAGTTGCATATTGATGAAACACCACAACAAGTTATTTAGTTCGATCTCGTTATGGTACTCAACAATATTAAATGTTGTTAAACATGGCAAGAGGGGAAGCACAACAAAACTACCTATCTAGGCAAATTTAAATGAGGCCGGAAGCAACGAACAACAATTCCGGAAACTCCTCATGAGCATAAATTAGGTTTGGTACTGTTCTGCCCTAAACAATATTTTAGAGTTGTTAAACATGCAAGATGATGCCACCACGTTAAACTAGGCATTTTTCTACCCCATTTACATATAAAGATTATTAAAAACGGAGCTACGGTTATTTAGTTATGAATTAAATCATTTTAGCATGGCATAGGAGCAAATTAATTCAAACAACATTTTAAATATTTCAAACATAGATGAAAGTTGGATATTATTAATCTACACAAAATTCTGAGCAAGTTTCATATATAATTCATCTTAATCCGATGCACGGTTAGTGAGTTATTAAATGCATGAACCCGGGGGACTAATCTGCAAAACTGGCAATCTCTGGATAATAGGAAAAACTCAGGCGCTGAAAAAAAACATGACGGGCTGAATCTGAATCAGGGCAGGCGGTGGGGGTTCTCTCACCACGGGCTTCGGCCCGGTAGAAGGAGGAGGAGGCAGGCCGACGCGGGGCGGCGCACTGGGCCTAGACTCGGGCCGGCTGGAGCTGGGCCCATGCGGGGAGGAGGCGGAGGCGCTCGTCGTCCTCGCGCCTGGCGCACGAACAGGAACAGGGAGGCGGCACCCTAGGTCAACAGCGAGGCGGTAGCGGGGACTCCGGCAGGCTGGCACGGCGGAGATCTACGGGAATGGACGGATCGGGAACTGGGGAAGCCGGATCCGGTGTCGGGGGTGGCCGGCGGCGCTCGGGGAGACTCCAGATGTGACGAACGACGCCCTACGGGGCGGTGGCGGCTTGAACGAGGTCCGGCGGCCGGCGATGGAGGCAGCGAGGCGGCGAGAGAAGGCGGGCGGTGGCGCTGGGCGGCGATGGTCGTCGGCGGGGTAGACTCCCTCGATCCAGGTCGGGATCGAGGAGGCTGCGAGAGGCCGGACGCGCGCGGCAGATGGGCTCCGCGGGCCTCTCTCGGGCCTGGCAGGGCCGCGGGAGGTGGGGGGAGGCCAGGGGCGACGTGGCGGCTTCCTGGTGGTGGAGGGCGGCGGCTGCGGCGGCGCTGGCCGCACAGGCGGCGCCAAGTGGCGAGGTAGGGGCGGCTGGCGCCGGAAATTGAGGAGAGGAGGTGGGAGGCGGCGGCATGGCCCTCAAGGTGGGAGGAGGCTGGCGGCGCACGGATTTCGAGGAGGGGGGTTTGGCTGCTGCCAAAAATGGAAGGGAGGCTTCCTTTTATAGGTAGGGGCTAGGGTTTGAAGGGTTAGGAGGGGTTTTGGAGCGTTTCGGAGCCTCCGATCGCGATCTGACGGACCAGAACGGAGGGGGGGTTTAGGTGGGCTGCAAGTGGGTTGCGAAAAGAGGTTGGGCTGAGATGAGAGGAGAGGAGTGCAGCCCGGCAACTGTTTCCGGAGACCGAAAACGTCCGACGTTTGACCGGCTATACTGCCGCTATAGTTATCCGTTGGGGCATCAAACGAACTCCGAATGCGATGAAATTTGACAGGCGGTCTATCTACTCTATAATAAGACCGCACGTCAACTCTCATCCCATTCCGAGAACATTTTCCGGCCACTAATAAAATAATATTTCGAACGTGCCTCGGGCGCGTGCAAGTGTGGCTGGGCTCAGAACGGATAACGGACGGAACAAGGAGACCGGGACGGATGCGAGTTTGAAAACATGATGATGCAATGCACATGATGACATGATAAGATGCAACACGCAAGCAAAGACAACGCAACAACAACGAATAACTGAACGACACCTGGCACATCGGTCTCGGGGCGTTACACTAAGAATCCCAATTGGTGAAATAGTATCTCTGTTAGCAAGCTTAATGGTAACATCGATATCTTCTATCTCAGCTGGTGCAATCTCATGCATAATTTCTTTGTATAAGGAATGAGGTATTGCACTTGCACTAGCACCCATATCACATAAGCCATGATAGCAATGATCTCCTATTTTAACAGAAATAACATGCATGCCTACAACAGGTCTATGTTTATTTCTAGTATCAGGTTTAGCAATTCTAGCAGTCTCATCACAGAAGTAAATAACATGCCCATCAATATTATCGGCCAAGAGATCTTTGACCATAGAAATATTAGGTTCAACTTTAACTTGCTCAGGGGGTTTGTGTGTCCTAATATTACTTTTGTTGACTATAGTTGAAACTTTAGCATGATCCTTTATTCTAACAGGGAAAGGTGGTTTCTCAACATAAGCAATAGGTACAACAGGATCATTATAAGTGATAGTCTTTTCTTCAACATTAATAGGTGCAACTACTTTTACTTCAATGGGAGGATTATATTTAAACCACTTCTCCTTAGGGAGATCAACAGAGTAGCAAAGGATTCACAGAAAGAAGCTCCTATCTCAGAGTCAAGTCCATATTTAGTGCTAAATTTACGGAAAACATCGGTATCCATAAAAGATTTGACACAATCAAACTTAGGTGTTATACCTGACTCCTTACCTACATCGAGATCCCAATCTTTAGAGTTGCGTTTAATTCTCTCCAATAAATTCCATTTGAATTCAATAGTCTTCATCATAAAGGAACCAGTACAAGAAGTATCGAGCATGGAGCGATTGTTGTCAGAAAGCCGAGCATAATTTGTTTGAATAATCATTTCTCTTGAGAGCTCATGATTGGGGCATGAATATAACATTGACTTAAGCCTCCCCCTAGCTTGAGCGATGCTTTCTCCTTCGCGAGGCCAAAAATTATATATATAATTACGATCACGATGAACGAGATGCATATGATAAAACCTCTGATGGAATTCTAATTTCAACCATTTGTAGTCCCATGATCACATATCATCACATAGCCTATACCATGTCAATGCATCCCCCTTCAAAGATAAAGGGAAGACCTTCTTCTTGATAACATCATCGGGCATACCTGCAAGCTTAAATAATCCACAAATTCATCCACATAGATTAAGTGTAAGTCGGGATGCAATGTTCCATCTCCTGCAAAAGGATTAGCTAGCAGTTTCTCTATCATACCCGAAGGAATTTCAAAGTAAACATTTTCAGTAGGTTCAGTGGGTTGAGGAGCAACTATTTTCTTTACCGGTCGGGGTGAAGATATCCCGAACAAGCCCCTCAAAGGATTATTTTCCATAGTAACAAGTGAAAGTAAATTTCAGCACACTATATAAATTTTTCCTTACCAAATTCCACCTACCAAAGGCGCTTCACTCCCCGGAAACGGTGCCAGAAGAGAGTCTTGATGACCCACAAGTATAGGGGATCTATCATAGTCCTTTCGATAAGTAAGAGTGTCGATCCCAACGAGGAGTAGAAGGAAATGATACGCGGTTTTCAGCAAGGTATTCTCTGCAAGCACTGAAATTATCGGTAACAGATAGTTTTGTGATAAGATAATTGGTAATGAGTAGCAAGTAATAAAAGTAAATAAAGTGCAGCAAGATGGCCCAATCCTTTTTGTAGCAAAGGACAAGCCTGGACAAACTCTTATATGAAGGAAAGCACTCCCGAGGACACATGGGAATTATCGTCAAGCTAGTTTTCATCACGATCATATGATTCACATTCAGTACTTTGATAATTTGATATGTGGGTGGACCGGTGCTTGTGTGCTGTCCTTACTTGGACAAGCATTCCACTTATGATTAACCCCTATTGCAAGCATCCGCAACTACAAAAGAAGTATTAAGGTAAACCTAACCATAGCATGAAACATATGGATCCAAATCAGCCCCTTACGAAGCAACGCATAAACTAGGGTTTAAGCTTCTGTCACTCTAGCAACCCATCATCTATTTATTACTTCCCAATGCCTCTCTCTAGGCCCAAACAATGGTGAAGTGTCATGTAGTCGACGTTCACATGACACCACTAGAGGGATGCCAACATACATCTCATCAAAATATCGAACGAATACCAAATTCACATGACTACTAATAGCAAGACTTCTCCCATGTCCTCAGGAACAAACGTAACTACTCACAAAGCATATTCATGTTCATAATCAGAGGGGTATTAATATGCATAATGGATCTGAACATATGATCTTCCACCAAGTAAACCAACTAGCATCAACCACAAGGAGTAATCAACACTACTAGCAACCCACAGGTACCAATCTGAGGTTTGGATACAAAGATTGGATACAAGAGATGAACTAGGGTTTGAGATGAGATGGTGCTGGTGAAGATGATGATGGAGATTGACCCCCTCCTGATGAGAGGATCGTTGGTGATGACGACGGTGATGATTTCCCCCTCCCGAAGGGAAGTTTCCCTGGCAGAACAGCTCCGCCAGAGCCCTTGATTGGTTCCGCCAAGGTTCCGCCTCGTGGCGGCGGAGTCTCGTCCTGAAAGCTTGCTTATGATTTTTTACTCGACGAAAAACTCCATATAGTAGAAGATGGGCATCGGAGGACCACCAGGGGGCCCACGAGGCAGGGGGCGCGCCCAGGGGGGTAGGGCGTGCCACCACCCTCGTGGCCAGGGTGTGGCCCCCTCTGGAACTTCTTGCGCTTAGTATTTTTTATATATTCTGGAAATAGCTTCCGTGAAGTTTCAGGTCTTTTGGAGCTGTACAGAATAGGTCTCTAATATTTTCTCCTTTTCCAGCCCAGAATCCCAGCTGCCGGCATTCTCCCTCTTCATGTTAACCTTGTAAAATAAGAGAGAATAGGCATAAATATTGTGACATAATGTGTAATAACATCCCATAATGCAATAAATATCGATATAAAAGCATGATGCAAAATGTACATATCACACTATAATGGGGAGGATGACGCCTCATTCTGCGGCCGGAAGGGTCTGGACACCCCCGACGCTTTGGTCAAAATATTGGCCGAACTTTACAAAGGGGAGAAAGAGGAGTTTACTCGTCTTAAATGTCGAGATGGATTTTCCATGTACAATCCTCCGAGCTGGGTGAGCTCTATTCCCACCACTTTACTCAATCCTCTCCCTGAATCACTTTTAGTGGACATTAACCCATCTATTTGTAACAGGAATGGCGGAAGGTTACCGAGGGGATCCATAACCCCGCCCCACAGCCAGAGGATCACAACCGGGACCTTGACCCCGGATTCGAAGAGGATCCGGACATATTTGT
Organism: Triticum urartu; assembly: GCF_003073215.2. Classification (NCBI taxonomy): domain Eukaryota; kingdom Viridiplantae; phylum Streptophyta; class Magnoliopsida; order Poales; family Poaceae; genus Triticum; species Triticum urartu. Next base: position 529,240,979 of record NC_053022.1, on the reverse strand, counting down.
GGAGCTCGAGGAGGGAGTATTCTACCAGGCGAGCTATGATGGCACAGTAGTGCCAATCGTGGCCGACTATCCCGGCCTCCTTCCTACCTCACATGTAAGTAATCAAGAGACACCTTCTTCGAAAGAGCTTCCTTATTACGCCTCACCCACCGCACTATTTCGTGCTCCAAAGGGGAGGCGCTCGACGCCACAACATGCACCAGATGCATCTCCTAGGAGAGCGGTGCCCGCGCCGAGCAAATCTTCAAAGAGAAAGGCGAACGACAATATGGCAGAACCTTCATCAAAGAGGTATGATTTTTTAATCATGCCTCCTAGCAGTCATATTAAACTATGTCATTATCCGTTGTGTCTTATCAGGAAAAGCGTTTGCTGGACTATGTCCGGGGATCCTGCCGGCCATGCCTCCACTAGTTAGATTCCAGACCCTGCCCTAAGGACTGGGGCTGACACGGGAGTGGCGCCAGACTGTCCTTCCGCGGAGGATTCAGATGATATGTCCGTCACAAACTCTTAAGTGGAGAGCGCCATGAATCATGGCGCCGGAGGGCCACTTTCCGCGACCCCGACTTTTCAAAAGAGGCATTCAATGCCTTCAGCTCGGCCGATGCATACATCCGAGCTGCTCGGGATGGACTTGCCAGAGCCACGAGCCAACATTTAAAAGATATGCGGGTAAGTGTAGATTTGATAATCATATACCAGTAGCCCCCGAGACTTGAAGCAGTTGATACAACTGATTTAAGGATCATTGTATAATCAGGTACTCACGGAGAAGAATAGCCTGCTTCTCAAGAGCTGGAAAAGTGTCAGACCCAGCTAGCTACGGCTATTGCTGAATTGGAGAAATCCAAGGGGGCATCGCCTAGTAATGTTTCCCCGCATCAGAAAAAGTATAATCATATACCAGCAATGTTAATACTATTGTGTTTCCGCTGAAAGGATCAGTAGATCAACTGAGGGAAAAGCTGAAAATCGCCCAGGCTGGTGAACAGGAGGCCAAAAGGCAACATGCAGCAGGCGAACGTGTGCTGACGCGGGTCAGGGATGAAAAGAACAAGCTGCAGGATTCCAATACCCTGCTAGGCGAAGAACTAAAAGATGTGCGAGCCTAGCTAGCTGACGCCGTCAAAGAGAATAGGAGGCTACAAGGCGGCATATTCAGTATGTGTTTGACTTTACCTTTATGTAATTCGGTGAAGAAATGATCTGACAGATTTATGTCTGCAGGTATGTTGACAGGCCGTCCCGAAGAGGAAATGTCTGGCTCTCAAGGCGACCTTCTGCAAGAGCTGTCCCAATTGCACGAGCGAGCTCCTCAATCAATGCGGAGCACTGCCAAAGCTTTATGGCCGTCCGCCTCTCCTCCAGGGAGTATGGAGGAGCTTGTGAAGCTATTCCAGGGAGCTCGGCGGCGCTTCTGATTATGGAAGATATCGGCCTGACGAAAAGGTGCACGAGAGGCCTGGGCCATGGTAAAAACATGGTACACCAATCTCAATCCGAATCATATGGCCGGGTCAGACCTAAGGGGTCATATGGAAAAGAAATTCCAATTAGTTTGGTATACGACCAAGTAAAGGTAGCCGCCAAATATTCGCAACAGGATTGTAAGCTAGACAGCCTGTTAGACGACATAGAGGAAGAAGTTTTTGAGTCCAAATGACTATGTACTTCAATTGACAAATTTGTCCCTAGCCGGATTGTAAAACGATTGTCATGGCAGACCTTTTCGCTTCGACCTTTGGACCCGAAGGCTCGGAGTGTTTCCAAATACCCGCTCAGTAATATAAACCGGGGAATGTGTGGAAACCAGGCATAGGGGTCATAGTTGCTTGAACAGACAAGCTGTATCCAGCTAGCTATGTTATATTACATTGTAATTGTAAGAAACATCTTCCAGGGAGAATAGTTCCGTTAAGGGTTCCTTTCCCTGGGCGAATATGCGTTAGTATGCATGTCTGAACTGTGATTGAAAAAATCGTAGTGTGAGTGACATCTGGGGGTTCATAGTGTAATGAGTGTAACACGTCTTTAGTCCGCCGACCGAATATTCCCTTAAGAATGCTAGCTTTCGGCTTCACCCAGTCTGAGGTACACGTCTGGATGACCCGGCAGTAACAATCGCAGAGGTGCTCCCTTTATGCCCTAGCCGAACAAACGGGAACGTAGGGCATAAGCACAGGAGCCATGCAACCCAGCTTGGCCAAAACTTAAGTCATAACGATGCATATAATGGCGAAGAAAAGGTACATATGCGGAAGAGGACACATATGTGTTGAGCTTGATGCTCGGAAAATAATAATAAGCTTCTGTAAAAGAAGCCCCTAGGTATTATGAGTGTATACATTTAAGGATGTGCACATCATAGGTGTGCGGTTTTCCCGCGCAAGAGCTAAAGAGCTAAATGAAAAGTTAAAGAGAGGAAAAGAAAATAATGGAAACAAAGGGGGAAGAAGACGAACAAAGAGTCCGGCTCTAGGCGTAGAATCTTCGGAGTCTTGCGGCATTCCACAGGTTTGGCTCTAAGCGGTTGTCCGATGCATCACGCAGGAGGTATGCTCCTCTAGGAGAACTTCATCTATGATGAAGGGACCCTCCCACTTGGGCTTGAGTTTGTCCTTTTTCTTCTCTGGTAAGCGTAGAACAAGTTCGCCAATGTTATAAGTCTTGGCCCACACTTCTTTGCTTTGATATCTGCGAGCCTGCTGTTGATAAAATGTGGAACGGACTTTTGCGATGTCGCGCTCCTCCTCCAGGGCATCTAAGCCATCCTGCCGATCAAGCTCCGCCTCTCTCTCTTCATACATGCGCACTCGAGTGAGTCATGAATAATGTCGCAGGGCAACACAGCCTCTGCGCCGTACACCATGAAGAAGGGTGTTGAAGATATAACCACTGAGGGTAAACCGCCCAAGAGGGGTCGGTTCACCTTCAGTTATACTGAAGCCCAAGGAAACCCAGAAGATGGCACTTTACGGATGAAGCTTAGAGGCCCAGAGCCCACAGGCGGTTTAGGGCCCATGATAGTAAACCGCCATGATTGTATAAACTTGCATTGTAAGATTAGAAAGAAGAGACCGAGGCGGACACTTGTATGAGCCAGCCTCGGGACTCCGTAGACCGGCCGGGATCCTCCTGAATATATAAAGGGGTGACCCGGCGGTGGTTCAGGGACAGGAAACAATAACTCGAAGCCAGACAAAGCGGATTCGCTCCCTGGTCTTCGAAACCCCAGCAATACCCATCACAACTAGACGTAGGCCTTTACCTTCATCGAAGGGGCCGAACTAGTATAAACTCTCGTGTCCCTTTGTCCGGTTTAACCCCTTCAAGCTAACCCGTAGTGATGGCTCCACGACTAAGTCCTTCCATGAGGACATCTGCCGTGACAACTCCACGACAGTTGGCGCCCACCGTGGGGCTATCGCACGATGGTTTCGAGTTCTTGAAGGGCAATTTCGATGGACTGAAGGGATACGCTGTGGGCCGGATGACGAAGAGTCGCCGCGGCAAGCTCTACATCGACAACGCAGGATGGGGTCCTGAGGCTGATTCAATCGAATACGGGTACCGGGTCCCCTTTGGTGGGATTCACGTCTTCATCGGCAAGATCGGCGAACCGGCCCCCGAGCCGGACACCTGCACCGACATCATCGAGACGGCTCGGCACGCAAGTTCTTCACCGGTTCAGCCTGAGGCCAGGCATGTTTTCATGGGTGTCATCCACGGTTCGGGTTACGAGGAGGAACCGATCTCCGATGGAGAAAACGTAGTCCGCAGTGATGACGAGTCTTCCGGAGAAACCGAATCGCTCTACCAGTTGTACGACGGCCGGATTGAGGGAGGATCCGAGGGCAACATTATTCCAGATTCCCCCGGTCTGCCAAACCGGGCCGCTGTCTTCATGGCCGGCATACGACCAGCGCCTCATTCATCTACCGCCGCAGCAGTACTCTCCGGTTCAACAACGGCCACGCCAGCAGGTGCAAGAAGCTCGGCGCCGCCTCCGGCCCAAGTCTTGTCTGATTTGTTCGACGCTCTAGCAACACTGATGTCCGCGGAGGTAGACACAACAGCCAGGGATCAGCACAATGCAGAGATTCTAAAGGTAAAAGATCAGATAGCCTAGGCTAAAGCGGACCTGGCAGCAGAGAACGCCAGGATGGCTACAGAGCGGGCCGAGTTGGAAGCACAGGCTTACCGGATTAGACTAGATCAGAATGCTTCAGAAGAGGTCATGAGAAGAAGGTACCGATCACGTCTCCCGTCGATTTATGAGCCTCAAAATCTCTTCAACACGCCAGGTGCAGGAGATGGTAATCAACCCGCGCCAAACCGGGCGGGGGCACCGGAAGCAGGAGCGCAGGTTCAGCCACGCACAACAAACTTGCCTTGCCAGAACAACGTTGTATCATCAACGCCGCCCGGGCATTATTCCAACCTGTTGGATAATATTGTGGCTGCCGCTTCACGCCTGGCGGCTCTCCCAACCGACGGCGAATCACCAGTGGTAGTGGAAGCGCGTCGGGCCAGTGATCTCCTTCAGACAGCACTGAATCAACAGCAAGCGTATTCACACAACCGTGAGAGGATTCATTCCACTCCCTGTCCAAGCCGGAGTTATAGAAAACACGTGGAGGACGAACTGGCCGTATCTAGTAGCGCACGCCACCGAAATTCGCCATGGGGGAACAACCCGGCCGGGGGAGGTGCTAATGCGCAAGATGTTGTGGACCACGGCCGCGCACGATGGGGGGCCGAGTTAACAGCTCGACACGAAGCACGACATCATACTCCGGTTCACCCCACTGCCTCCGTGGAGCCAGGGGTAATGTTCAGTTCCCTAGGGGTTCCATGTTTAACTCCCGCATTACGTAATGTGCGATTGCCCAAGGATTTCAAGGGACCTCATAAGGTACCAAATTACACCGCCGATTTGCAGCCAGAGGCGTGGGTGGAGAGCTATGAGATGGCAATGGAGATGTTAGATGTGGATGAGGCGGTTTGTGCTAAGTATTTCACCATGATGCTGGAAGGAACAGCTCGTACTTGGTTGAAGAGCTTGCCAACCAACTCTATCGACACATGGGCCGAATTAAAGCGCCGGTTTATCCAGAACTTCAAGGATACGTGCAAGCAGCCGATGTCAATTGTAGATCTGGCCGCTTGTGTCCAAGAGGAAGGGGAGTCCATGACCCATTGGGTTAAACAAGTCTCGACGATTTTGCATTCGTCAGATCATATTAATGCAGATACCGCAGTATTAACGTTGGAGGGCAATTGCCGTTTCAAGCCGTTAAAATAGAAGTTGGGAAGGCTCAAACGTCATTGCAGCGACATGTCAACACTCATGGCCGCTTTAGTTAAGTATGCCGATTCAGATAATACCAAGGATCCGGATTCAGAGGAGGACAAACCGGAGAAGGGAAAGAAGAACGGCGGTGCGAAAGGGCAGCACCACAACCAAGGGGGCCATGGGAATAACAGTAAGCGTAAAGCGGATAATTCAGATTTGGTGGCTAACACAAATATGCAGCGTCGCAAAGGTAAACCGCCCCAGCGCTGCATGAATCTGGAGCATTTGTTAAACCAGCCCTGCCCGAAGCATGGAACCAAGGAGGCCCCTGCCACACATCTTTGGAAAGATTGTCACATAATGAGGGAGTTCAAAAATTCTGATTTATACAAGTATGATCAGGATCCACCCGACGGTTCAGGCCCAGGTTTCCATGGGGGCGGCGGTTCAAGCTCTGGATTTCAGAACAACCAGGGCCATCAGAACAACCATGGTAATAACCAGCAGAATAACCAAGGGAATCAGCAATAGTCAGGTTACCAGAGTCACCCCAAGCAGTTGAACAGCGGACAGTATCATGTGTTCACTACCAGCTTGTGCAAGCGGGATCAGAAACTTCACAAGAGGGCAGTCAATACTGTTGAACCGGCTGTACCGCATTATCTACAATGGTCGGAGCAGCCTATTGTGTGGAGCAGAGAGGATCACCCACCCCGGGTTGACAATCTGGGTCAACTAGCTTTGGTGGTAGCCCCTTAGGTAGTGGGCTATAAGTTTACCAAGGTTCTGATGGATGGAGGGAGCAGCATCAACATCCTGTATTATGAGACTTTCCGTCGCATGGGGTTGACAGATAAGAATCTTAAACCGTCAAACACTGTTTTTCATGGTGTAGTACCAGGTAAATTGGCATACCCTATGGGGAAGATTGCTTTGGAAGTTGTGTTTGGAGATGAGCTTGATTCCAGGTCTGAGACGTTGACCTTTGAGGTGGTGAAAATCCAGAGTCCATATCACGCACTATTTGGACGGCCGGCTTACGCGAAGTTCATGGCGAGGCCCTGTTATGTTTATCTACAGCTCAAAATGCCGGGTTATAAGGGGACAATCACGGTACATGGGAGTCAAAAGATTGCCTTGGATTGTGAGGAAGGTGAAGCGGCCTATGCTGAATCGGTTTGTGCAACAGAGGAGCTGAAATTCTATAAAGACAATGTTGATCCGGCGGACATGACCCCTCTGAAGAAGCCTACAACGGAGCATGACCCGGCCCTGACGTTCAAACCGGCTAATGAGACTAAACTCGTTGACTTCGTCCCTGGTGATTCATCCAAGCAGTTTAGTATCAGTACAAATCTGGATCCGAAATAGGAAAGCGCGCTCATCGAGTTCATCCGTGAGAACCGGGACATTTTTGCATGGAAACCTTCTGACATGCCAGGTGTACCAAGGAAACTCACTGAGCACACACTAAATATTGATCCTAAGTTTAAACCGGTCAAACAGTACCTTCGCCGCTTTAATGAAGAAAGACGCAAGGCCATCGGCGAAGAGGTAGCCTGGCTGCTGGTAGCTGGGTTTATTGTTGAAGTGTTTCATCCCGAATGGTTGGCTAATCCGGTGCTTGTTCTTAAGAAAAATGGCACTTGGCGTATGTGTGTGGACTACACTGATTTGAATAAAGCTTGCCCGGCAGATCCTTCCGCTCTCCCGCATATTGATCAGATTATTGATGCAACGGCGGGTTGTGAGCGCCTGAGTTTCCTGGATGCTTATTCAGGTTATCATCAGATTAAGATGGCAGTTAAGGACCAGGAGAAGACGGCCTTCATCACTCCCTTTGGAGCCTTCTGCTATGTTTCTATGCCCTTTGGGCTCAAGAGTGCCCAAGCAACCTACCAGCGTTGTGTGCAAAATTGTCTTCACAAGCAGATCGGGCGTAATGTTCATGCCTATGTGGATGACATTGTGGTGAAATCCAGGAAGCAGGAAACCCTGATAAATGATCTCAAGGAGACGTTTGACAATCTTCGGGTTTACAAAATGATGCTCAACCCGGACAAATGTGTTTTTGGTGTTCCGGCAGGCAAACTCTTGGGTTTTCTTGTGTCTAACAGAGGTATTGAGGCAAATCCGGAAAAGATCAAAGCAATCACATCCTTGGATAAACCGGCATGTATCAATGATGTTCAGCGTCTGGCGGGTCGGATTGCAGCCCTTAGCCGATTTATCAGCCGTTTGGGAGAGAAGGCGATTCCCCTGTATCAGATGTTGAAGAAAACAGATAAATTCGTCTGGACTGACGCCGCCAATGCGGCATTCGAGGAATTGAAGCGGCAGCTAGCTTAACCACCTGTCCTCGCTGCTCCAGTTGATAATGAGCCTCTATTGTTGTACGTGGCTGCCAACGCCCGGGCGGTCAGTGTGGCGATTGTGGTTGAACGTAAGGAGGCCGGAAAAGAATATCCGGTTCAATGACCAGTTTATTATATCAGTGAGGTACTGATCGAATCAAAGCAAAGATATCCGCATTGGCAGAAGCTAGTGTATGGAGTTTTCATGGCAAGTAGGAAACTCAAGCAATATTTTGAAGGTCATCCTATCATAGTGGTCAGTTCTGCTCCCTTGGGTGATATAATCCAGAATAGAGAGGCAACTGTCCGGGTTGCGAAGTAGGCGATTGAGCTTGGTCCCCATGGTTTGAGGTATACACCCCGAACAGCTATCAAATCTCAGGCGCTTGTGGACTTCATCAATGATTGGACCGAGTTACAGGCACCAGAAGACAAACCGGACAATACATACTAGACCATTCACTTTGATGGATCCAGGCAACTGGAAGGCTCGGGGGCTGGAGTTGTCCTCACTTCCCCTCGAGGAGATAAGATTTGTTATGTTCTCTGCTTAATGTTTCCTTGTACTAACAATGCAGCGGAGTACGAGGCCTTGCTCCACGGTCTTCTTGTAGCTAAGGAAATGAACTTAAGCCGGGTTCGATGCTTTGGAGATTCTGATCTGGTGGCTCAGCAAGTTTCTGGTACTTGGGATTCTAAAGACCTGCTCATGGCGGCTTATAGGCGCAAGGTGGATATTGTAGCAGGTCACTTTAAGGGTTATCAGGTAGAGCACATCGACCGGCGCAAGAATGAAGCAGCAGATGCTCTAAGCCGGCTGGGATCTCAGCGTAAACCGGTACCACCTAATACCTTTCTAGATATCTTGCATAACCCGTCTGTAAAGTTGCCTACAGAAGAGGATTTAGCCGTTCCTGATCCGGAGGCCCAGTTGGTAGCCGTTCTACATGCCACTCCGGATTGGACGGTTCCATATTTGGCGTATCTAAACCGGGGCGAATTACCAGAAGACGAACTTTTCGCCAGGCAGATAGTCTGGCGGTCCAAGTCTATGGTTGTTCACAATGGCGAGTTGCACCGTTCTAGCGTTTTAGGCGTATTCCAACGTTGTGTTTCTCCTGAAGAAGGACAAGAGATTCTACGGGAAATCCATGAAGGGGATTGCGGTCACCATGCCAGCTTAAAGTCCTTGGTTGCTAAGGATTTCCGACATGGGTTCTACTGGTTGACAGCTCATTCTGATGCGGAAGACTTGGTAAAGCGGTGTGACGCTTGTCAGAAATTTTCACGTCGTGCTCATGTTCCTGCTCAGGAGTTATGCATGATTCCCATCACTTGGCCGTTTGCTACTTGGGGGCTTGATATGGTTGGACCCTTTAAGCATTCTAAGGACAAGAAGACCCACCTGTTGGTGGCGGTTGACAAGTTCACCAAATGGGTTGAAGCGGAGCCCGTCAGTAAATGTGATGCAGCCACGGCGGTTCAATTTCTCAAAAAGATTATTTTCTGTTTCGGCTTTCCACATAGCATCATCACAAATAATGGTACGAACCTTTCTAAAGGTGAGATGGAGGAGTTCTGCCAACGAGAGCACATCCGACTTGATGTAGCGTCCGTGGCTCACCCCGGTCTAATGGTCAAGCTGAGAGGGCGAATCAAGAAATCCTGAAGGGCATCAAGCCTCGGCTCATGGTCCCTTTGAAGCGGACGCCGGGTTGTTGGGTGGAGGAATTACCATCTGTGTTATGGAGCATAAATACCACCCCAAACCGATCTACGGGATATACGCCCTTTTTCTGGTCTATGGGGCTGAGGCTGTCCTTCCAAGTGATATTCGTCACGACTCGCCCCGGGTCACGAATTATGTTGAAGCGGACAACGAGCAAGCACGCCAAGAGGCGCTAGACCTATTAGATGAGAAGCGAGACATGGCTTTGGCTCGGTCGGTGATTTATCAACAAGACCTACGGCGTTATCACAGCCATCGGGTTAAGACAAGAACCTTTCAAGAAGGTGATTTGGTACTTCGGCTCATTCAAGACCAGACTGATATGCACAAGTTATCCCCACCTTGGGAAGGGCCTTTTGTGGTCAGCAAAAATCTGCACAACGGATCATACTACCTCATTAACGTTCGAGAAGACTCACATAGCTCTGAGGAGGAGACCCGGGCAGCCACGGAACATAGCTCTCCTACGGCCTTATTACACTTAAAGTCACAGGCTTTTCGTATGTACATATTTCAACAATGTATATATTATGATCAATATAATAAACCGGCATCCTTGCTATCAAGCAGGGCCTTTGCCATTTTCTTCCTTCAAATATCTGTTAACTTGGGGGCTTCCTATTCAAACATAGGTGTATTCACCAAAGAGAACATAGCGTTACTACCCTCTTGATGCGGCTATCACGCCACAACAAAGCTTGGGAGCTTCACACCCAAGGGGCCAAAGAGAGTCTTGTTGCTACGCACAACTCAAACATAGGCACCCATTGAGCACAGCTCACAAAGTTACTTGGGGGCTCTTTGCGTCAAATACCAAAGAGTTTGAAAGGACCCTTGTAGCTGGGTATCGACCCACGGCTTGAAAGCCTGGTGTATTCACCTAAAACCCCGGGTTAACCTGCCTTCATCAAGTAAGCCACTCCTATCCAGGTAATCCTGGCACGACCCTTCGAACATTTGACAGTTACTCTCATTGAGACCCTGAACTTGTCAAAGTTAAAACGATGATTGGTTAGTTGGAGGGCCATCTTAAAAGGCTTTGCCAAAATGGTTTAACTCAGTGGCCTGGCAGCCCATGAAAAGCCTCGATTTGGGCCTGGCAGCCCTCGAAAAGCCTCGACTACAGTTTTTTGTTTGCTTTTTTCTGCCAAGTTTTTATTTTTCGTGAAGTCTACGTTAAACCGGAGTTTTTAAACCTGGCACGGCTTACGGATCTTCTATTCAAGTATACAATTAAAGGTAATCCGGCATCCTTCAAAACCGGTCTGTCTTTGACGCTTTGTCTCCAGCAATCGGCCGGTGTTCGTCACAACCCGGTTCTATATCATATATATACCAACATGGTACGGTGGAGTTTGGGTTTTCACCCTTCTTCAAATCACAATTGGTAAACCGACAGCAATGTTTTATATCACATGTATGATTTATTATTGCTGCAACCATAGTTGCTTACCAAGTGGGATATTTTGACCCGTCTGGTGCTAAACCGCCTGGATAGATTTTCCGTATGCAGACACATGGATTGCATAATATTGTAAAAATACATAAGCCAGTACTGAAATTCTCGTGACAAATCAACGAAAAGTGTATCCCGCTGCACGAGGGCAACGGATCAAAGTATTTCCACTAGCTTATTACAAGGCGCTTGAAGGCCCAAAATATGGTGTTTCCAGCAGAACAAGGTTTCTGGAGCATCACTCTAATTGCCGGATCAAGTCTCATTACCATGTTGCTACGAAGTTGATGGGTCATTTGGCGTCGGTTCAGCTTCCTCTTCCCCACCTAGTGGCTGGAAGTTTGTGGTGGTCCAGTCAATCCGGGTTAAGGCCTGAAAGATAGCTTCTTCACTGATAAGTTCTGACGGATCAATGTCAGGGGCATAAGTGTGCTTACAGATTCCTGGAATAAGATTTTGCGCCTCCGGAATGACAGGGTTAACCCGTTTGTTGTTGGCATCATAATAAGACCGGTGAACCGTCAAGTTAGCATCCTCTGCCAGCTGACTCGCCAGAGGACGCATCTCCCTTGTCACTCTTTTAAGGGCTGCATCATCAAAATCTGCCCCGTTTTCTTGTGTGCTTGGAAAGCCTTTGGCAAGGTCAACCGGATCCAAGTCAGCTATCCATGCTTTGGCTCGGGTAAGTGCCAACAAAGCACCGGCCCTGGCAGCAGATCACTTCACCTCTTCTAGCTGTGCTGGTACCATGGATAGCCTTGTTAGAGTATCCTTGATCAGTGTTGGGGCCAGATTGTCATAGGAGGCTGCACAGATAGCCCGTTGAGCACCGGTGTAAAGTTGTTCCAGAAGAGTATATGATGCTTTCAGCTTCATCCGTACATCTGAGCCCAGATGAGTAATGCGGCTCCCTGCAACGGTTTAAGAATTTCATATTTCAACCGGCACCTTACAAGATGGGTATTTCAAATACTTTGCTAGGAGTACTTACCAAATACTGCGGAGGTCATAGCGTTCACTTGACGCTTTAATCCAGAAAGCTCTTCTGCCACCGGTTTATGTGCAGATTCGGCGTCTTCAGCCCGTTTCAACAATGTCCCCTTTTCAGTGTCCCAGTTGGCACGTTCCGTCTTGAATTCTTCTTTTAGTCGTTCTATGGAAGTTAAAGCGGCTCGAAGCTCATCTTTGGCTTTGGAGGATTCTTCTTGGTGAGATTTGATACTTTCTTGAAGATCAACAATCTGCGTCCGTTGATTGTTTATGTCAGCCTGCCAAAAACAAGAGGAGCATTTCAATATTTTATCAAAAGTCCCAAGCATACAACTGGTTCTACACTTGGCACTTGGGGGCTAATGTGGATTAATTCTTTCTTACTGCTTATTCAAAGTCCCAAGGATTCATACAAGTTTCAATCCTGGCACTTGGGGGCTAATGCAGATTAATTCTTTCTTACTGCTTCTTCAAAGTCCCAAGGATTCATACAAGTTTCAATCCTGGCACTTGGGGGCTAATGTGTGTTTGTTCAAAAAACTTAAAAGTCAACAATGTGCAATTTGGAAATTCAAAGTCCCGGTTTGTTTTTACAAATTAAACCGACCCTTGGGGGCTACATGATACAAGGCAGTGAAAATACAAAGATAAGGAGGAAAATGTTTACCTCATAACGTTCCTTCATCAGATTTACCAAGTCAGCCTCATTATCTCGACTTGTATAAAGCCGGTTCAAGAAACCGGAATGAAGATCCTGGGCAGAAAGATTAGCATATTTTGACATATCAGTTTCCATCTTCCTCTTGCCCATTGAAATAAACTCATCCTTGGCGGTATGTTTTGCCAAGACAACTGGATCACCCGGAGCGGTATAAGCTGTGCCAGTAACAATAACGTCATCGTCTTTGGCTGGGCTTGGCGGATTAGCACTTGACTTCAGCGGATCAGCAGACGGACTTGCAGGCATAACATGTGGACTTGAGGTATCCTCATGTATGGCCGGATCAGCTTCTGGCGGATTAGCATTGATAGTTGGCTCTAGCAGGGCAAAATCATCCATGAGATTATCAAGATTTTTATCAAGATCCTCAGGAGTTTTCTCCGGTTCAACTTCACCGGTAGGGGCGCTGGTCTTGGCCTTCTTACTCAAACGAGCTTGAGCACTAATATTAAAACAAAGATTAGCATGGTCAACTGAGTTATGAAAGAGAAGGGAAGGCTACACACTTACCCAGGGATGGTTTTCAGTGGAGGCAGCTGAGTGGTTGATGAATCGCCAGACGAATTAGAAGATGCCCGATAATTTGAATGAGATGAATTGAGAGGGCATCGGAAGAAACCTTTCAAAAGATAACGTTTTTCAGGAGAACAAGCAACCTCTGGACAACGTTTCCGGTTTGGGGTGTGAGGTAAACCAGAAGAAGTGACCTGTTGACCACTGTGCCGGGTTGTGCGACGCCCTTTGGTTTGCTGTGTCTTCAAATAAAGTTTTTGATCCAAATGAGCAACAGGGTGAGAGCATTTCACTTTCCGAACTGCACGGCGAAATCGTTGAACCGGCACAAGTTCTGAGTCAGAAGAAAGACAAATTACCTCAATATGATCTGCATGGCTGGCCTCCGCATCATCCTGTGAGTAATCATTATCAGTAAAATATATGGATAGAAGTCAAGGGAGTCAAACTTTACCTCTTCAGCCGAGTCATCAACATCTTCTGGTGGCTCTGAAGACTCAGCGGTTTTCTTTTTGGCAGCTTTCTTGATGACCTTGGTCTTACCACGAGGAGCCTTAGCTACTTTGTCTTGAGTTTTCTTTTTCCAAAAAGAGCTACTGGCCTATGGGATTGCACAAAAGTATTATTATAGCAGTGTCAAAGCGGAGAAGAATAAGGAAAAGTACAAGGTTAAAATATTTACCCCTGGCGGTTTGTTGGAGGCATAAAAAGGACGAAGACCAATTTGAGTACATACGGCGAGCGGTTCGTCGAGTATTTTCTTTACACTTTCACTGACTTCATCGTCCGTCATTTCTATTGAGTTAAACCGTTGAGGATCATTGGTGTTGCCGGTGTATTCAAACATCAATCTGGGATGGCGGCTTAAAGGGAGAATGCACCATGAAATCCAGCATCGGACGAGATCAACACCAGTTAAACCGTTGGCAAGGAGAGCCCAGAGTTTGGCGAGTTGAGATGCATAAGCTTGTCGGTCTTTGGCAGGCAATCTCTAAGGTAAGGGGTGATTATTGCTGAGTCGGTATGGACGGTAGCCCGGTAGAGGATTCTCTTCAGCAGGGGCAGTATTTTGACAGTAGAACCAAGTGTGGTTCCAGTCTTTTGGATGGCTGTGAAGTTCGGCGTGAGGAAAATCAACCTCTTTCCTCTTTTGAATCGACACACCGCCAAGTTCAGTATTAGGTCCATCAGAAAATTCCGTCCGGCGGTTTAAGTGAAAGAGATCTAGAAAGAGATCGACAGTGGGTTCTTCTTGCAGATAAACCTCACAGAATACTTGGAAATTGCATATGTTGGACACAGAATTTGGTCCAATATCTTGAGGATGAAGTTGGAGCCTGGCAAGAACATCCCAGAAATTTTTTGATCCGGGAGGACTGAAACCTCGAGCTAAATGTTGCAAGAATACAATTACTTCTCCATGTTGAGGTTCAGGGGGGCATTCAGGGCCAGGAACTCGCCAACGGAGGACATTTTTTGAGGCTAAAGCGCCGGTGGTGACATATTCATTGATTTGTGTTTCTGTGATCCGAGAAGGAACCCAGTTGCAAGTAGCAAATTGTTTCGTCATCTTACAAGGTCTGTAAAAGGAAAACGGACGGTTTACGATTGGAGGTTCGTATCTGTTTGTCAAAATGTTAAACCGGCAATTCAAGGTATACGTATGAAGTGAACCGGGCATGGCTGCTCAAAGTCTAGATGGCGATGTAAGAGAGGGCTAATGACATACGACGAATTATCAACACTAAAGGATAAACCGCCCTTTGGGGGCAGAACCCCAAGCTGGAAATCTGTTAAGTATGGAACAAACAGGTTTCACAAGTTGCAATTATTATTTTGGATCAAACGGTCGCTCTGGAAGGAAAAATTTCTAGACCTAAAACAGTGCAGAGAAGTTCATACATTCAAAGAGAGCTTCCAAACAATGGAAATAAGATCTATTTTTATGCAGGATAAGCGCAAACAATTGCTGCAGCAGTTCTACGTTGTTTTTACAATCTAAACAGGGTATTGGAGGTGAAAACTAACAAGGGTTTGCATCGGGCGGCGATGACCGCCGACGAACTCAACAAAAAGTTCCAATGCAGATATGAGAAGGGGAAGGAGAAGAACTCACGGATGTGGACGAGCTGCGGAGGTTCACCGTCGATTTCTGGTCAGAGTCAGGTTGATGCAGCGGCCTGAGTCAGTGCGGACTGGAAGATCAACGACGACGGCGGCGGCGATACTTAAGGTCTTCGGGTCGCGAGGAGGAAGACAATGCGGTTTGGAAAGAGAGAAAATGGAAGGCGCCCCGGTTTTATTTATAAGGAAGTGGGATAAAACGGCAGGCGCGAAAATCAAGGAATCAGAGGCGGCAAAAGAGGATGCAGCTGTCGCCTCGATCTTCGGGAATTAATTAAAGAGAAGGGAATCTTTACAAATTTTTTTATACAGGAATGACATCACAATGATTTACTACAGTAACAGAAGATGACGTCATGGCGATTCATCAAAGTTCACAGGGAGAAGAGAATATGGCGGTTTACGAGAATTGCCAGAAGTTCAAGGATTGAAGACTGACATGAACAGGTTCAAATCAATCTGGGGCCTAATGTTGAAGATATAACCACTAGGGTAAACCGCCCAGGAGGGGTCGGTTCACCTTCAGTTATACTAAAGCCCAAGGAAACCCAGAAGTTGGCGCTTTACGGATGAAGCTTACAGGCCCAGAGCCCACAGGCGGTTTAGGGCCCATGATAGTAAACCGCCATGATTGTATAAACTTGCGTTGTAAGATAAGAAAGAAGAGACCGAGGCGGACACTTGTATGAGCCAGCCTCGGGACTCCGTAGACCGGCCGGGATCCTCCTGAATATATAAAGGGGTGACCCGACGGTGGTTCAGGGACAGGAAACAATAACTCGAAGCCAGACAAAGCGGATTCGCTCCCTGGTCTTCGAAACCCCAGCAATACCAATCACAACTAGATGTAGGCCTTTACCTTCATCGAAGGGGCCGAACTAATATAAACTCTCGTGTACCTTTGTCCGGTTTAACCCCTTCAAGCTAACCCGTAGTGATGGCTCCACGACTAAGTCCTTCCATGAGGACATCTGCCGTGACAATTCCACGACAAAGGGTGTATATCCGGTAGTGCGATTGGGCGTGGTCCGCAGCCCCCAGAGTACGGAGTCGATATCCTCAACCCAATGCTTGTTTGATTCTTTCAAAGACCGCACTAGTCTAGGCTTAATGCCGCTCATAATAAGACCATTAGCTCGTTCGACTTTACCATTTGTTTGTGGATGATAGATCGAGGCGTAATCGATTTTAATGCCCAATTTAGCACACCAGGATTTCACTTCATCAGATGTGAAATTGGAGCCGTTATCGGTGATGATGCTGTGTGGGACACCATAACGGTGCACGACACCGGATATGAAGGCTATAACCGGTCTAGCTTCGGCCGTTTTCTCTGGTTTGGCCACTATCTACTTGGTGAATTTTATCTACCATAACTAGAAGATATTTTTTCTTATGGCTCCCTCCTTTAAAGGGTCCCACCATATCAAGCCCCCAGACTGCAAAAGGCCAAGTAATGGGGATTGTTTGTAGTGCAGTAGGCGGCATATGGCTTTGATTGGCAAAGAGCTAGTATCCGACATAGGGTTGGACCAAGTCCTGTGCGTCCGCTCAGGCCGTCGGCCAGAAGAAACTTGTACAGAAGGCCTTACTTACAAGGGCCCGAGCCGCGATGTGGTGACCGCCGATGCCAGCATGAATTTTGGCCAGGAGTTGCCATCCTTCTTCTTCGGAGATACATCTTTGAAGGACTCTGGTAGCACTTTTCTTGTAGAGCTCTCCGTCATGGCCCTTGTAGGCTTTTGAGCGCCGAACAATGCAGCGGGCCTCATTCTGGTACTCAGGGAGCTCTCGCCTATTAAGGTAGGCCAAGAATGGTTCGGTCCATGGGGCAATTACTACCATTATTAGATGGGCCGATGGTGTTATTTCGGTGGCTGAACCCCCGATGATATTGGTATTTTGTTCGGAATCTGGGGGTATAGTCGGATCCGAGCTAGTGTTGCCACTCTCATCCTGCCACACCACAGATGGCTTGAAGAGCCTTTCCAAAAAGATGTTAGGCAGGACGGGGTCACGCCTGGTGCCCATGCGAGCAAGGACGTCCGCCGCTTGATTACTTTCTCGAGCCACATGATGAGTATCTTGAGTACGACGTTACGATAGGCCGCCTCTTCGAATCCTTGGCATTGAAGTCTCCATTTATTTGGGATATTGCGAGATTTGAATCCCCGCGCACCTCCAGGCGTTGTATGCCCATGGAGGTAGCCATCCGAAGACCATGCAATAAGGCCTCATATTCGGCTGCGTTGTTGGAGTCTGTGTAATATTTGGAGTACATACTGGACTGTGTCTCTAGTGGGGGACGTTAAAACGACGCCTGATCCTAAACCAGCCAGCATTTGAGAGCCATCAAAGTACATGACCCAGTTGGAATATGTGCCGTACTCTTTAGGGAGTTCGGCCTCTGTCCATTCGGTGATGAAGTCGGCCAATACCTGGGATTTAATGCCCCGACGTGGTTTGTATGTTATGTCAAATGGTAGGAGCTCAATAGCTCACTTGGCAATCCGACCCGTAGCATTGCGGTTATTTATTATATCATTGAGTGGTACTTCGGAAGCTACCGTAATCAAACACTCTTGGAAGTAGTGTCGTAGCTTCCAGGATGCCATGAATACCGCATATGCTATCTTTTGGTAATGAGGGTACCGGTATTTGCATGGCGTGAGGACAGTGGATACGTAGTATACCGGTTTCTGGAGTGGGAACTTGTGTCCGTCCTTCTCTCGCTCAACGGCGAGCACTGCGCTCACCACCTGGTGTGTTGCAGAGATGTATAATAACATCGGTTCGCCGGCATTTGGTGCGGCCAGGATTGGGTTGCTCTCTAAAAGAGCCTTTATTTCCTCCAGTCTGGCTGTTGCTGCTTCCGTCCACTCAAAGTGGTTGGAACATCGGAGAAGGCGATAAAGTGGCAATGCTTTTTCTCCTAGTATGGAGATAAAGCGGCTTAAAGCTGCCATGCATCCGGCTAGTTTTTGGACCTGTATAAGGTCGGTTGGTGTAGCCAATTGTGACAAGCTCAGATTTTGGCTGGATTTGCCTCAATTCCTCTATTGGAAACAATGAAGCCCATCAGCTTTCCGGCAGGAACGCTGAAAACACACTTTTCCGGATTGAGCTTAATGTCGTATGTCCGAAGGTTGTCGAATGTGAGACGCAAGTCATCTATTAACGACTCGACGTGTTTAGTCTTGATGATGCCGTCATCCACATATGCTTCCACTGTCTTGCCGATTTGCTTCTCCAGGCATGTTTGAATCATGCGTTGGTAGGTGGCGCTAGCGTTTTTAAGCCCAAAGGGCATAGTGTTGAAGCAGAAAGGCCCGTATGGGGTGATGAATGCCGTTGCGGCTTGATCGGATTCCTTCATTTTAATTTGATGGTATCCGGAGTATGCATCGAGGAAACACAGTGAGTCGTGTCCTACAGTAGCATCAATGATCTGATCGATGCGGGGGAGGGGGAAGGGATCCTTAGGGCAAGCCTTATTGAGGTCTTTGAAGTCGACGCACAGGCGCCATGATTTGTCCTTCTTTGGTACCATCACCAGGTTTGCTAGCCAGTCTGGGTGTTTTATTTCTCTAATGAATCCGGCCTCGATTAACTTGGCTAGCTCCTCCCCCATGGCTTGTCGTTTAGGTTCGAAAAAGTGCCACAGTGTTTGCTTGACTGGCTTATATCCCTTCAATATATTGAGGCTGTGTTCGACTAGCTTGCATGGGATTCCTGGCATATCAGAAGGGTGCCGGGCGAATATATCCAAGTTCTCGCGCAAGAACGTTCGTAGTGCGACATCAACCGTTGGGTCCACCTCTGCCCTGATGGAAGCTGTCTTTTTGGGGTCCGTCGGGTGGACTTGAAATTTGACTATTTCGTCTGCTGGTTTGAAGGAGGTGGATTTGGGACGCTTATCAAGGATTACGTCATCCCTATCCACCATAGAGCGTAGTGCGGTTAACTCTTCGGTGGCAAGGGCCTCAGACAGTGCCTCGAGGGCTAGGGATGCTGTTTTGTTTTCGGCACGGAGGGCTATGTCCGGATCACCAGCAAGAGTGATAATACCATTGGCCCCGGGCATCTTGAGCTATATATACCCGTAATGAGGTATAGCTTGAAAGCGTGTGAATGCATCTCGCGCCAACAGGGCATGATATCCACTGTTGAAAGGGGCCACTTGGAAGGTTATCTCTTCGGACCGATAGTTCTCCGGCGTGCCGAATACCACACGAGTGTAATTTTCCCCACGCATCGTGCCTCCCGGCTGGGAATGATCCCTCAGAAGGTTGTATTACTATGCTCGATGCGTCTCCTATCTATTTCCATTTTATTCAGTGTGCCCTCGTAGATGAGGTTTAGTCCGCTACCACCGTCCACGAGCACTTTAGTGAGCCGAAAGCCATCCACAATTGGGTTAAGGACCAAGGCGGCTGGTGCCCGGACTGACTGGATTTTTGGTTCGTCACTGGCGTTGAAAGTTATGGCCGTGTCGTTCCAAGGATTTTTTGTTGCGACTTGGCAAACTTCGGTGGGGTTGCGAGTGCCCTCTTGTGCATATTGTTTGAAGTGAATGTCTCAAAGACTGTCAATACTCTGTGGTCGTCGTGTTTCGGGGGGAGTTGCTCCGCGGTGTTTGTGGTGAGGATATCCTCGCCGCTCATGGCCACTTGCCGGAGTATCCAACATGCTCTAAGGCCGTGGGTTGGTATGGTATCCGGTGTTGTGTTTATTTTGCATGGCCTATCGAGCCATCCCTCAAGAACGGTTCCGTGCCCCGTGATGGGCTTAGATTTCTTTACTATTGGGTCGGGCGCCCCATGAGGGTGCATCCTTTTTGCTCGAACGAGGGGTTGAGTGGAAATCAGTGGTTCTCAGCGAGTTGCCTGAGCTTTCCAGGCGCTTTCCATTGCACAGTACTTCTGTACTATGGTTGCCAACTCGGCGAAGTGTAATACATGATGGCGGTTGATGGCGTTGAGGATTCCTTCGCCCGTGCAATTATTGCCGAATACTGAGATCGTGTCTTCGTCACGACAATCTTTAATCTTGTCTTTGACAAGGAGGAATCTGGCCGAAAAGTGATGGACTGTTTCCTGAGAGTGCTGTCGTATGCACGTGAGATCGCACATATCTGGGTGGGTGGGTGGCTTTAGATCCGAACCCTGACCAAATTTGGGATCCGAAGTTTGAGGAACTTCTAAGCTTAATACTTCCGGCTCCGGGATATCAACCAATTTTTCAGGTCCGCCATCCGATTCTATGTTCAGAGGACGGGGCATGTTGTTCCGCGGACAGGTTTTCGGCTCTTCGATCTCGGAAATCCGAACATAGTTCGTCCTCAATATAGAGGAAGAGTTGTTGATTTGCTCCTCTACTACCGCTATCTGATGGGTGATCGGCGGAGATTTGATTTCTCTCTGATCGGGTTTAAGCCCAATCCGATCGTAGTCTGTAGCGACCCAAAGGCGGCGATGCGATCCAGGAGCTCGTTTAAAGACGACAACTCTGTCGGATCCATCCTTTTGGAGTATTCGGGTTCAACACGAAGGCGATTTTCGATGACCCAAGAAGTCATCGTCGGCTTAACGGCCGGACGAGCGGTCATGGTAAAGCCGCCCAGCCGGAGGGTTTGGCCTAAGGCCAGGGCACGATACTGTCATTGATAACAAGGCGAGCCATCAATCCTACCTTCGGCGTCATAGAGGAACTCTCAATGAAAGCACCAATGTCGGTGTCAAAACCGGCGGATCTCGGGTAGGGGGTCCCGAACTATGCGTCTAAGGTTGATGGTAAAAGGAGACAGGGGACACAAAGTTTTACCCAGGTTCATGCCCTCTTGATGGAGGTAATACCCTACGTCCTACTTGATTGGTATTAACGAGTATGAGGATTACAAGAGTTGATCTACCACGAGATCGTATTGGCTAAAACCCTAGAAGTCTAGCCTATATGATTATGATTGCCTCTACGGACTAAACACTCCGGTTTATATGGACACCAGAGGGGCCTAGGGTTGTACAAAGTCAGTTACATAGAAAGGAAATAATACATCCGACCGCCTAACTTGCCTTCCACGCAAAGGAGAGTCCCATCCAGACACGGGAGAGAGTCTTCTGTCTTGTATCTTCATGGCCCAGTAGTCCGGCCCACGTCACACATGCCGGACGCCCGAGGACCTCTTAATCCAGGACTCCCTCACCAGTCTCATGAATGCGTTCATGTAATGTCGGTCTGGGCCGCTTCATCCAACAATACTGTCGAATCAAAGCATGACATGCTGGTAAGCAGTATGACTATTATCGCCCACAACTCTTTGTGTTCTACTCGTGCATATAACATCTACGCATAGACCTGGCTCAGATGCCACTGTTGGGGAACGCAGTATTTCAAAATTTTCCTATGATCACACAAGATCTATCTAGGAGATGCATAGAAATGAGAGGGGAGAGTGTGTCTACGTACCCTCGTAGACCGAAAGCGAAAGCGTTTAGTAACGCGATTGATGTAGTCGAACGTCTTCGCAATCCAACTGATCAAGTACCGAACGCACGTCACCTCCGTGATCTGCACACGTTTAGCTCGGTGACGTCCCTCGTACTCTTGATCCAGTTGAGGCCAAGGGAGAGTTTCATCAGCATGACGGTGTGGTGACGGTGATGATGAAGTTACCGACGCAGGGCTTCGCCTAAGCACTAAGACAATATGACCGAGGTGAAAAACTGTGAGGAGGGCACCACACATGGCTAAAGATCAACTTGTGTTCCTATGGGGTGCCCCCTCCCCCGTATATAAGGGGGGGGGGGGGGAAGAGGAGGCCGGCCGGCCCTAGGGGGCGTGCCCAAAGAGGGGAGTCCTACTAGGATTCCAAGTCCTAGTAGGATTCCTCCAAGAGGGAGAGAGGGGGAAGGAAGGAGGGGGAGAGAGGGAGAAGGAAAAGGGGGGCGCCGCCCCCTACCCTTGTCGAATTCAGACTGCAAGAGGGGGCGGCCTGCGCTGGCTCCCCTTCTCTCTCTTCAATATGGCCCATGGTGGCCCATTAGTTCCCCCGGGGTTCCGGTAACCCTTCCGACACTTCGGTTTTACCCGAAACCATTCGGAACACTTCCAGTGTTCGAATAACATGGTCCAATATATCAATCTTTATGTCTTGACCATTTTGAGACTCCTCGTCATGTACATGATCTCATCCGAGACTCCTAACAACCTTCAGTACATCAAATCACATAACTCATAATACAAATCATCATCGAACGTTAAGCGTGCGGACCCTACGGGTTCGAGAACTATGTAGACATGACTGAGACACATCTCCGGTCAATAACCAATAGTGGAACTTGGCTGCTCATATTGGTTCCTACATATTCTACGGAGATATTTATCGGTCAAACCGCATAACAACATATGTTGTTCCCTTTGTCATCGGTATGTTACTTGCCCGAGATTCGATCATCGGTATCATCATACCTAGTTCAATCTCGTTACCGACAAGTCTCCTTACTCATTCCGTAATGCATCACCCTGTGACTAACTCATTAGTCACATTGCTTGCAAGGCTTATAGTGATGTGCATTACCGAGAGGGCCTAGTGATACCTCTCCGATACACGAAAGGACAAATCCTAATCTTGATCTATGCCAACTCAACGAACACCATTGGAGACACCTGTAGAGCATCTTTATAATCACCCAGTTACGTTGTGATGTTTGATAGCACACAAGGTGTTCCTCCGGTATTCGGGAGTTGCATAATCTCATAGTCATAGGAACATGTATAAGTCATGAAGAAAACAATAGCAGAAAAACTAAACGATCATTATGCTAAGCTAACGGATGGGTCTTGTCCATCTCATCATTCTCTAATGATGTGATCTCGTTCATCAAATGACAACACATGTCTATGGCTAGGAAACTTAACCATCTTTGATTAACGGGCTATTCTAGTAGAGGCATACTAGGGACACTTTGTTTGTCTATGTATTCACACATGTACTAAGTTTCCGGTTAATACAATTCTAGCATGAATAATAAACATTTATTATGATATAAGGAAATATAAATAACAACTTTATTATTGCCTCTAGGGCATATTTCCTTCAATGAGGTAACTGTACCTTCTCCCTTATTGGAAAGTAGTTCATCACAGAAATCAGTTCCAGGGATTCCTACACCAATTAGTGAGGAAGTTAATGATGATGATCATGAAACTTCTGATCAAGTTACTACCGAACCTCGTAGGTCAACCAGAGAAAGATCCGTACTAGAGTGGTACGGTAATCATGTTCTGGAAGTCATGTTACTTGACCATGACAAACCTACGAACTATATGATGAAGCGATGATGAGCCCAGATTCCGCGAAATGGCTTGAGGCCCTGAAATGTGAGATGGGATCCATGTATGAGAACAAAGTGTGGACTTTGGTTGACTTGACCGATGATCGGCAAGCCATAGAGAATAAATGGATCTTCAAGAAGAAGACAAACGCTGACGGTAATATTACTGTCTACAAAGCTTGACTTGTTGCGAAAGGTTTTTGACAAGTTCAAGGAGTTGACTATGATGAGACCTTCTCACCCGTAGCGATGCTTAAGTCTGTCTGAATCATGTTAGCAATTGCCGCATTTTATGATTATGAAATTTGGCAAATGGATGTCAATACTGCATTCCTTAATGGATATCTTAAAGAAGAGTTGCATATGATGCAACCAGAAGGTTTTGTCGATCCAAAAGGTGCTAACAAAGTGTGCAAGCTCCAACGATCCATTTATGGATTAGTGCAAGCATCTCGGAGTTGGAATATACGCTTTGATAGTGTGATCAAAGCATATGATTTTATACAGACTTTTGGAGAAGCCTGTATTTACAAGAAAGTGAGTGAGAGCTCAGTAGCATTTCTGATATTATATGTGGATGACGTATTGTTGATCAGAAATGATACTGAATTTCTGAATAGCATAAAAGGACACTTGAATAAGATTTTTTCAATGAAAGACCTCGGTGAAGCTGCTTATATATTGGACATCAAGATCTATAGAGATATATCAAGACACTTAATTGGACTTTCACAAAGCACATACCAAAGTTTTGAAGAAGTTCAAAATGGATCAAGCAAAGAAAGGGTTCTTGCCTGTGTTACAAGGTGTGAAGTTTAGTCAGACTCAATGCCCGACCACTGCAGAAGATAGAGAGAAAATGGAAGTCATTCTCTATGCCTCAGCCATAGGTTCTATCATGTATGCAATGTTGTGTACCAGACCTGATGTGTGCCTTGCTATTAGTTTAGCAGGGAGGTACCAAAGTAATCCAGGAGTGGATCACTGGACAACGGTCAAGAACATCCTGAAATACCTGAAAAGGACTAAGGATATGTTTCTCGTTTATGGAGGTGACGAAGAGCTGATCGTAAACGGTTACGTCGATGCAAGCTTTGACACTGATCCGGATGACTCTAAGTCACAAACCGGATGCATATTTTTATTGAACGGTGGAGCTGTCAGTTGGTGCAGTTCTAAGGAGAGCACCGTGGCGGGATGTACGGGTGAAGCGGAATAGATAGCTGCTTCAGAAACAGCAAATGAAGGAGTCTGGATGAAGGAGTTCATATTCGATCTAGGTGTAATACCTAGTGCATCGGGTCCAATGAAAATCTTTTGTGACATTACTGGTGCAATTGCCTTGGCAAAGGAATCCAGATTTCACAAGAGAACCAAGCACATCAAGAGACGCTTCAATTCCATCCGCGATCAAGTCAAGGAGGGAGACATAGAGATTTGCAAGATACATACAGATCTGAATGTTGCAGACCCGTTGACTAAGCCTCTCTCACGAGCAAAACATGATCAGCACCAAGACTCCATGGGTGTTAGAATCATTACTGTGTAATATAGATTATTGACTCTAGTGCAAGTGGGAGAATGAAGGAAATATGCCCTCGAGGCAATAATAAAGTTGTTATTTATATTTCCTTATATCATGATAAATGTTTATTATTCATGATAGAATTGTATTAACCGAAAACTTAGTACATGTGTGAATACATAGACAAACATAGTGTCCCTAGTATGCCTCTACTAGACTAGCTTGTTAATCAAAGATGGTTAAGTTTCCTAGCCATAGACATGTGTTGTCATTTGATGAACATGATCGCATCATTAGAGAATGATGTGATGGACAAGACCCATCCGTTAGCTTAGCACTATGATCGTTTTGTTTATTGCTATTGCTTTCTTCATGACTTATACATGTTCCTATGACTATGAGATTATGCAACTCCCGAATACCGGAGGAACACTCACTACTAGGGAAAAGCCTAGCAGCAGCATGGGTTTTAGGCCTATCAGTAGCGCGGGCTGGAGCGCTACTGGTACGGCGCTACAGCTAAAGGTCATGCTACTGCTATATCGACTTAGTAGTAGCGTTTTCTCCAAACAGCTCTACTGGTAATTACTAGTAGCGCTTCTCCCAACACGCGCTACTACTATTATTTTGTATTTTATTTCTTTTTATTTCATGTTTTATTCATACATCTTTATACAAGTTTTCATACAGAAGCAATTTAGAGGTTGTTTTTACATCATAATGAGTTATTACATCACTGGGTGAAAGAACCGTGGACTAGTTTCAAGTGGATGGACATCCACTTGAAACTAATCTGCGGTTCTTTCGCCCAATGATATAATAAATATCATCGTCATCATCATCATCATTATCATCATCATCATCATCATCATCACCATCATCATCATCACCATCATCATCATCGTATCATTAACAACTTATCATCATAATACATCATTGTCATATAACACCTCCTCATGATCATCGTTTTCATCAATGAGACATCACATAGCAAGTTGGTCACTAGTCATAATCCCAACTACTCCTCATCATCAACTCTAACACATTGTACCACATAATAAATATTGTACCTCATAGGACCTACTACATTCTCTTAGGACCTACTGTATTCTCTTAGGTAAAATAGCATAAAACAAGATAGCCCCTGACTCTCCATTATAGACAATGGAGATTATCCTGTCTCCAATTCTTGCCTTTCGCACAATGTTGCTTCCAAGTACCTCCTTACGACTGTCCATACATTTTTTCCATTCTGTGATTTTCATGTCTCCACCTCTTTTAGAAATCCGATATGGACAGGTGAGATTCACAGGACGACCTGGCTGTATGTTCAAAATAGTAAGGTGACCTTTCTGATACATCAGATGAGGCACACAATCATTTGGGATTTTCTGTTGAAAAACATAGTAATAACTTCGTAGTTAGCAATGTAGTTAAGTTTTAAAAGAATTTATGGAAAAGATGCACGGATGTCGTAATAGTAAAAAAATCTTACCATGGCATCTCCATGGATGTTACCATAGTTCAACACGTGCACTAGTGGCACGCATTGACCATAATGTGGATGAGTTTTATTCTAGATATTGTAATTCTCAAGATCAGGACAAAATGCGACCAGATGATTTTTCTCCTGATAAGTTAACTCAGAGCCATCGGTGTAGTAGGTTCTGTCTACCATGTTCCGCACATTGTTTGAACAATGAAAATAAGCTGTCAATGGAAATAATCTTTCAACTATTTTGAAATGAACAATATAAATTAATTAATAACTATGTTTGAGAAACTCACATAGCGGTGGAATTGGAAGCGTATCAACAAGGACCCAAATGTCCAAATTGTCTTGGTCGATGTCAGGATCACCAAGATCCATGGTGACAAACATACCCTCTCGAAAATCACACATCTTGCAAAGTGCTTCCCAACCTAGGCAACCAAAATGGGATACGCTCTCAAAATTGTATAGATTTACCTCAAAATCCATACCATGATGGGTCCTTAGGTTAATTTTCTTTGTTTCATTCCTCTCATGATCTTCAAAACCCATCCTCTCCAAGACATAGCATCTTGCAAGGCATGGGATAAGCTAGTAGAACGTCACAACATAACTAGGTGATTATAAAGATGCTCTACAGGTGTGTCTGATGGTATTTATTGAGTTGGCATAGATCGAGATTAGGATTTGTCACTCCAATTATCAGAGAGGTATCTCTGGGCCCTCTCGGTAATGCACATCACTATAAGCCTTGCAAGCAATGTTACTAATGAGTTAGTTGTAGGATGATGTATTACGGAACGAGTAAAAAGACTTGCCGATAATGAGATTGAACTAGGTATGATGATACCGACGATCGAATCTCGGGCAAGTAACATACCGATGACAAAGGGAACAACGTATGGTGTTGTCCGGTTTGACCGATAAAGATCTTCGTAGAATATGTAGGAACCAATATAAGTATCTAGGTTCCGCTATTGGTTATTGACCGGAGATGTGTCTTGGTCATGTCAACATAGTTCTCGAACCCGTAGGGTCCGCACACTTAACGTTCGATGACGATTTGTATTATGAGTTTATGTGATTTGATGTACCAAAGGTTGGTCGTAGTCCCGGATGAGATCACGGACATGACAAAGAGTTTTGAAATGGCCGAGACATAAATATTAATATATTGGAAGGCTACATTTGGACACCGGAATGGTTCATGTCGTTTCGGATAAGTTTTGGAGTACCGGGGGTTACCGGAACACCCCTGGAAGTTATTGGGCCTCATGGGCCTAATGGTGGAAGAGAGGAGGCATGCCAAGGTGTGGCGCGCCCCCCCTAGCCCAAACCGAATTGGACTAGGGCTAGGGGGCCGGCCCCCCTTTCCTTCTCATCTTCCTCTCCTTCCTTCTTCTCCTACTAGGACTAGGAAAGGGGGGAACCTACTCCTACTAGGAGTAGGATTCCCTCCCTTGGGCGTGCCCCTTGTGGCCGGCCCTCCTCCTCCTCCCCTCCTTTATATACGGGGGAGGGGGGCACCCCATAGACACACAAGTTGATCTTTAGCCGTGTGCGGTGCCCCCCTACACAGTTTTCCACCTCGGTCATATTGTCGTAGTGCTTAGGCGAAGCCCTGCGTCGGTAACTTCATCATCACCGTCACCACACCGTCATGCTGACGAAACTCTCCCTCGGCCTCAACTGGATCTAGAGTTCGAGGGACGTCACCGAGCTGAACGTGTGCAGATCGCGGCGGTGTCGTGCGTTCGGTACTTGATCGGTTGGATCGCGAAGACGTTCGACTACATCAACCGCGTTACTAAATGATTCCGCTTTCGGTCTACGAGGGTACGTAGACACACTCTTCCCCGCTCATTGTGATGCTTCTCCTAGATAGATCTTACGTGATCGTAAGAAAATTTTGGAATACTACATTCCCCAACAATACTGCTTACCACCAATGTCTTATTTTGATTCGACGGTACTGTTGGATGAAGCGGCCCGGACCAACCTGACATGACCATGTTCATGAGACCGGTTCCACCGACAGACATGCAACTAGTTTTTCATAAAGATGGCTGGCGGGTGTCTATTTCTCCTACTTTAGTTGGATCGAATTTGACTATGGCCGGTCCTTGTTGAAGGTTAAAACAGCAAACTTGATAAAATCACCGTTGTGGTTTTGATGCGTAGGTAAGAATGGTTCTTGCTAGAAGCCCGTATTAGCCACAAAAAACTTGCAACAACAAAGTAGAGGACGTCTAACTTGTTTTTGCAGGGCATGTTGTGATGTGATATGGTCAAGACATGATGTGATATATGTCATTGTATGAGATGACCATGTTTTTTAAGAGTTATCGGCAACTGGCAGGAGCCTTATGGTTGTGTAACACCCCAGTGTCATGCTACAGTAACCCTCTTTGATTAAGCTAATCATTTTTCCAAAACAGTGCTTAATCACTTTTGTTCAATATCCCATTTCAAATTCCAGTCAATTCAAATTCAAGTGAAGTTTGAAGTTGCTCAAAAGTTGCTGGAAAAATGTTCATCATTTTCCAAAACTTCCATAACAATTATTTGTTATGGAACACAACATCACTTTTGTGCAAAGATGAGCATTAGCAATTATAACAGCACGAATTCAGCATTTTTAAATGCTATCCTACTTATGAAAAATATCAAATGAATTATTCTGGTCTCCAAAATATTTATGGCACTGTCTATAATAATCACCAGGGATTTAATGGGACTCCTCCCAAATTTTTCCTAAGTGAAATAGTTAACCAAATAATTCCCTTTCTCTCTCTGTTAATAAATAAAAGCTAAAACAGAAAAGAAAAACTGTTTAAAGTAAAATAAAAGGAAAAGGCCCCCCCCTCAACTGGGCAGATTGGCCCAGCTGGCCACCGTGCCCCCTTGGGCCTCAGCCCACCTGGCCGACCAGCTCCCCCTCCCGCGTCGTCTTCACTGTGCGGGCGACCGAGCACTCGTGCCCGCGGTCGCCGCCCGACCGGCTCGCCACCCCATGCCGTGACAATGCCAGGGATCAGCACGAGCCCTCCCCCCTCGACCTCGTCCTCGTCAGCCCCCCTCCCCGTGCAGATATTTTTCCTCTCCCCAAGATCCCTCCTCGTTCCCCATCGACGCCCGAGCGCGGTCGCCGCCGTTCTCCGTCGTCCCCGAGCCCGACAACCGAGCTTGGGAGGTGCGTCGTCCTCCGCTTCACTGTCCTCGTCTATCAGCTGGAGTCGGGGAGGTCGGCGACGTTGGCATCGCCCTCTTCGCCTTCTCGGTGGACACCGGCGATCACCAGAGCCACAAGCCTCCCTCTGCGCTCCCGAAACCCGAGAGGCCTCCGTGTGCCTGCCCCGTAAGCTCCGCCTCCTTCCTCCCCGTCCTTGCTCCGTTTCCTCCTTCCCTAGCTAGCTGGCCGTAAGCGCCGACTCCGCCGTCCGCCATTGCTGCCGCGCACGAGCTCCCGAGATCCTCCTGCTCCGTCTAGTCCTTGTAGCTCACTCCTGGAGGACTGCTGCTCCCGCCAAGCCCTTTTGCCTAAGCTGTAGCACGCCGTAGCACCTTTTCCGCTGTCGACCGTAGCCGCTCCGCCGCGGACCTCGTCGCTGACGATGTTTCCGGCTAGGCCCTGCGATGCCACCACCACCACTCGACGCACGGTCGAGTGACCGTTCCAACGTGCCTAGCGGCACCCTTTTCCGTGCCCCGTACGCATTTTCCAGCTAACTCCGGTGAAGCACCGCCGTGGGTAGGCTCGCCGGCGTCACTCCGTCGGCTGCGCTGACCTGGCGCCGACGTGGCACCGCCTAGGCCACTGGCCAGTGGGCCCAATGGGTCCTGCTGGCCCGGTTGACCCAGTCCACCCGATGACTGGTTTTGACCAGTCGTTGACATGCGGGCCCCACTCCCTTAATCAACGTTTTATTTATTTTAAAATTATTTAGTTAACTTAATGAGACACTGACATGTGGGGCCCAGTTGCTAATTAACCTCATAGTGGTTTTAAATAAACTCTGTTAAGGCCTCTGTCCATGACAAGTGGGCCCCACTGGTCATTTTGACCAGTTAACCGCAGTGTTGACTACTGACATCACACGTACGTCATGCTGACGTCTTTTTCCTTTTCTGTTAGTTTAAATATAAATCGAGAATATGTTTTAAACTTGCAAAAATCATAGTAATTAAACCGTAGCTCGGATGAAAATGTTTTCTATATGAAAGTTGCTCAGAAAAATCCAACGAACCCAAATGCGCGGTCCTTTCACCCGTCACACGCCCCTAGCATGCTGAACAAGGAACCATCCCCTCTCTTTCATCTGTCCGGAATCCTCCTAACGCCGGGAATTCATCCTCGGATGTTTATCCCCTCCGTCTGCAACATGTAGTACTACGTTAGGGCAACCCTAGCTCTGCCCGTCATCATGTTATGCCTTGTGATGCATTGTTTGCTCTGTATTTGCTGTTTCTTCCCCCTCTTCTCTCCGATAGACCCCAAGACCGATGATGCCGCTGTGATCGACTACGTCACCGACGACCCCTCCTTCTTTTCTGAGCAACCAGGCAAGCAAACCCCCCTTGAGCATTCTGATATCGCCCATTTCTTTCCCTCTCATGCCTGCATTAGAACTGCTACTGCTTTATGTATGACCCTACTCTGATGCATAGCCTGTTGTTGTTACCTGCTTTTATACCTTACCTGCTTATCCTAAACTGCTTAGTATAGGTTGGTTAGAGATCCATCAGTGAACCCACCTTGTCCCAGTTGCCTCGCTTTATGTTCAATGACTCGATCAACGTGATCGACGTCCAGGCCCCGACATCGCACATCACCCCCTAGTTGTACGACTCTGCAGAGTTACCATCGAGTGCCGAGGGTGGAACCTCTTACATCACTCCTGTTGAGATCTCTGTAGTGTAGCTATCCGGTTGTGGTCATCGAGGGTGATTTCCTCCTTAACTACTTTTGATACGGCTCTGTCGTGCAACCCCTCAAGTGTGAACCTTGAGGGTGGATCCTCTTACGTTCACCTTGATGATTTCATCAAGTGGAATTCACCGGGTGTGGTTCCTCGGGTTTTCCCCTTGGTGTTAGACACACAGTTGCTATGGTTACTATGTCTTTGCACCGAGCCATATTATTAAAGACGGGTCGGCCCTGAGGGGTACCCGCGCGAGCTTAATTGCGAGTGACGTGGAGTCGGGTTGACCTGGACGGTGCCCGCGAGATACTTACGAGGCGTGGCCGGGCATTCTTAGCCCCTGCCGCAAGTACTCGAGACGGGGTGACGGGGTCACATCGATCGTGAGTCTTTGCTCGTTACCGCGTGCTCCTAATCCACTACGATTTGGATATTTGATCCGAGGGGCCTCTGGCCTGATAGCACTAACCATCACGTGGACATTGTATGGGTGTTTTGCGTCGTATGCATCAGACGAAGCTTAATAGATGTCAGCGACTGAGCGGCGCGCGACGGGTTGGACTGCGTAAGCTCCTGCCTTGTTGAAGGAGGTAGCTAGGTCTGCTCACCGGCCGCGTACGCAACATGCAGAAGTTTCCAAGGAGATGGCCCATGACCCCTGGGGGCATAGGTTTAGTCCGGCGTGCTGGCCTCTCTATTAAGCTTAGGTCGGGTTGCAGCGTATTGTTTGGCCGAGGCTGGGCATGACCCAGGAAAGTGTGTCCAGCCGGAGTTAATCGAGCGTGGTGGGTAAGTTGGTGCACCCATGCAGGGAAGAAAACATCTATCGATAGCTTGTCCTACGGTAACAGACACTTGGAGTTGTATCCCGATCGATACAACTAGAACTGGATACTTGTGATGAGAAATGGATAGTATGGCTCTGGGATTGCTTTCTGCAGGGAGTCCAGAAAGGATCTCTGGCCGAGGTTGATAACACTTCTACTACTTTACTTTATGCTACTCTACTCCCTCCTGTTGCTGCAAGATGGTGGTTTCCAGAAGATGCTAGTGTTCGATAGGCTAGGCTTTCCCCTTCCCTTCTGGCATTCTGCAGTTTATTCCACAGATACAACCCTTTCCTTTGATACAGATATATACTTAGTTGAGATCTGATGTAAGTCTTGCAAGTACTTTGGATGAGTACTCACGGTTGCTTTACTACTTCTTTCCCCCATACCCGATTGTTGCGACCAGATGACGGATCCCAGGAGCCAGACGACGCCACTGATGACTACTACTACTACCCGGAGGATGCCTACTACTATGTGAAGACCGCAGACGACTAGGAGTAGTTAGGAGGCTCCCAGGCAGGAGGCCTTGCCTTTTCGATCGTTGTTGCTTTTGTGTTAGCCTTCTTAAGGCAAACTTGTGTAACTTATGTCTGTACTCAGATATTGTTGCTTCCGCTGAATCTTTTGTATTTGAGCTTATGTATTCGAGCTCTCGAGGCCCCTGGCTTGTAATATAAAGCTTGTTTTATTTTAATTTGTGTCTAGAGTTGTGTTGTGATATCTTCCCGTGAGTCCTTGATCTTGATCGTACACATTTGCGTGTATGATTAGTGTACGATTGAATCGAGGGCGTCACAAGTTGGTATCAGAGCCGACTACCTGTAGGAATCCTCCTTCCAAACTCCTTGGCCGAAGTTGAGTCTAGTCACTGAAAAACTTTTACTAACATGGCTGTGTGTCTTACGGGCCCACGTTGCCATTTGGGTGGTGTTAGGATCTTTTATTCCTCGTCTATACTCTGGGGCTCTGATCTCTCTTCCATTCGGGTTAAAACTTTTACTAACTCTGACTTTAGGTTCTCGTAACTACTTTCTCCCGGAGAGCCCCTTCATTCCAGATGATCGCCTGCTTCACCAGAAGACTTCAAAGATACTCTCTGATGTTCTCCCGAGAACATGTGCTCATCACTTTTTGCAAGTCCCTTCCACCGACAACCCCTATGGATAACAACATACAACTATCATTCATACTTCCATTCCCCGTTGCTCTTGTTATTACAAGATGCCCCGAAGTACTTCTATTGTCCAGAGAATCCTTTGAGCTTACTGCCTTGCAGTTCTTTGCCACATGAATACCCCTATGGATAATTCCTCGCACTTATCGAGTATCCGTTCATCCCCAGTTTTTCACATGCTTTCCAAAGTACCAAAAAATGCTATCTGATCTTTCAAAATCCTCTGTAGCCTATTGCTCTTGATTCTCTTTGTCTGCTTGCATTATGGATGCTTCCCATATGTGTAGCAATATTCATTAGTATCCTTTAACACCGTCATTTTGATCCTATTGATTCAACATGTGTGTGAAGGCACGCAATCATCAGTTGATCCTTCTAAATTATCTTTCTAACTCAGACATCATTTTGAACATGAGCTGGTTCTCGACCAATCTATTTGTCATTGATTGTGCCCCTAGGTCTATTCTACTTATCCATCCTTGATCAGAGTGTCCGCTTCTGATCCTTCGTTTTGGAAATCATAATTCCTTTGTTATCTAAGCATCGAATTATTCAGTTGTTCTATAGTCCGATGCCTTTGCATTTTTTCTTCCTCTGATTGAGTACCGATACTCACATCAACTCCATTGTGGACCGGCAGGCCCATTGCTGGGTTGTTATTTGACAGTGTCCTTCACATCCAAGATCTTGTGAGTTTTTCCCTGATACATAATACCTTCGGTAAATTGTATCATCTGCTTTGACTTCGATACTCTGCTTTTGAACTCGTATCTTTTGCTTGGTTGACGGTTGCATAGATTCGTAAAAATGCCCCGATGGGTTGAACTTATGCCTTCCATAATCCGTGTGAACCCGAGAGTTCTCACGAGTCTTACTCTTCTGGTACTTCGCCAGATAAATCTTCTACACTACAATTTCTTCAAAAACGAGAAGTGAATGAAAGGTTATGCATGGAAGAAGTGGGAGTTGACCTTGAACCTTTGTGTTCATGCCCATGGACCCGATGTAGAACTTATCGTGGAAGTTGCTCGTAAAAATATTTTACCCCTTGTTATAAGTTCATATTGTATCGGTGGTTTGATCATTCATAAACATGGTTCTGACCATAGTTTCTCCTTAATTCCATTTCCTGGACAAGTTAAAATACTTGTCTCCTGCAAGTCATTTCATCTGTCCAACCTCTATTTTGATCTACCTCGAGTATTGCCCCCTGTTATCTCGAGGATATTGTGTCATTGCACCACCTCTTGTGAATTCTCATTGGAATGATACTCCATCACATCATTCTTAGCCTGATCGGCTATATCATTATCGTGCTAATTTTAACTGTGCTACCCGGTCCTTCTTCCCGGAGCACAACTTCCGACGACGAGCTAAGCTGACGTCGATCTTCCTCATCTTATCATTTCACCTCAAACAACAAGCTTGATTTCGAGCTTGTGTCGCACCCGTGGTTCCAATAACCTTTCGCTTCATCATTCCTTTTGCTTGATGTTGTCGCTGTTCGATGGCCTCTTCATAGTACCTCGACAAAATATGTCGTGATCCCCATCAATATACTGACTTGTCTCAGGCTATCAATCGAATTCATGATGAGAAATACCATCCTCCCCCTCGATGATTGTGTTATCATCAACAACATCCTTGACTTCCTGCCAACATAGACCTGATTTTATTTGGTTATACCTTACGTTCCGAGATAATCTTGGAAATGATCCTTTGAATCTCTTATGATCTACAGACCCAATCCTTGATTGAAACACCATCTCAGTGCTATCTCAAAGCATGACGGTGGTATTCCGAATATCGACACGAACATTTGAAGCAAAATGCTGAATGCTTCTTGATCTATTATCCAAACACCGTTGTATGGGTAATGTCCTAATTCTTCGCTCGCCCCTTATTTAAATGCTTTTGCACTTAATGTCCTATCATGTATATCATGCTCCGCTTTTCTTTGGGAAGGATACACTCCCAATTCTTGTGTGAAACACATTTTCCTTTCCATTGGTCTGTTAAGTTTGATAGACACATTTTCCTTTCCGTTGGTTTGATTAACCTCTTTTATAAATTTTATGATCTAAGCAGTAATAAATCCCTGCTTAAGTAAGCACCTTGGTGCCCAACTCCGTCAGTAAGACCCTGTTACTATTGTTGTTGACATTCTGGTAACCACCGATGGACGAGAACTTTGCCTAATGGTCTGCCTCATTTCAACGAGCAGGAAAATGGTTCTCTTCGTCCCTCGCCCTTGGTACTGACGTTGTTGGCAACATAATTGACACTCTATCTTCTGACATGCCTTGCTATCGGCCCCTTTTCTACTTTTAACCCACATGGTGGGCCCATAACCCACAGTTCCACAGGATCAAAACCTGACTCTCATGTATACCCCCTGTTTCTAAAAGTTCTTCCTCACGCTTGGTTTCGTATGTAATTCACGAGCCACCTTCCGAGAGATGACCAATTCTTGTATCAGACAAAATACTTATTCTCGTCGCTCTGAAACTCTTTCACACTCTGTTTCAGGCAACAAACGATTGCCTACCCGATTGAAGCTTTTTATTGCACCTTCTTACCTTGCTCTCGCTGACTTCTTGAATTTCAACTCGAGAGATGCCTCTTTGCCAATTTCACTGAGATAGTCCCCAGATAACTATCTTGTGTTAAGCTATGTCTTTTCCAAGTCTTTTCCCCTTACTCCACCTCTTAAATCTCGGGACGAGATTTCTTGTAGTGGAGGAGATTTGTAACACCCCAGTGTCATGCTAAAATAACCCTCTCTGATTAAGCTAATCATTTTTCCAAAACAGTGCTTAATCACTTTTGTTCAATATCCCATTTCAAATTCCAGTCAATTCAAATTCAAGTGAAGTTTGAAGTTGCTCAAAAGTTGCTGGAAAAATGTTCATCATTTGCCAAAACTTCCATAACAATTATTTGTTAAGGAACACAACATCACTTTTGTGCAAAGATGAACATTAGCAATTATAACAGCACCGATTCAACATTTTTAAATGCTATCCAAGTTATAAAAAATATCAAATGAATTATTCTGGTCTCCAAAATATTTATGGCACTGTCTATAATCACCAGGGATTTAATGGGACTCCTCCCAAATTTTTCCTAAGTGAAATAGTTGACAAAATAATTCCCTTTCTCTCTCTGTTAATAAATAAAAGCTAAAACAGAAAAGAAAAACTGTTTAAAGTAAAAGTAAAAGTAAAAGGAAAAGGTCCCCCCTCAACTGGGCCGATTGGCCCAGCTGGCCACCGCGCCCCCCTTGGGCCTCAGCCCACCTGGCCGACCAGCTCCCCCTCCCACGTCGTCTTCACTGTGCGGGTGACCGAGCGCCCGTGCCCGCGGTCGCCGCCCGACCGGCTCGCCGCCCCACACCGCGGCAACGCCGGGTGAGGGAGTCCTGGATTAGGGGGTGTTCGGATAGCCGAACTATACCTTCAAGCCAGACTCCTGGACTATGAAGATACAAGATTGAAGACTCCGCCCCGTGTCCGGAAGGGACTTTCCTTGACGTGGAAGGCAAGCTTGGCGATACGGATGTTCAGATCTCCTACCATTGTAACCGACTCTATGTAACCCTAACCCTATCCGGTGTCTATATAAACCGGAGGGTTTTAGTCCGTAGGACAGCTTCTAGGGTTTAGCCTCTCTGATCTCGTGGTAGATCTACTCTTGTACTACCCATATCATCAATATTAATCAAGCAGGACGTAAGGTTTTACCTCCATCGAGAGGGCCCGAACCTGGGTAAAACTTCGTGTCCCCTGCCTCCTGTTACCATCCGGCCTAGACGCACAGATCAGGACCCCCTACCCGAGATTCGCCGGTTTTGACACCGACATCGGTGCTTTCATTGAGAGTTCCTCTGTGTCGTTGCCGTCAGGCCCGATGGCTCCTACAATCATCGACGGCGATGCAGTCCAGGGTGAGACCTTCCTTCCCGGACAGATCTTCGTCTTTGGCGGCTTCGCACTGCGGGCCAATTCACTTGGCCATCTAGAGCAGATCGAAAGCTACGGCCCTGGCCGTCAGGCCAGATTTGGAAATTTAAACTACACGGCTGACATCCGCGGGGACTTGATCTTCGACGGACTCGAACCACCGCCGAGCGCGCCGCACTGTCACGACGAGCATGATCTAGCTCTGCTGCCGAACAGTGCCCTGGAGGCCGCACCCGTGTCGGCTCCGACCCTTAGTTCGGAGCCAACCGCGCCGATCGAGGATGGGCGGTTGGACGCCACCTCGGGGGCTGTGATCCCAACGGCAGTTGAGCCGAACACCAGCCCCGTACTCTGCGAGACTCGTGATTCCATGAAGCCGGATTCTTCTCCGGACTCCGAACCCTCCGCGCCCCTGCCGATCGAATCCGATTGGGCGCCGATCATGGAGTTCACGGCCGCGGACGTCTTTTAGCACTCGCCTTTCGGCGATATCCCGAAGTCACTGAAGTCTCTCTCTTTATCAGGAGAGCCCTGGCCGGACTACGGTCAGCAAGGTTGGAGTAAGGACGATGAAGAAATTCAAAGCCCACCCACCACCCACTTTGTAGCCACTGTCGACGATTTAACCGACATGCTCGACTTTGACTCCGAAGACATCGACGGTATGGACGCGGATGAAGGAGACAATGAAGAACCAGCACCTATTGGGCCCTGGAACGCCACCTCTTCATATGACGTATACACGGTGGACGCACCAAAAGATGACGACGAGGAGCGGAAGGACGCACCGAAGGCCTGTTCCCTCGAAAAGCAGTCAAAACGGCGACGCAAGCGCCGCCCCAAATCCCACCTCGACAGAAATAGCGATCACACAGACCTAGCGCTGGAGCAGGGCGAACCGCTGCCGGACAACGGCAATCCGGATATCCAAACCGAACAAACAAATCCTATTAGGGATAATGGTCCGGACGACATAACGCCGGACAGGCACCCGGAGCATCAGAATGCCCGCAAAAGGCTCGTTGCCACCGCAAGGAGCCTAAAGCAGAAGCGAAGGCTCAAGGCCACGCAAAACAAACTCCAATTTAGATGGAGTAAAATACTTAATACAGCAGCAATGTACGGCGAAGATCGCCCCGTAAAGAGCTACCCAAAGCGGAAGCTGCTACCCGAATTCGATGAGGAGGCCTCCAACCCCCCACAACCAAATATCAAAGCAACCACCTGGTCGGATAGACGACCCCTCTATCAACACAGAACGGCATACAATGCCGCTCACAATACAACATGCGACCCACGCGAGGGCTCGCACCCAAAGGACGGCGCAACAAGATCCATCTATGGACCACGCAAGCGTGCCCCAGCATACAATGCAACACAACAAGCATCAGAACAACGCGATACACCCATTTACAGGGGTGCCGCACACCCCCTATGTTTCACTAATGAGGTGCTGGACCATGAATTTCTAGAGGGATTCATGCCCGTAAACATAGAGGCATACGATGGGACAACAAACCCCGGGGTTTGGATTGAGGACTATATCCTTCATATCCATATGGCTCGAGGAGATGATCTCCACGCCATAAAATACTTACCCCTCAAGCTCAAAGGGCCAGCTCATCACTGGCTCAAAGGCCTCCCCGAAAGCTCCATTGGAAGTTGGGAAGAGCTCGAAGACGCCTTTCGAGCAAATTTTCAAGGAACTTATGTCTAACCTCCGGATGCGGACGATTTGAGTCATATAACTCAACAGCCCGGAGAGTCAGCCCAAAAGCTTTGGAATAGGTTTCTCACTAAAAAGAACCAGATTGTCGACTGTCCGGATGCCGAAGCCTTGGCAGCTTTCAAGCATAGCGTCCGTGACGAATGGCTCGCCAGACACCTCGGCCAAAATAAGCCGAGAACGATGGCCGCATTAACAAACCTCATGACCCGCTTTTGCGCGGGTGAGGATAGCTGGCTAGCCAGATGCAGCACCAGCGACCCCAGTACATCTGAAGTTAGAGATGGAAACGGGAAATCACGGCGCAACAGCAATAGCAAACGCCGGAATAAATAAGACAGCACGAAGGGCACGACAGTAAATGCCGGATTCAAAAGCTCCCGGCCAGGTCAAAAGCCG
The DNA here is from genome assembly GCF_003073215.2 of Triticum urartu. Taxonomy (NCBI): domain Eukaryota; kingdom Viridiplantae; phylum Streptophyta; class Magnoliopsida; order Poales; family Poaceae; genus Triticum; species Triticum urartu. The sequence continues at coordinate 529,201,427 of NC_053022.1, read as the reverse complement.
CCCACTAAGGGCACCAGGGATGAACCATCTAGCCTCAACAGAATTCTGGACCAGGTATGTCAGATACATAGTACCCCTAGCAAGCCCGCTAATCATACCCACAGAGAATGTTGGGTCTTCAAGCAGTCCGGCAAACTCAACGCCGTACACAAGGGGGAGGATACACCAAGTGAAGACGAGGACGAGCCTCCCAAGCAAGACACTGGGGAACAAAAGAAATTCCCACCAGAAGTCAATACAGTAAACGTACTACACATGATCAAGGGGAAAAACAATGCGACACCCCCAGGAAATCATACCCAAGTGCCTGTCACCGCGAAGTCCTGCCAATGGTCGTCTCAACCGATCATTTTCGACCATCGCGATTACTCAGCAAGTATCCGACATGCAGGATGGGCTGCCTTGGTATTAGACCTAGTAATTGGCGGATATCACTTCACACGAGTCTTGATGGACGGCGGCAACAGCCTAAACCTAATATACTAGGATACAATCCGCGGGATGGGGTTAGACCCAACACAAATTCGCCATAGCAATACTACCTTTAAAGGAGTAACGCCAGGCCCAGGGGCTCGTTGTACGGGCTCCCTCCTACTACAAGTTATATTCGGCTCCCCCGATAACTTCCGTAGCGAGCATTTAACCTTCCACATCACTCCGTTTCAAAGTGGCTATCAAGCACTGCTCGGGCGCGAAGCTTTCGCTCGCTTTAATGCAATACCACACTACGCCTCCCTCACACTCAAGATGCCCGGTCCACGTGGCATCATTTCAGTGCACGGAAATATCAAGTGATCTCTGCGCGCCGAAGAGAGTGAGGCTGCCTTGGCAGCCACACACTAAAGGCGCCCGGACTAGCCAAAGCACCCCATAGGTCGTCAAGACCTCAGACACAACTAATCGAGTCCGGCGCCGCTACTTATACCGAATAAATGGTCATACCCCTACTTACAAGGGGCTCAACGCGCGCAGACATGTGGCCATTCCTCCTCATTTTAAATTATGCATAGTTTCTTTAATTATCTTTTTTGCACAACAACCTTTTTCACCTAAATTCCTCTCTTTTACAGACGATCATCGTGCCACACCCGTCCAGGATACGGCACAACGGAGACACAGGCGCAGACGTGCAGCAGGGACCCGCTCCAAGGATTCTTTTTAGATTAAGACCCTGCGTAAACCTTTTTTACTGTCTCTTGTTGATACATATCCACCGTTGAGAAGGATGCTGACGTCTTGGCATGTGGCCACGCCAGACCAATGCACGTACCTGGACATAAGGGGCTTCTTACGAAGGCCATCATTTAGGCCCGATTTATACCACAAAGACTGAATACCTTAGGGAGTGTTCGGCGTCGCGAGTTTGGCCCTATATGCATCAGCTCCGAATCATTGTCTTTGGTCAAATATTGGGTTTGCCCGGCTCCTGTGTTTTGGTGCCTTACGTTCCGCTTTACCGGCTAAGGTAGCACCAGGAGAACTACTGCGATTGTGCCCTGGTTCATCCGGACGAGCACCTTAGTAGAGAAAGCCGAAAACTGACTGTCATGATCTAGCGCGAGACTGGTCAACCACTCGATGACCCACGGGAATGTTAGAATTCCTCCGCCTTAATGAAGGGCCGCTTTCCGGCCAGGCATATACGCACCTCGTGATCGGGAGAGTGCGGAGCCACCAGGGGCTATCTAGTAGCCCCACTGTCAAACTCCTATGGCTAAGTGAAAGTGTTAAAGCATTATAGTCTGGTTGCCTCGCTCGCTCCACTATCACCTCCTTAATAGGACCAAGACATTGGGTTAAGTGTGAACACGTGTTTCTGCGAACACCTCCGCATTATATGCGTGGGGGTTGAAGCCGACGACTGAAATCTTTCAGGTTATACGCATGTATACATAAACGGCCGCCCAGGAGGCATCACATTACTTTCAGGCAAAAGTATAAAAGTAGCCTTATGAAAATTTATAAAAGCATTTCGCTTACAATGAGATTACATGTCACTCAAACATAATATTTTTTGAGCACTGGGTCTCTATCAAACGAGCACCCTCAAGAACTTCCTCAAAGTAGTGCTCAGCAGCCCTTCGACCTATGGCCGAATCCTGCGCTGCAACAGTGGTAGCATCCATATCCGCCCAGTATGCTTTAGCACGGGCAAAGGCCATTCGTGCGCCTTCTATACACGCCGACCTCTTCATCGCATTAATGCGCGGCACCACGTCAAGGAACTGCTGCACCAAGCCAAAATAGCTGTTCGGTTTTAGCCTTTCCGGCCATAGCTGATCCACAACAGACCTCATGGCGAGTCCGGACAACCTATTTAGTTCGGCCCATTCGGCTAGTTGGTCAGACAACGAAAGTGGACGCTCGGGGGAATGGAATCATGTCCAAAACAGCTGGTCCACTGCACGGTCCGTCTGACCCTTGAAGTACTTGGCCGCATCAGCAGCGCTCGCAGCCAAATCCATATACGCATCCTCCGAACTCCACAGCCGATCCAGAGGGGCATACCGTGGATCTCCGAACTTCCTCTGCAGCATAAAGGATTTCCCGGCTACAATATCCCCCGCTTCCCGTAGCTCCTCCTTCTTTGCCCTCATAGCAAAGCGGAGGTCTTTTCCCGTTGCAGCAACCTTCTCAAGGTCCAATGCCTTCGCCTGGTTTTCCTTTTCAAGAGCCCGGCAACGGTCGACGGTGGCTTTTAATTCTACGGCCATATTGGCCATCTTATCCCGGCTCTCGCCATGCGCGGACTTCTCGGCTCGCAACTCTTCGGCCGCCTTCAAAGCAGCCGCATTACCCAATCTTGCTTGTACCTTGGCTCGGGCAAGTTCCGCCCGCAAGGCTTCAACAGTGGCAGCTCCATCTGCAGTAATAACATGTTAAATATACTGGCTTCATGCTGCTCTTACTATGCGGCGTTTACCAGATAATAACACCTACCCTGCGCCTCGTCAAGCCTTTTGTTAACAAGCTCGATGTCGGCATCTGCCGCATCCAACTGCCGTTCTAATTGGGCAAACTCGCTAGTCCGGCTAGCCACCGGAGCTTCCATCACCTGCTCATAAAAGTAGTATGGTTACTACCTGGGATTATGATCCTCTGATCGTTGTCGTTCCCAACGACAACCAGAGTCTCAGGGGCTACTATCTACACAGGGCACACTTAGCATGTGCAGGACTATCATACATCATTTTACGTACCTCAAAACCTGTCAGTAGACTCATAAAAGCTTTATGCAATCCGCTTTCGGCGGACAAGATTCTCTCCATCACCGTATTCATCAGCACACGGTGTTCATCTGAGATGGAAGCTTTCCCCACCAACTCCCTCAGAACATCCGATCGCACACTAGACGGTGCCGGACTTGTTTGTCTGCTCTCTTCGGGAGCCGGACACCGGGAACTTCGGGGGTCGATGGGATTATCTTCTGGCCTCGCCGGACTCGGAGAGGCCCTCCGCGACGACACTTCAGGGTCGCCCGCTTCTGGAGCGGAGGAGTCCGGAGGAGGCATTTCGCTCTCCATCATCTCTGGAAGAAGATCCCCCGAAGACAAGCTCATTTGAGAGGGGCTAAGGCCCGAACTGCAAAGATACTTGCAGCGGTTATCTTCTCAGAAGAAAAGACGACATATCTATACTATTAAGGTATTTTGGGTCACTTACGACTCGTGGGAGAATTGATCCCCCCGAGGACTTTGTGCGGCAACCGCGCCCCCGGGGTAGGACCCTCTGTGGGAGACTTCTTCTCCCGTTTCGAAGCTTCGGCTTCCGAATCCCCAGACGCAATCCTTTTCCTCTTCTGGTCATCTTCCTTCGTGAAGACACTCGCTCCCTCGGCTGGAGCGGCCAGCGTTTGGGGCCCGCGACCGCCCGCATTTTCCTTCAAGGGCTCCGGGCAAGGTGCGGTCTGGAGCATATTTTCCAATATCGGATTTTCCAAACCCTCAGGGAGGGGGCCGAGCACCGAATCAACTTTGCCTTCGTTAGCCAGTCCTAGTCAAAAAGCGAACTCTCAGAAATAACTTCGCATCAAAAGAGAGGTAGTACGCTCGGTCGGAAGATGCCTTACCTGCTCGGCGGCACGGTTGCTACTCAGGCCCACATCCTCGGTAATTTCCGGACACTCCACTTGAGGTCCGAAGAACAACTTGTACATCTCCTCGTGCGTCAGGCCGAGGAAATTTCAAATGGCGCATGGTCCCTCGGGATTGAACTCCCACAAGCGAAGAGGCCGGCGTTTGCAAGGTTGGACTTGACGAACCAGCATAACTTGTGTTACCGCGACCAAACTGAAATCTCCATTAAAGAGATCTTGAATGCGGCTTTGTAGTATAGGCACGTCCTTGGCCGGACCCCAGCTCAATCGTCTGCTAATCCATGACATCAGCGGTGGTGGAGGGCCTGGGCGGAAGACAGGGGCGGCCGCCCACTTGGCACTTCTAGGAGCCGTGTTGTAGAACCACTCCTGTTGCCACAATTCAGACACCTCTGGAATGGAACCTTTGGGCCATGCAGCTCCCGTCATCTTGTGTATTGAGGCGCCTCCACACTCCGCATGTTGCCCCTCGACCATCCTCGTTTTTACTTCAAAGGTCTTGAGCCATAGGCCAAAGTGAGGGGTAACCCGGAGGAAGGCCTCGCACACAACAATAAATGTCGTGATATGAAGAAAGGAGTCCGGAGCTAGATCATGGAAATCTAGCCCTTAGTAAAACATCAAGCCCCTGACAAAAGGATCCAATGCAAGGCCTAGACCTCGGAGGAAGTGGGAGACGAACATGACGCTCTCATTTGGTTCGGGGGAGGGGACGGCCTGCCCCCGGGGAGGCAGCCGATGTAGAATCTCGGCGGTCAGATATATGGCCTCCCTCAACTTTTTGACGTCTTCTTCCGTGACGGAAGAAGGCACCCATCGGCCTTGAAGGCCAGATCCGGACATGACTGAAGGTTCGGAGCACCTGACCTGAACTTTGGGCGTTTGATCTTGAGGTGGGGGAAGGATTCGATTGAGCACGGGAGGGAAAAATAAAAGGCCTCGTCCCTTTATAAAGAGGGTGGATATTGACCGTCACATCCGTGTCCGTTTGGACTCGCCTATGATCTAAGAGTCCTAGAAGCGGTTGGGTTACCCACGCCCGTATTGATGAGAATCTCGGAATAAGGGAACACGATCTCTGCTTTGACAAGACATGCCAAGGAAACCGCCTCGCATAACGTGCTGAGGTGGTATACTGAAACGACTCGGATAAAGGCTTGGCCGTGGTGTGTCATGCTACGGAATACGTCAGCAGATTAGATTTGTGTAAATATTATTCTCTCTATGGCAATATGTGGAAACTTATTTTGTAGAGCCGGACACTATCTTTGTGTTTAAAATCTTCTATAGAGTACTTGGAGGAGGAACCCGCCTTGCAATGCCGAAGACAATCTGCGCGCCGGACTCGTCGTCATTGAAGCCTGGTTCAGGGGCTACTGAGGGAGTCCTGGATTAGGGGGTGTTCGGATAGCCGAACTATACCTTCAAGCCGGACTCCTGGACTATGAAGATACAAGATTGAAGACTCCGTCCCGTGTCCGGAAGGGACTTTCCTTGGCGTGGATGGCAAGCTTGGCGATACGGATATTCAGATCTCCTACCATTGTAACTGACTCTATGTAACCCTAACCCTCTCCGGTGTCTATATAAACCGGAGGGTTTTAGTCCGTAGGACAACATACACATCAACAATCATACAATAGGCTAGCTTCTAGGGTTTATCCTCTCTGATCTCGTGGTAGATCTACTCTTGTACTACCCATATCATCAATATTAATCAAGCAGGACGTAGGGTTTTACCTCCATCGAGAGGGCCCGAACCTGGGTAAAATTTCGTGTCCCCTGCCTCCTGTTACCATCCGGCCTAGACGCACAGTTCGGGACCCCCTACCCGAGATCCGCCGGTTTTGACACCGACACCGGGGATCAGGACGAGCCCTCCCCCCCTCGACCTCGTCCTCGTGAGCCCCCCCTCCCCGCGCAGATATTTTTCCTCTCCCCCAGATCCCTCCTCGTTCCCCATCGACGCCCGAGCGCGTTCGCCGCCATTCTCCGTCGTCCTCGCGGCCACCGGCATCCCTGAGCCCGGCAACCGAGCCTGGGAGGTGCGCCGTCCTCCGCTTCACCGTCCTCGTCCATCAGCTGGAGTCGGGGAGGTCGGCGACGTCGGCATCTCCCTCTTCCCCTTCTCGGTGGTCACCGGCGATCTCCAGAGCCACAAGCCTCCCTCTGCGCTCCCGAACCTCGAGAGGCCTCCGTGTGCCTGCCCCGTAAGCTCCACCTCCTTCCTCCCCGTCCTTGCTCCGTTTCCTCCTTCCCTAGCTAGCTGGCCGTAAGCGCCGGCTCCGCCGTCCGCCATTGCTGCCGCACCCGAGCTCCTCCTGCTCCGTCTAGTCCCCGTAGCGCACTCCTGGAGGACTGTTGCTCCCACCTAGCCCTTTCGCCTGAGCTGTAGCACGCCGTAGCACCCTTTCCGCCATCGACCGTAGCCACTCCGCCGCGGACCTCGTCGCCGACAACGTTTCCGGCTAGGCCCCGCGATGCCACCACCACCACTCGACGCACGGCCGAGTGACCGTTCGAACGTGCCTAGCGGCACCCCTTTCCGTGCCCCGTACGCATTTTCCAGCCAACTCCGGTGACGCACCGCCGTGGGTAGGCTCGCCGGCGTCACTCCGTCGGCTGCGCTGACCTGGCGCCGACGTGGCACCGCCTAGGCCACTGGCTAGTGGGCCCAATGGGTCCTGCTAGCCCGGTTGACCCAGTCCACCCGATGACTAGTTTTGACCAGTCGTTGACATGCGGGCCCCACTCCCTTAATCAACGTTTTATTTATTTTAAAATTATTTAGTTAACTTAATGAGACACTGACATGTGGGGCCCAGTTGCTAATTAACCTCATAGTAGTTTTAAGTAAACTCTATTAAGGCCTCTGTCCATGACAAGTGGGCCCCACTGGTCATTTTGACTAGTCAACTTCACTGTTGACTACTGACGTCACATGTACGTCATGCTGACGTCTTTTTCCTTTTATGTTAGTTTAAATATAAATCCAGAATATGTTTTAAAATTGCAAAATCATAGTAATTAAACCGTAGCTCGGATGAAAATGTTTTCTATATGAAAGTTGCTCAGAAAAATCCAACGAACCAAAATGCGCGGTCCTTTCACCTGTCACATGCCCCTAGCATGCTGAACAAGGAACCGTCCCCTCTCTTTCATCTGTCTGGAATCCGCCTAACGCCGGGAATTCATCCTCGGATGTTTATCCCCTCCGTCTGCAACGTGTAGTACTACATTAGGGCAACTGTCGGTGTCAAAACCGGCGGATCTCGGGTAGGGGGTCCCGAACTGTGCATCTAGGCGGATGGTAACATGAGGCAAGGGACACGAAGTTTTACCCAGGTTCGGGCCCTCTTAATGGAGGTAAAACCCTACATCCTGGTTGATTAATATTGATGACATGTGTAGTACAAGAGTAGATCTACCACGAGATTAGAGAGGCTAAACCCTAGAAGCTAGCCTATGGTATGATTGTGTGTTGTCCTACGGACTAAAACCCTCCGGTTTATATAGAGGGCTAGGGTTACACAAGGTCGGTTACAAAGGAGGAGATATGCATATCCGTATTGCCTAGCTTGCCTTCCACGCCAAGTAGAGTCCCATCCGGACACGAGACGAAATCTTCAATCTTGTATCTTCATAGTCTAACAGTCCGGCCAAAGGATATAGTCTGGCTGTCCGGAGACCCCCTAATCTAGGACTCCCTCAGTAGCCCTTGAACCAGGCTTCAATGACGATGAGTCCGGCGTGCAGTATTGTCTTCGGCATTGCAAGGCGGGTTCCTCCTCTGAATACATCACGGAAGAATTTGAATACCAGGATAGTGTCCGACCTTGCAAAATAAGTTCCACATACCACCGTAGAGAGAATAATATTTCCACAAATCTAATTTGCTGACTTGTTTTGGCAACACGACCTTATGCCATGGCCCGGTGATTATTCGAACCGTTTCCTTTAACTAGCCCCGCACATAACGCGAGGCAGTTTTTTGACACGTCTTGTCAAAGCAGAGATCGTGTCCCCTTATCACGGGATTCTCATCAATACGGGCGTGGGTAACCCAACCGCGCCATCGATTCCGGTGCTTGGGGGATAAGCGAGTTTTACCAGGCTAGTGGGGGCGCATAGTTTCGGCCGCCCATAAAAAGGGATAAGGATTCACCTTTTCATCCACGCTTTCTTCCTCCTTTGCTCATCCACTTTCGCACACTCGAGCTCCAGCTCCCAAGTCCGCATTTCCCACCTCGACCTTCTCCAACCATGTCCGAAGCGGGAGGCAGGTGGATGGTCTCCTCCGCCACGGAGGGACACATCTAGAAGCTGAGGAGAGCCGGATACCTGCCCGACGACATCGCGCACCGGCTCCCAGATGAGGGGCAGCTCATCCCCACCCCCAGGCCCCATGAGAGGGTAGTGTTCCTTAACCACTTCCTCCACGGACTGGGATTCCCTCTCCACCCATTCGTCCCGGGGCTCATGTTCTACTACGGCCTAGATTTCCACGATATGGCCCCGAACTTCATCCTCAACATCTCGGCGTTTATCATCGTTTGCGAGGCCTTCCTCCGCATCAAGCCCCACTTCGGCTTATGGTTGAAGACCTTCAACGTCAAGCCGAAGTGAGCAGCCGCCAGGCGGAGTGCGGAGGCGCCATGGTGGGCAAGATGCCCAACTTCACATGGCTCGAGGGCTCCTTTGTGGAGACCATAAAGGGGTGGCAATCGGGGTGGTTCTACATCACCGAACCGCGTAACCCTAAATGGGCAGCGACCCCCGAGTTCCGATCTAGCTTCCCCACGCGGATCACCTCCTGGCAAGAGAAGGGCATGTCCTGGGGTAGTTCGGGAGAGCTGACCGGACTCCAAACATGTATTCAAAACATGGTGAACAAGAAGCTCAAACTTGTCAATGTAGTCCAGGTCATGCTCATTCGCCGGATCCTCCCGTGCCAACAACGGGCTTTCAACTTGTGGGAGTTCGACCCAGCCCAGCACCGAACTCTGAACAGGCTCTTCGACACAACTCACGAAGAAGCCTGGAAGGTGCTATTCAAGAGTGCTGAGGTTCCCCCTCCCACTACCGAGGACCGCGGATTCTGTGCGAAGCGCCAAGCCAGCGTGGTAAGCTGTTTTACCTCTCACAGGATACTTGTTTTTCATAGTTTGACTCTATGCGGGATCTAAGCTCCCGTACCTTTGACAGGACTGGCAGGAGACGGCCGGACAGATCGACTATCCGGCTCCTTTGCCCGAAGGCCCAGCAGACGCTCTCCTGGCGAAGATGCTGACTTCAGCTCCTTACACGGTGCCGGAGAAGACCAAGAAGGCCAAGGGAACCCGAAAGAGTTCCCAATGCCAGGCGTCATCGGACTCACTATCCGATGACTCTGTGGCACACTCCTCCCCTGAAGACGACGAGGAGGAAGAAGATGCTCCCCCTTCAGGCGGGGGAGACAAGAAAAGGAAGGCCGCCCCAACTGGGGGGGCCGAAGGGTCCAAGAAGGAAAGGACTCTCCTTCCGGACAGGTCCACCGCCGCCGCCGAAGGCGAAGACGAGTGGTTGCCCAGGGCCAAGCCCCTGGGGAGGTCGTAAGTATTCGGATACCAGAGTAACTCATAGTATGCCTTTGTCGCACTGCTTTCCCTAACGCCGAATATGATTATGCAGGCCGCCACGAGCCCGTATCGATGTATCGTCGGACAGCTCCCTGGGCTCGTCGGATATGGATAGCGATCCACTTCTGACCGCCACCTCCCCTTGCCCTGCAGACGACACCGAGGTATTGTCTCAAGAGGCACCGGATCGAGGGGAGACAGTCCCAGAGGAGCCTCAAGGCGACCTTCCGGACTCCGGGAGCAGAGGGGACAAGGCCCCTGAGGGCTCCGAGTTTGGCCCTCAGTCGAACACCGCGCCGGAACCTCCAGTGGTTCCGTACTCGGGTAGGCGGCCTCCTTCCAAGAGGGGCGAGACGCCTGTGCTTGTGACCTCTGTCCATCCAGAGGCACCGGACAATCTGCTGGGAGCGCTTCGCAGTGCTTCCATCGACGAGGAGCACCGTACTATTATGAGTGCGGTGGTCCAGAAGGTTCAGTCCGCCAAGAGCGGATTGACTGAAGCCTGTGCCAGCCTTCTAACAGGCTTTGAGGTAAGTGTTTAAAATATAGGAAAAATATTACCGCATAGACAGTAGCCCCTGATGCTCTGTTCGGTGTTCACAAAGAAAAGCCGAACAGAGGATCAAACAACATCGCAGGAGTCTAATATAAGTATGTCAATATGCATATGCAGGCTTCGCTGCTGGCATCTGCCACACTGACTGCGGAGGTCGCCACACTGAAGCAGGACCTTAAAGTGTCCGAGGACGAGCTTGGCCTTGCCAAGAGGCAGCTCGAGGAGAACAAAGGTAAGTAATACCTAGTTTATGGATATGTATAAAAAGAATGCGATTGCAAAATGACAGGATCATCATGAATTTGCCAGAGGCCACGACCGAAGTGGCGACCCTAAGGCAAGTGCTGTCCGAGGCCGAAGATAAAGCGGCCAAGGAGCGCACCAAGCAGGAAAGGCAAGAGGCTCGGGTGGGCGAGGTACAGCAAGAGCTCCAGGCTCTCGTGACGAAGCACGAGGCGTTGGAGCTTGACTCGAAGACACGAGAGTCTGATCTTGCCGCGGCCCTCGAGAGCGCAAAAAGTGCCAAGGCCGAAGCCCAAAAGGCCCTCCAGGAGATTGACGCGATGAAGAAAATAGCGGCGGGTAAGGCATTCTATATGCAAAGCAAGCATGTGAAAGTAAATTATCTATTACTTACCCGAATCCGGAGCTCTCCAGGAGCATTCATAGATTTGCCCCGCAGCGTGTCGGATGCCGCACAGTTTTACCAGGATGAGGAGGGAAGCTCAACGGAGAAGCTGTTCTGGTCTCAGTATACTGGGACCGAACACCCGGTGCCTATGAGCGACCAGCTAAAGCAGCTGGTCGAGCTACACAAAGCGGCCGAACAGGCCATGAAGGGCTTTATAGTCCGGCTCTGGCCTGGCGATGCCCTTCCGAACAGCTACTTCGGCCTGGTGAGGCGGCTTGTGGACGCCTGCCCACGGCTGGAGGTCGTCAAGCGGTCTGTCTGCATCGAAGGTGCACGCCGGGCTTTCACCCGTGTGAAGGTGCAATGGGCCAAGCTAGACGCCGTGAAGCTGATTAAGGAGGGACCGCCGCAGGGCAAGGAGCATCGCACCCCCAAAATTTATTACGAGGGTGCCCTTAAGGGTGCCCGTCTTGTAGCGGATGAATGTTCAAAGGATGTAATATTTGAGTAAACTTGCTCGTGTGATCCTGTATGATGAAAACTTGTTTCATATGCGCTATGCAACACTTGTTTGAATTTAAAATATTACCTTCTGTTTGGCTGTTTATCCAATCTGAGAGATGGCTAGTCCTCGGCTTCTGCCCCCATGCCGCGAGTGCTGGGGTGTTTGAGATAAACCTGAGCACTCTTGTTCCCATTTTTGGGTCCTTTGAGGGAGGTGCTCAGCACAGCGAACAAGGCAACCGAACTAATAATGCTTTATCACTCTCACTTAGCCATAAAATTCTATAATTTTAAATTTCGACGAAGCCCCTGGTATTCGGAAGGCCAAATTTGGGGCGCGATACACGCCTTTAAGCCGGACAGGACCGGCTCCTCGCTCTAAGCGGCATAAGTCTTTAGGGAATCGAAACCTCGCCGAACAACGACCAGTCTCTCACCTTATCATGACAGTCAGTTTTAGCTTTCTCTACTGAGGTGCTTAGCCCAGCAAAACCGGGGCACAATCGCAGTAGTTCTCCTAGCGCTACCTTAGCCGATAGAGCGGAACGTAAGGTACCAAAACATAGGAGCCGGGCAAACCCAACATTTGACCAAAGACATGATTCGGAGCTAATGCATATAATGCTATAAGTTCGGGGTGTCGCACTTGTGAAAGTGTTCGGACTTCTCACACCATATTGTGGGGTACTTAAGCCCCTGGTGTGTTGGCCGTACCAAAGTGTACGGTTGCAAGGCGTCATTAATGAACACATATATATAAAACAAGAATGCAATAATAGTCATAATGTTATGCGTTTGTTTATTCAAAGAGGTGCGTTAAAGCAGAATGATACAGATAGTGCGATAAGCAAAAAGTAGGACTATGTCCCTTCCAAGGGCAAGCTGAGGAATAGTATTAAAGCAAATATTTCACTCGTTATCGTAATCCACCTGGGAGTTCCGTGGTGTGACGTAGCTTTCTGCCTCTCTTGGTTGCTGCATCATGTGTTCAGCAATCATGCTGCCGGACAAGGTTTCCAGAGATTAAAGTCCTAAAAGAGAAAAATAACAAAGCGGGAAGCCCCTAGTGCGGTTTAGGCCGCGTCTTGGAGCGTGCCGTAGTTGTGCCCCCCTACCCACCTGTGCCCATGGTATTTTTAATGCGTAATTATGTACGAGTGGCACGAATTTCGCCGTTTGGCTTGGGCTGAGGTGGGGGCCGCATTGCTACGCGAGCTCAGACCGTGCCAGGCGGTCTAGTTGCCGATTACTCTGAGCGCGTTTGAAGGTGTCCGGGTCTTGAAACGCCGAACTGGTGGATTGCCTTGAGAGGCTGCTTTGCGCTTCTGCTGCGAGGGCCGCAGTGTGCTCCTCCATGCGGAGAGAGTGCTCTGTGTTTCCATTAACTGTGATGACCCCCCGGGGTCCTGGCATCTTGAGCTTGAGGTATGCATAATGTGGTACCACATTGAATCTCGCAAATGCGGTTTGCCCGACCATTGCGTGATAGCCACTGCGGAATGGGACTATATCGAAGATTAATTCTTCGCTTCAGAAGTTGTCCGGGGATCCGAAGACCACTTCCAGTGTAATTGAGCCTGTGCAATGGGCCTCTACACCTGGAATGACGCCTTTAAAGGTCGTTTTTGTGGGTTTGATCCTTGAGGGGTCTATACCCATTTTGCGCACTATGTCCTGGTAAAGCAGGTTCAGGCTGCTGCCGCCATCCATAAGGACTCGAGTGAGGTGAAATCCGTCAATGATTGGGTCTAAGACCAGTGCGGCGAATCCGCCGTGACGGATACTAGTGGGGTGGTCCCTGCGATCGAAGGTGATCGGGCAAGAGGACCATGGGTTGAACTTTGGGGCGACTGGCTCCAACGCATATACGTCCTTGAGCGCACGGTTCCCCTCCCTCTTGGGGATGTGGGTTGCGTATATCATGTTCACCGTCCACACTTGTGGGGGGAACCTCTTCTGTCCTCCGGTGTTCGGCTGCCGGGGCTCCTCTTCGTCATCGCTGTGTGACCCCTTATCTTTGTCTTCGGCAATTAACTTGCCGGCCTGCTTGAACACCCAGCATTCCCTGTTGGTGTGGCTGGCTAGCTTGTTAGGGGTACCGTGTATTTGACACGAGCGATCGAGTATGCGGTCCAAACTGGACGGGCCCGGAGTGCTTCTTTTAAATGGATTTTTCTGCTGACCGGGTTTAGAGCCTTTGAATTCGGCATTGACTGTCGTATCCTCAGTATTATCGCTGTTAATGCGGCGCTTATGTTTGTTGCGACGTGACCTGCTATTGCCGTCCTTGGTATCCGAAGTACCATGGTTTTTTGATATGTTATTACTGCGAGCCAACCAGCTGTCTTCTCCCGCACAAAAGCGGGTCATGAGTGTCGTGAGGGCTGCCATAGATATCGTCTTTTCCTGTCCAAGGTGCCGAGCAAGCCACTAGTCGCGGATGTTATGCTTGAAAGCTGCTAGGGCCTCTGCATCCGGACAGTCGACGATTTGATTTTTCTTTGTTAGGAACCGTGTCCAGAATTGCCTGGCCGATTCTTCTGGATGCTGAATTATGTGTCTCAAGTCATCGGCGTCTGGTGATCACACACAAGTGCCCTGAAAGTTGTCGAGGAATGCGGCTTCCAGATCTTCCCAACAGCTAATGGACTCTGCTGGCAAGCTGTTAAGCCAATGCCGCGCTGGTCCTTTGAGCTTTAGTGGGAGGTATTTGATGGCGTGTAAGTCATCGCCACGGGCCATGTGGATGTGGAGGAGGAAATCCTCAATCCATACCGCAGGATCTGTTGTGCCGTCGTATGATTCAATAATTACGGGTTTGAAACCCTCTAGGATTTGATGATCCATTACTTTGTCTATGAATAATAGGGGGTGTGCGGCGCCTCTGTATTGGGCTATATTGCGACGCAGCTCGAATGGGTCTTGCCCGCTGTGTTCGGCCCGGCCGGATTGACTTTTACTGTATCCAGTGTGACGTTTATCGTCTCGCATAGTGGCGCGCCCTCGTGATCCGTAGATCGATCTTGCATGTTTTGCTTTGTCCTCCAATACGTCTCGCAGGTCTGGCGTATTTCCCCATGCCTTTTTATTTGAATGGCGTCGGGGTGCAGGCTGAGTTTTTGGCTGGAATGCCTCTCTATCACGGCCACGAGGTGGCCGATCAGCCGCATCATACGCTTCTTCCTCCAGTCGGGGTAGCAACCTGCATTTTGGGTAACTCTTGGAGGGGCGCTCGGGTTTATATTCCTCGATCGCGAGGACTTCAGTCCATCTGTCAGCTAGCAGATCTTGATCAGCTTGAAGCTGTTGCTGCTTTTTCTTAAGGCTATTTGCCGTGGCTATAAGCCGATGCTTGAAGCGCTCTTGTTCGACGGGATCCTATGGCACGGCGAATTCGTCATCGCCGAGGCTTGCCTCGTCTTCGGAGGGGGGCATGTAATTATCATCCTCCGCTTCTCCATCTGCCGCTCTCTTAGGAGGGATGGCTCCTCCATCCTCCTGCTCTAAATCTTGCTGGAGGGGATTGTTGTTGTCTTCGGCACTATCCGGAGTGTTATTATCTCCTGTGCCGGTATCACCACTTTTGCTTTGGCGGGACTTAGAGCGGCGCCGCTGATGTCAGCGCTTGGGTTGCTTCTTGGAGGGGTCATCCGCCGTTGTCTCGTCGCCATTGCCTTCTTTGGGTGTGTCCACCATGTATATATCGTATGATGAGGTGGCTATCCAGTGCCCTGTGGGCAGTGGTTCATCTTCGTCTCCTGCATCGTCGTCCATACCGTCGATGTCTTCGGAGTCAAATTCGAGCATGTCGGATAAGTCATCGACAGTGGCTACTAAGTGGGTGGTGGGCGGGCCGCGAATTTCTTCGTCATCCGCATCCCAATCCTGCCAGACATAGTTCGGCCAGGATCCTCCTGACAAGGAGAGAGACCTTAACGAGTTCAGTATGTCGCCAAAGGGCAAGTGCTGAAAAATATCCGCGGAGGTAAACTCTATGATCGGAGCCCAATCGGATTCGCTAGGAACGAGCGCAGGCGGTTCGGAGTCCGTGGCCGGAGAGAGATCCGGCAGTTTGTCAACACGGCTATCGTGCGGAGTAAGGTCGATGTTCGGCTCAATCACCGATGAGGGTAAGGCCTCCATGTCGGGGTCCATCCACCCATCCATGGATGGCGCAACTGGCTCCGAATTGAGGGTCGGAGCGGCTGCCAGTGCGATCTCCTGAACAGTGTCTGATGGTAGAGCTAAATCATACTCATCATGACCGCTGACGCACAAGGCAGAGGCTCGAATTCGTCGAAGATCAAGTCTCCGCAGATATCGGCCGCATAGTTTAAGCTTCCAAACCTGACCTGATGGCCAGGGGCGTAGCTTTCAATCTGCTCCAGATGGCCAAGCAAATTGGCCCGCAGTGTAAAGCCACCGAATACAAAAATCTGTCTGGGGAAAAAAGTCTCACCCTAGACTACATTGCTATCGATGATCATAGGAGCCATCAAGCCTAACGGCGACGACACAGAGGAACTCTCAATGAAAGCACCAATGTCGGTGTCAAAACCGGCGGATCTCGGGTAGGGGGTCCCGAACTATGCGTCTAGGCGGATGGTAACAGGAGGCAGGGGACACGAAGTTTTACCCAGATTCGGGCCCTCTTAATGGAGGTAAAACCCTACGTCCTACTTGATTAATATTGATGATATGTGTAGTACAAGAGTAGATCTACCACGAGATCAGAGAGGCTAAACCCTAGAAGCTAGCCTATGGTATGATTGTGTGTTGTCCTACGGACTAAAACCCTCCGGTTTATATAGACACCGGAGTGGGCTAGGGTTACACAAGGTTGGTTACAAAGGAGAAGATATGCATATCCGTATTACCTAGCTTGCCTTCCACGCCAAGTAGAGTCCCATCCGGACACGAGACGAAGTCTTCAATCTTGTATCTTCATAGTCTAATAGTCCGGCCAAAGGATATAGTCCGGTTGTCCAGAGACCCCATAATCCAGGACTCCCTCAGCAACCCTAGCTCTGCCCGTCGTCATGTTATGCCTTGTGATGCATTGTTTGCTCTGTATTTACTGTTTCTTCCCCCTCTTCTCTCCGGTAGACCCCGAGACCGATGATGCCGCTATGTTCGACTACGTCACTGATGACCCCTCCTTCTTGTTTGAGCAACCAGGCAAGCAAACCCCCCTTGAGCATTCCGATATCGCCCATTTCTTTCCCTCTCATGCTTGCATTAGAACTGCTACTGCTTTATGTATGACCCTACTCTGATGCATAGCCTATTGTTACCTGCTTTTATACCTTACCTTCTTATCCTAAACTGCTTAGTATAGGTTGGTTAGAGATCCATCAGTGACCCCACCTTGTCCCAGTTGCCTCGCTTTATGTTTGATGACTCGATCAACGTGATCGACGTCCAGGCCCCGACACCGCACATCACTCCCCTAGTTGTACGACTCTGCAGAGTTACCATCGAGTGCCGAGGGTGGAACCTCTTACATCACTCCTGTTGAGATCTCTGTAGTGTAGCTATCCGGTCGTGGTCATCGAGGGTGATTTCCTCCTTAACTACTTTCGATACGCCTTTGTTGTGCAACCCCTCAAGTGTGAACCTTGAGGGTGGATCCTCTTACGTTCACCTTGATGATTACATCGAGTGGAATTTACCGGGGGTGGTTCCTCGGGTTTTCCCCTTGGGGTGTTAGACACACAGTTACTATGGTTACTATGTCTTCGCACTGAGCCATGCTATTAAAGACGGGTCGGCCCTGAGGGGTACCCGCGCGAGCTTAATTGCGAGTGATGTGGAGTCGGGTTGACCTGGAAGGTGCCCGCGAGATACTTACGAGGCATGGCCGGGCATTCTTAGCCCTTGCCGCAAGTACTCAAGACGGGGCGATGGGGTCACATCGATCGTGAGTCTCTGCTCATTACTGCGTGCTCCTAATCCACTACGATTTGGATATTTGATCCGAGGGCCTCTGGCCTGATAGCACTAACCATCACGTGGGCATTGTATGGGCGTTTTGCGTCGTATGCATCAGCCGAAGCTTTATAGACATCAGCGACTGAGCGGCGCGCGCCGGGTTGGACTGCGTAAGCTCCTGCCTTGTTGAAGGAGGTAGCTAGGTCTGCTCATCGGCCGCGTACGCAACATGCAGGAGTTCCCCGGGAGAAGGCCCATGACCCCTGGGGGCATAGGTTTAGTCCGGGGTGCTGGCCTCTCTATTAAGCTTAGGTCGGGTTGCGGCGTATTGTTTGGCCGAGCCGGGCATGACCTAGGAAAGTGTGTCCGGTCAGAGTTAATCGAGCGTGGTGGGTAAGTTGGTGCACCCCTGCAAGGAAGAAAACATCTATCGATAGCATGTCCTACGGTAACGGACACTTGCAGTTGTATCCCGATCGATACAACTAGAACTGGATACTTGTGATGAGAAATGGATAGTATGGCTCTGGGATTGCTTTCTCGTAGGGAGTCCAGAAAGGATCTCTGGCCGAGGTTGATAACACTTCTACTACTTTACTTTATGCTACTCTACTCCCTCCTGTTGCTGCAAGATGGTGGTTTCCAGAAGATGCTAGTGTTCGATAGGCTAGGCTTTCCCCTTCCCTTCTGGCATTCTGCAGTTTAGTCCACAGATACAACCCTTTCCTTTGATACAGATATATACTTAGTTGAGATCTGATGTACGTCTTGCAAGTACTTTGGATGAGTACTCACGGTTGCTTTATTACTTCTTTCCCCCATACCCGATTGTTGCGACCAGATGACGGATCCCAGGAGCCAGACGACGCCACTGATGACTACTACTACCCGGAGGATGCCTACTACTATGTGAAGACCGCAGACGACTAGGAATAGTTAGGAGGCTCCCAGGCAGGAGGCCTTGCCTTTTGGATCGTTGTTGCTTTTGTGTTAGCCTTCTTAAGGTAAACTTGTGTAACTTATGTCTGTACTCAGATATTGTTGCTTCCGCTGAATCTTTTGTATTTGAGCTTATGTATTCGAGCCCTCGAGGCCCCTGGCTTGTAATATAAAGCTTGTTTTATTTTAATTTGTGTCTAGAGTTGTGTTGTGATATCTTCCCGTGAGTCCTTGATCTTGATCGTACACATTTGCGTGTATGATTAGTGTACGATTGAATCGAGGGCGTCACAAGTTGGTATCAGAGCCGACTACCTGTAGGAATCCTCCTTCCAAACTCCTTGGCCGAAGTTGAGTCTAGTCACTGAAAAACTTCTACTAACATGGCTGTGTGTCTTACGGGCCCACGTTGCCATTTGGGTGGTGTTAGGATCTTTTATTCCTCGTCTATACTCTGGGGCTCTGATCTCTCTTCCATTCGGGTTAAAACTTTTACTAACTCTGACTTTAGGTTCTCGTAACTACTTTCTCCCGGAGAGCCCCTTCATTCCAGATGATCGCCTGCTTCACCAGAAGACTTCAAAGATACTCTCTGATGTTCTCCCAAGAACATGTGCTCATCACTTTTTGCAAGTCCCTTCCACCGACAACCCCTATGGATAACAACATACAACTATCATTCATACTTCCATTCCCCGTTGCTATTGTTATTACAAGATGCCCCGAAGTACTTCTGTTGCCCGGAGAATCCTTTGAGCTTACTGCCTTGCTGTTCTTTGCCACATGAATACCCCTATGGATAATTCCTCGCACTTATCGAGTATCCGTTCATCCCTAGTATGCACCGTTGGGACAGTTTGTTGTGCCGAGACACCATGTGATGATCAGGTGTGATAAGCTCTCACTGGTGCACGTCGGTCCTAAACAAACGGTTTTTAACGCCTTTCCGCGACGGCATTTGGAACCATCGCCAAGTGAGTGTGGGCGATAGGGGGGTCCTTCCCACATGACCCAGAAACCGTCGGGGATAGGGAGCCTTGATGCATACATTTGTCCCTATATAACCATTTCCGATATCTCGAATATCCCAAATGCTTCATCCTTGCTACTCATTTGTGCTCGCATTGCCATCATAGTCGGAGTTTTGTGGTTCTGCCTAAAACCATGCAGATTCCAGGCACGGGAGTTTTCCAGGCAGATTCTAGGCACGGGAGTTTTACGATGCCTGGCACATCACAAACAGTTCATGATTATAAACCGTGTACAATAGGTAGACAATCACACACATTTAGTTTTCCCACACCGTATGTGATAGTGTCTAACATCACACACGCTTTGCAAACGGCAACTGTGTGCATGCTTGCACACGTTTCCTCTCTGTGAACCGTCTCGAATTATGGTGTATATCACAAACGTTTGTGTTTTACCAACCGTGTGTGCCGTAATGACCTGCACAACGTAATTTCGCTCTAATTTAATTGCTGCTATTTAAAATTGTACCTAATTTAAACTTGAAAGTAGGCTATAGCTTTATTCATATCCATCAGGTTCAAACAACCAATGCATTATTTGATTCACAGGTACATATGTTTAAGAATTACATAAGCACCAAATAAAGAATGATGTACCAGGGTTCTATACTTGTACTATTACAGATGGTAAAGAAAGAGGCGACAGACATTCCAGTTGCTAAACAAGGTAAAGCGGAATAGCCCTATTGTGGTCTCCTGGATGCAGAAGGCATGCATGACTCTAGTCCAACCCCTTGTGATGGCCGGCCGCCAATCATGTAGTTTGAGAGGTAATCTTGACTAAACCGCTTCAGGATCCACTGCAAAATAAAAAAGCTTCAGATATTGTCATCTAACACAACTCATTACGGGCAGTAAAAAGAAGGCTACATGGTTCTTACTTACCATCCTGCAGTTCACTGTTGTCTTGCATAAAGTGTAAACAAATAGTTCGATTGACATCTTTTGACCCATTTTAATAACAATCTTTATCGGTTTCCTCACTTGATGCTGGTTCATGAATATCTCATTACCCCATACGCAGAAAGGGTCGAAGTGTGGATCTTTGGCAATGATATATGTACCTAAAATCACCAAGTTAATATTAGAAGCTAAACAACAATTGAAAAATGATGTAGTACAACACTCCATCCATCCCATTATATAAGATTTTATTACACATATATCTAGACATCATCAGAACATTAAGGTAACACTCTTCCTTGTTGCTATGTAGCCTGGGATTGCATATTTAGTCATTCAGTACAATGCATGTTGCTAAACAACAATTGAAAAACGAAAAGGCATGTTAACTGCAATATCCTTAACAACAACCAAATATCGTAATTCATAGTGATATTGTTGAAACTGTTATTGATGAAATTGAACTTCACGGCAAATAGTTGCACATATAGAGCATCACATTTTGAGTAACTGAAATAAACAAGTCATAAGGACATCTCTAGGCGATCCTTAAAAAGTTAAAGGACTAAAACCCTTAGTGGATATACATATATAATCTAGCAATTTTTGGCTTTTTCTAGTCAATCCCCTAAACTTAAGGTTGTAAACTTCAATTTGATCAAGTTCAACCGAAAGTAGCATGCATTCAAACATAAACATAGATAGTTTTTCATAAACGAACATAAAACATAAATTTAAACTAAGCTAAACTACTTTCGGTCGAAGTAGAGGTCGAGCCAATCCTTCCTCGTCATGTACGGTGTGCCGCGAGCCGGGTCCGGGCCAGTATCGTCGTCGGGGTCATTGGGGAAGGCACTCCTCCACTCATCGATGTCGATCTCCTCGTCCTCAGGGCCCACCTTGATGCCCTCGGCGCCGCCGTTGCTGTCGCCTTCGACCTCGTCATCAGAGGAGAGCGCGATAACCTCGCCACCCTCCGAGCCGCTGTCCTCGCCGCCTTCGACCTCGTCATCGGAGGAGAGCGCGATAACCTCGCCACCCTCCGCGCCAGCAAAGATCGGCCGCTCCTCCTTCACGAGCTCTGGGTGCTGCCGGCGGAGCTCTTGCATGTAGGCCTCGTCGACGGCCTCGGCCTCGAAGCGCTCCCACGCCTTGCGGTCCTCCCGCACCATAGCCAAGCTCACCACTCCCGGCTCTGGCGGAACGAGGTTGACTAGACGTGTGCCGAAGGGGAAACTGAGCCTATCCACCGCGCCATGGTAGTGGACCGGCCAGCGATCGTACTACATGGCCGCGAGCTCGACCGTGTGGAAGCTACCGAGCCACCGACGGGTGTGGGTCTCTCGATCTGTAATCTCAGTGACCCACGTCCCCGACCGCCACTGTCGGACCCCGAGGTAGGCCTTCGTCGACTACCGGGTCCGGGGGACGACAAGGAAGTCCTCGAACCGGCGTAGGGGCATGGCGGCAGGTGGATCGAGGGACCGGCGACGGCGGATCAGGCCCGCGGAGGACGACGGGGACACCTCAGCGGCCACCTCACCGGCGTCGGGCGAAAAGGCCGCGATAAACCTCTTTTTGGCCATTGGCTCCTCAAGCTCCCTGGCACACAGGCAGAGGTTGAGGATGGAGGTGCCGGCAATGGCAGCGACCTATCAATGGTTTCGAGGGTTGTGTGTGTCTGTGTGGGCGGAGGTTGTGTTTGAGGAAATACTGCGGCAACTGAAAATTTAACTAGGCAGGAGTAACAAGGCAGGGCTACTGAAAATTTGGATCAATGGCGAGTAGATATTTTTGAGATTGCGAGGGATGCAGAGGAGGGAGTAAAATTCTGGGGCTACTGAAAATTTGAATCAAGGGACTGAAGCAGAGCGGGAGTAACAGACATCGCACACGGTCCGCACATACTAATCGTGTGCTATCAAACATTAAAACCTTCCAGGTAGTAGATATTTTCGAGATTGCGAGGGATGCAGAGGCGGGAGTTTTTGGGGAGCGAGCTAGTGTGCTTGACACGCCGACTGCGGACTGTAGCCGACACACCTTCTTGCATAAGCCGTAGGCGTACTATACACCGATGGTGCTCCAAGATATTTTGTACTACATCTCACACGGTTGGTGATAATAAATTGTGTGGGATCTACTTTATTTGAATTACAAAATGGGGTCACAGCGGCAATGGACGCCGTTTGAACTGCTAGACCTTTTATCTGCAGTGAACATGTAGCTATATGTGTGTCGTAAAAGAATTGGAATTATTCAGGGTTTGTTTGGACATTTTATACATTAAACTGGTTTTCTAGCCATTTCAGGTGCACAATTAAAAATTGAACTACATGCACATGCTCCGGTGCATACAAATTGGTTGAAAAATCAAATCTGTGTCCTTCAGTGCATGCTTAGGTCCCATGCAAGAAATGGGAATGAATTTTTCAGGGTTCGTTTGGCCTTTTTATACATTAACTTGGTTTTCTAGGCATTTTTATGTGCATAATTCAAATTTGAACTACAAGCACATGCTCAAATGCACTAAAGTTGGTTGAAAAATCACATGTGTGTCCTTGGGTGAATTTCTAGGTCCCATGCAAGAGACGGGAATGAATTTCAAACACTAGGGCACCATTGATTGCCGGCAAAATGTTGAGATACCTGGTTTTTAAATTCTAGTAAATGCAAATCTCGTCTGAAATTCATGAAACTTGGCATGCTATCATGGAGCGGCATCAACATGCCATGGTGAAAATTTTGTCCCATTTGGGGCAGGTTTGGGTATAAGATTCTCACAAACTAGAGCTCTCACAAACCAGAGCTTCTCACAAGAAGCATGATGGTTTCGATAGGGAAAGTACCACCTTTGGGGATGGGACGATATCTGTTGCCTCTTATTGCTTTCAAAAATTTTCTAGTGTCAACATATAATAATAGGAGTGTTGTGTTTAATCTTGGAATTTTTCGGGGTTCGTTTGGCCTTTTTTATACATTAACTAGGTTTTCTAGGCATTTTATGTGCATAATTCAAATTTGAACTACAAGCACATGCTCCAATGCACCAAAGTTGGTTGAAAAATCAGATGTGTGTCCTTGGGTGAATTTCTAGGTCCCATGCAAGAGATGGGAATGAAATTCAAACACCATGGCACTGTTGATTGCCGGCAAAATGTTGAGATGCCTGGTTTTTAAATTCTAGTAAATCCAAACTCGTCTGAAATTCATGAAACTTGGCATGCTATCATGGAGCGGCATCAACATGCCGTGGTAAAATTTTTGTCCCATTTGGGACAGGTTCGGGTATAAGCTTCTCACAAACCAGAGCTTCTCACAACAAGCATGATGGTTTCGATAGGGAACGTACCACCTTTGGGGATGGGACGATATCCGTTGCCTCTTATTGCTTTCAAAAAAATTCCAGTGTCAACATAGAACAACATGAGTGTTGTGTTTAATCTTGGAATTTTTCAGGGTTCGTTTGGCCTTTTATACATTAACTGGGTTTTCTAGGCATTTTATGTGCATAATTCAAATTTGAACTACAAGCACATGCTCCAATGCACTAAAGTTGGTTGAAAAATCACATGTGTGTCCTTGGGTAAATTTCTAGGTCCCATGCAAGAGATGGGAATGAAATTCAAACACCAGGACACTGTTGATTGCCAGCAAAACGTTGAGATGCCTGGTTTTTAAATTCTAGTAAACCAAAACTGGTCTGAAATTCATGAAACTTGGCATGCTATCATGGAACGGCATCCACATGCCGTGGTAAAAAATTTGTCCCATTTGGGTCAGGTTCGGGTATAAGCTTCTCACAAACCAGAGCTTCTCACAACAAGCATGATGCTTTTGATAGGGAACGTCCACCTTTGGGGACAAAGCGATATCCATTGCCTCTTATTTCTTTCAAAAAATTTCTAGTTTCAACATACAACAACAGGAGTGTTGTTTCAATTTTTTTGATTTTTCGGGGTTCGTTTGGACATTTTTATGCATTAACTCGGTTTTCTAGGCATTTTATATGCATAATTCAAATTTGAACTACAAGCACATGCTCCAATGCACTAAGGTTGGTTGAAAAATCTAATCTGTGTCCTTGGGTGAATTTCTAGGTCCCATGCAAGAGATGAGAATGAAATTCAAACAGCAGGGCACTGTTGATTGCCGGCAAAACGTTGAGATGCCTGGTTTTTGAATTCTAGTAAATCCAAAACTTGTTTGAAATTCATGAAACTTGGCATGCTAGCATGGAGCGGCATCAACATGCCGTGTTACAAATTTTGTCCCATTTGGGGCAGGTTCGGGTATATGCTTCTCACAAACTAGAGCTTCTCACAACAAGCATGATGGTTTCGGTAGGGAATGTCCCACCTTTGAGGACGAAACGATATCCATTGCCTCTTATTGCTTTCAAAAATTTTCTCATGTCAACATAGAACAACAGGAGTGTTGTGTCAATTTTTGGGATTTTTTGGGGTTCGTTTGGACATTTATTTGCATTAACTAAGTTTTCAATGCATTTATGTGCATAATTCAAATTTGAACTACATGCACATGCTCCAGTGCATATAAATTGGTTGAAAAATCAAATCTGTGTCCTTGGTTGCATGCTTAGGTCCCATGCAAGAAATGGGAATGAATTTCAAACACTGGAGCACCGTTGATTGCCGGCAAAACCTTGAGATGCCTGGTTTTTAAATTCTAGTAAATCCAAAACCCGTATGAAATTCATGAAACTTGGCATGCTATCATGGAAGCGCACCGACATGCTGTGGCATTTTTCGTGTCCATTTTGGGAGAAGGCACACTCGAATAATGACAGCCAACAAAGGCATTTTGAAAAAATAGCTGCCACTTTAATATCTCAAACGTTTGTATAATTAAAATCATTAGCGTTCTATTAACCATTCATGTGACGCCACGTGTCTTGGTTTTAGTGGCTTTAGGAGGTGCCGTGTGGACAGCTGCTTGTCCTTGACTGAACGGGAGGCGTGCGAGCGCAGTCTGGTGCGCAGGCTGGCCGAGAGGCCTGCAAGCTGTCCTCCAATGCGCAGGCTCACTGGGAAGCGTGTGAGCTGTACGTTACGCAGGCTCACTGGGAAAGGGGTCCCTTTGACTTCCATGGCCGCTCGCCTTCCTCTCCATTAGTGGTGCCTAAGCCGCTGTTTAATACGGCCAGCCTTACTGTTCGCCTCCCATCCCCTCCCTCTCGCAGACCTCCACCAACGCCATGGCGAAGAATGATCATCTGCCACTAGTCTTCAAGTTTGGTGAAGTCGACTCCGAGCCAGAGGAGATAGAAAATAAGGTGGAATCAGGCCTCATGGAAATGGCCCAGAACAAGCTGGCCACGGCAGTTGCTTCCCCCACTCCCGTCCCAGCTCCCATCCCCGCGCCAGCGACCATCCCCGTAGCATTGACGGGATGGTCGCCAAGCACTATCACAGAGCTGGAAGCCAAGAGCGTCAGCGAGGTCTCCGCGGACCCGCACGAGCTTGTGTACCTGCGAGCGCCAGCGCCCATGCCCGTGCGCGCCCCTCCACCCACCGTGGCGCCGCCCCCCGTGCATTTGGCTGCACACACCGTGCCCGTGCCCCTGCCCGTGCGTGTCCCTCCACCCACTGCGGCGCCGGTCCCCATGCGTTTGGCTCCACCCGCCGCGCCCGTGCCCGTGCCCGTGCGCGCGCCCAACTCAGCAGCATGGGACGCTGCCATCGCCCGTGATAACCCACAAGTATAGGGGATCAATTGGAGCCTCTTTCGATAAGTAAGAGTGTCGAACACCGATACAAATATTCCCTCAAGTTCTATCGACCACCGATACAACTCTACGCACACTTAACGTTCGCTTTACCTAGAACAAGTATGAAACTAGAAGTACTTTGTAGGTGTTTTTGGATAGGTTTGCAAGATAATAAAGAGCACGTAATAAAAGCTAGGGGCTGTTTAAATAAAGAAGCAATAAAGTTAGTATAGCAAGTGTGGAAAAGTGGTGGTAGGAGTTGCGAAATTGTACCTAAGCAATTGACTACGTTACTAGACCGATGGCAAATTTTATGTGGGAGAGGCCACTACTAGCATGTCATCCCTGACTTGGAATTCTATGCACTTATGATTGGAACTATTAGCAAGCATCCGCAACTACTAACGTTCATTAAGGTAAAACCCAACCATAGCATTAAGATATATTGGTCCCCCTTCAATCCCGTATGCATCAATCTCTATGCTAGGCTGAAGTTTCTATCACTCTTGCCCTCCAATACATAGTCCTATCAACATACAACTAACCCTATGGTGTGATCCACGCGCGCGCTCATATGATGGGCACCAAATGACAGCAACATAACCACAAGAAAATTAAATCAATCATAGCAATTCATCAACCACCGATAGGACAACGAAAATCTACTCAGGCATCATAGGATGGCAACACATCATTGGATAATAATATGAAGCATAAAGCACCATGTTCAAGTAGATGGTACAACGGGTTGCGGGAGAGTGGACCGCTGTAGATAGATGGGGGAAGGTGATGGAGATGTTGGTGAACATGGCGGAGGTGTTGGTGAAGATCACGGTGATGATGATGGCCCCTGACAGCGTTCCGGTGCCACCGGAAGCGATGGGGAGAGAGCCCCCTCCTCCTTCTTCTTCCTTGACATTCTCCCTAGGTGGGAGAAGGGTTTCCCCTCTGGTCCATGGTCTCCATGGCGTGGGAGGGGCAAGATCCCCTCCGAGATTGGATCTGTCTCACTGTCTCTCTCTGTTTCGGCGTTCTCAGATTCTGCCCTTTCACCGTTTCTTATATTCCTGGAGATCCATAACTCCGATTGGGCTGAAATTTTAACACGATCTCTATCCGGACATTAGCTTTCTTGCGGCGATAGAAGGGCACCAACTGCCTTACGGGGTGGCCACAAGGGTCAGGGGCCCGCCTATCCCCTGGGGCGCGCCCCCTGCCTCATGGCCCCCTCGGGCATCGTCTCGCGTGGATTTTTCTTCCCAAAAATCACATATATTCCAAAAAAAAATATCCGTCAGTCTTTATCCCATTTGGACTCCGTTTGATATAGATTTACTGCGAAACAAAAAACATGCAACAAACAGGAACTGGCACTGGGCACTGGATCAATATGTTAGTCCCAAAAATATTATAAAAAGTTGCCAAAAGTATATGAAAGTTGTATAATATTGGCATGGAACAATCAAAAATTATAGATAGGACGAACACGTATCAGCATCCCCAAGCTTAATTCCTGCTCGTCCTTGAGTAGGTAAATGATAAAAAATATAATTTTTGATGTGGAATGCTACCTAGCATAATCTTGATCATATATCTAATCATGGCATGAATATTAAGACACGAGTGATTCAAAGCAATAGTCTATCATTTGACATTAAGTCAATAATACTCAAGCATACTAATAAAGCAATCATGTCTTTTCAAAATAACATGGCCAAACAAAGTTATCCCTACAAAATCATATGGTCTGGCTATGCTCCATGTTTATCACACAAAGCATTCAAATCATGCACAACCCTGATGACAAGCCGACCAATTGGTTCATACTTTTTAACGCGCTTCAGCCTTTTCAACCCTCACGCAATATATGAGCGCAAGCCATGGACATAGCACCATGGGTGGAATAGAATATGATGATGGAGGTTTGTGTGAAGAAGACAAAAAAGGAGAAAGTCTCACATCGACGCGGCTAATCAACGGGCTATGGAGATGCCCATCAATTGATATCAATGTGAGGAGTAGGGATTGCCATGCAACGGATGCACTAGAGCTATAAGTGTATGAAAGCTCAAACTGGAAACTAAGTGGGTGTGCATCCAACTTGCTTGCTCATGAAGACCTCGGGCATTTGAGGAAGCCCATCATCGGAATATACAAGCCAAGTTCTATAATGAAAATTCCCACTAGTATATGAAAGTGATAACTCAAGAGACTCTCTATATGAAGAACATGGTGCTACTTTGAAGCACAAGTGTGGTAAAAGGATAGTAACATTGCCCCTTCTCTCTTTTTCTCTCATTTTTTTTCTTTTTTTGGGCCTTCCCTTTTTTTGGCCTTTCTATTTTTTCTTTTTTTCGTCTGGAGTCTCATCCCGACTTGTGGGGGAATCATAGTCTCCATCATCCTTTCCTCATTGGGACAATGCTCTAATAATGATGATCAGCACACTTTTATTTACTTACAACTCAATATTACAACTCGATGCTAGAACAAAGATATGACTCTATATGAATGCCTCCGGCGGTGTACCGTGATGTGCAATGATCTAGCGTAGCAATGACATCAAAAAACGGACAAGCCATGAAAACATCATGCTAGCTATCTTATGATCATGCAAAGCAATATGACAATAAATGATCCAAGTCATGTATATGACGATGATGGAAGTTGCATGGCAATATATCTCGGAATGGCTGTGGAAATGCCATAATAGGTAGGTATGGTGGCTGTTTTGAGGAAGATATAAGGAGGTTTATGTGTGATAGAGCGTATCATATCACGGGGTTTGGATGTGCCAGCGAAGTTTGCACCAACTCTCGAGGTGACAAAGGGCAATGCACGGTACCGAAGAGGATAGCAATGATGGAAGGGTGAGAGCGCATATAATCCATGGACTCACATTAGTCATAAAGAACTCATATACTTATTGCAAAAGTTTATTAGCCCTCGAAGCAAAGTACTACTACGCATGCCCCTAGGGGGATAGATTGGGTAGGAAAAGACCATCGCTCGTCCCCGACCTCCACTCATAAGGAAGACAATCAATAAATACCTCATGCTCCAACTTCGTTACATAATGGTTCACCATACGTGCATGCTACAGGACTTGCAAACCTCAACAAAAGTATTTCTCAATTTCACAATTACTCAACTAGCACGACTCTAATATCACCACGTTTATATCACAAAACTATTGCAAGGAATCAAACATATCATATTCAGTGATCTACAAGTTTTATGTAGGATTTTATGACTAACCATGTGAATGACCAATTCCTGTCATCTCTCTAAATAGATATAAGTGAAGGAAGAGAGTTTAATTTTTTCTACAAAAGATATGCCCATGCTCTAGCAAATATAAGTGAAGCAAAAGAGCATTCTACAAATGGCAGTTTTCTATGTGAAGAGAAATAGGCAATCCAAACTTCAAATGATATAAGCGAAGCACATGAAGCATTCTATAAAGCCATACTCAAAAGATATAAGTGAAGTGCAAAGATCATTCTATAAATCAACCAAGGACTATCTCATACCAGCATGGTGCATAAAAGAAAAATGAAAACTAAATGCAAAAGACGCTCCAAGATTTGCACATATCGCATGAACGAAACGAATCCGAAAACATACCGATACTTGTTGAAGAAAGATGGGATGCCTTCTTGGGCATCCCCAAGCTTAGACACTTGAGTCTCCTTGAATATTTACTTGGGGTTCCTTGGGCATCGCCGAGCTTGAGCTCTTGCCTCTCCTCCTTATCCTCATACCGAGACCTCCTCGATCTTCGAACCCTTCATCCACACAAAACTTCAACAGAAAACTCGGTAAGATCCGTTTATAATAAAGCAAATCACTACTTTAAGTACTGTTGCAAACCAACTCATATTTTGTTTTTGCATTGTATCTACTGTAATATAACTTTTCCATAGCTTAATCCACTGATAGAAATCGATAGTCTCATCAAAACAAGCAAACTATGCATCAAAAACGGAATCTATCTTAAACAGGATAGTATGTAGTAATATGAACATTCACCATACTTCTGGTACTCCAAAAATTCTACCAAAATTAGGAAAAATATAAAAATTGTATATAAAGACAGTGCAAAAAGTTTCAGAACCGTTTGACGTTCCAGTAAAAAAAATCGTGCACTACAGCCAAAGTTTTTGTCCTACACCGCACAAACCAACAAGCATTGTAAAAATCCTAGAGAAAAACCTTGGCACATTATTTTTATTTTTAAACCTTATAAAAGCACACAACAGAAATAAATGACTCTCTAAAACTTCTGGGTTGTCTCCCTGGCAGCGCTTTCTTTAAAGCCATTAATCTGGGCATATAGTGCTCAAGTAATGGATCCACCCGGATCCCAAGGTATATCAAAGCCAATTTTAATTAACAATGATTTGTAATTTATTAGTGAGCACAAAGTAACATATATCATGAAACAACGAAGTCTAAATCTCTTCCTATGCATCGGCATGTCATAAAAGAACAATTTATGCACACCAAGTAAAGGCCAATGCATAGTATAAACAGATTCTTGCAATTTTTTCGTGTTGGAAACATAAAGAGGCGGAGATGTAGTTCCTCTCTCATAATAATTGCAAGTAGGAGCAGCAAGCACATGCATAATATATCTATCAAAATCATCATGTGTAGTAGTAAAATGCAACCCATCAATATAATCCTTAACAAGAGCAAAATTCTCCGATATAGTGCAGTCGGGACAATTCAAAAAGATAACAGGACTATCCTACGTGGGTGCAATAGCAACAATTTCATGTTTAACATAAGGAACTATAGTAAGTTCATCTCCATAAGCATAATTCATATTGGCATCTTGGCCTCAAGCATAGCAAGCATCATCGAAAAGAGATATTTCAAAAGAATCAATGGGATCATAACAATCATCCTTTGGTAAGCACGAAGGGAAATTAAACAATGAATGGGATAAAGAGTTACTCTCATTAGAAGGTGGGCACGGATGATCAATCCGCTCTTCCTCCTTTTGTTCTCCGCTCTCCTCCTCATTTTTTCATCCAATGAGCTCATAGTTTCATCAATTACTTCTTCCATAGACTCCTGCAAAATATTAGTCTCTTCTTGCACAGTGGAGGAGTCCTCAATATATGGTTTAACATAGGCATTAGAAGCATAATTATCATAACAATATTCAAGTAAGGCAAAAAAATTTAGATTTGTAACGAGTAGCATCATACTTTTCAATCAAAGAAGAAATTTCATAAGCACTCTTAAAAGCAACAAATTCTTCAATTTGTTGAACATCATAGTAATTATAAACACCCTTAGCATACGAAGATACGATTCCATTATCACTAAACTCACATTGGTAGGGAAGGTGTTTCTTAGGGTTTTCAGAATAGCAAGTAACATCATATATTTCACATAAATTCCAAGCATAGCATTGCAAACGATGAATTTGATCCAATAAAAGTTTCCCTTTTTGAGATAAGCGGTGTCGCACATAACAAGCATGCTCATCTAGAGATTTGCCCTCAACTAAGCTAGTTGGGGTTTCAGCTCGAGCATAAAGGGATCGAAGATGATCCAAGTAAAAAGCTTTAGGAGTGTGATAGATTTTGAGTGGTTCTTCAACCATTGGTGTAGCAGGTACAACTATTTTTTTGGTATTTTGCGTTTCCTACCCATAACTAAAGATAGAAAACAACTTAGAACAAAATTACTTAGTGATAAATCAAACAAGCACACACGAGAATATTCACCCCACGCTATGGCTCCTCGGCAACGGCGCCAGAAAAAGATCTTGATAACCCAAAAGTATAGGGGATCAATTATAGCCTCTTTCGATAAGTAAGAGTGTCGAACCCAACGAGGAGCTAAAGGTAGAACAAATATTCCCTCAAGTTCTATCGACCATCGATATAACTCTACGCACTCTTAACGTTCGCTTTACCTAGAACAAGTATGAAACTAGAAGTACTTTGTAGGTGTTTTTGGATAGGTTTGCATGATAATAAAGATAACGTAAATAAAAGCTAGCGGCTGTTTAAATAAAGAAGCAATGAAGTTAGTATAGCGAGTGTGAAAAAGTGGTGGTAGGAGTTGCGAAATTGTCCCTAAGCAATTGACTACGTTACTAGACCGATAGCAAGTTTTATGTGGGAGAGGCCACTGCTAGCATGTCATCCTTGACTTGAAATTCTATGCACTTATGATTGGAACTATTAGCAAGCATCCGCAACTACTAACGTTCATTAGGTAAAACCCAACCATAGCATTAAGATATATTGGCCCCCCTTCAATCCCGTATGCATCAATTTCTATGCTAGGCTGAAGTTTCTGTCACTCTTATCCTCCAATACATAGTCCTATCAACATACAACTAACCCTATGGTGTGATCCACGCGCGCGCTCATATGATGGGCACCAAATGACAGCAACATAACCACAAGCAAATTAAATCAATCATAGCAATTCATCAACCACCGATAGGACAACGAAAATCTACTCAGACATCATAGGATGGCAACACATCATTGGATAATAATATGAAGCATAAAGCACCATGTTCAAGTAGAGGGTACAACGGGTTGTGGGAGAGTCGACCGATGTAGATAGATGGGGGAAGGTGATGGAGATGTTGGTGAAGATGGCGGAGGTGTTGGTGAAGATCATGGTGATGATGATGGCCCCCAACGGCGTTTCGGTGCCACCGGAAGCGAGGGGGAGAGAGCCCCCTCCTTCTTCTTCTTCCTTGACCTTCTCCCTAGGTGGGAGAAGGGTTTCGCCTCTGGTCCATGGTCTCCATGGCGTGGGAGGGGCGAGAGCCCCTCCGAGATTGGATCTGTCTCTCTGTGTCTCTCTATTTCTACGTTCTCAGATTCTGCCCTTTCACCGTTTCTTATATTCCCGGAGATCCATAACTCCGATTGGGATGAAATTTTAACATGATCTCTATCCGGATATTAGGTTTCTTGCGGCAAAAGAAGGGTACCAACCGCCTTACGGGGTGACCACGAGGGTCAGGGGCGCGCCCCCTGCCTCATTGCCCCCTCGGGCATCGTCTCCCGTGGATTTTTCTTCCCAAAAATCACATATATTCCAAAAAAAAATCTCCGTCAGTTTTTATCCCGTTTGGACTCCGTTTGATAAGGATTTACTGCGAAACAAAAAACATGCAACAAACAGGAACTGGCACTGGGCACTGGATCAATATGTTAGTCCCAAAAATATTATAAAAAGTTGCCAAAAGTATATGAAAGTTGTATAATATTGGCATGGAACAATCAAAAATTATAGATACGACGGAGACATATCAGACCGCTACCTCTCACCGGCTCCAGTTGCTGTCCTCCCGTGCCCCGCCCGTCGATCGCGCGACGACATGATGTTGATTTACAAGTGAAGAACATTTTGTGCTGCCTTGAAGACTTCAACAACGGCGTCCCGGAGGATGACAACGACGGCGTGGCACGCCGCCTCCGCTGGAAATAATTTTTTGGGGTTTAATACTATATCTCAAATTCTCGATCATATGAATATAAATTCGCAGTTTGACTGAATGAAAGATATGGTTTGAACGAACTTGCGTTTTTCTCTCTCCATGTACAGACTTGTCAAACGATTTTCTTTTGAAAAAACATCAACGGTTTTTAAATATAAAACACTCATTGCAAATGTTTTAGTTAGAGAGCACTCGTATGCAAACCGACAGCTTCCCCAGGAAGCCATGGGAAAATATGCCGAGCAGGATTTCTGCATCCCTTCAACGCAAACGGTTGTTTTGCATGACCAGTTTGCAACCACGTACACACAATTGGGTAAGATTTGCATATCTTTCATTTTGGGTATGTTGCCATTTGTCAAACTGGAAAGATTGACATTTATTTATCTAGTAACATTGCCATTTTTCAACCTTGTAACACTGCGATTTGTCAAAATATGTAGCTACAAATCACTAGCACTATCTAATTTTTGCAACTAAAATAACTAGCACTGTTCATATGGACACCACTATCAGGCGTGAGTTGATGGACACATATGCAAATGTACCATTGATTACATACAACAAGTCATCAACCCACAACGACAACGATGATACACGTTGGATTATAGATCATTTCCAACAAAAAATTCTAGTATTTTTCTCACACAACAAATAACAAAGCGATGAAATGAACTTTAGCTCAACCACTCGTTAGTGTTGGATACACTTGCTTTGAACTAGAAGTGATTCTCTGGGAAGGGCTAGCTACTGTTAATCTTGAGACCAACGCAGGACTGATCATCGCGGCTGAAGCGGCCTATGTCAGGACCCATATTGGGACGGTAGGGAAGCATAGTAATGTCTGAGGTATAGATACAGTTGCTTCTCATAAATGGTAGTAATGTTGTGTCAACAACAGCTGGATCGTCTTCCACCATCATTGGATAGTTTTTTCCGAGGAAGAGCGAGTTTCCTCCAAGACTTTCAATACTGAACCAGGGAGAAGGTGTTGGCGCTAGTACACTAGTACCCACCCCGAATACCCTGCAACGGATGTTGGAATAGGTCCGGCGAGTGCGACCATGCGAGACCACACCTGCTTCCTTAGTAACATCAGCAGTGCCCTGTATACAGACAAGAAGAAGTGATCCATCGGAATAAGTTGCCAGGCGCCACTGAGTATATGGTTCCTGCTCGTCCTCATGCTCGTGATCATCAACATCATCATCTCCCCCTTGGTTATAAAATTTTTCAAGTATATGTGGTGGAATGTTCACATGACCTTGGAAACACAAGAAGGTTAATTAGTAAAGGGAAACTAGCTAACCCGCATGCATGTCATGGAACAATTATAATTACAGTGGAAGACAAACGTACTGAAAACATTAGGATTCCATGCAAAAATAGTGCCACGAGTGGTGGCAGCAAACACAAGACCCTCGTATTGAATTGCATCACAGTACTCATCCGTGTACATAAATTGATGTTTTGAGCAATATCCATCGAGGCATGGAAATAAGGATGGCAACAAGCTTGTCGAAGATAGCAACAACTTCATAGTTCATGTAATCCCAAGAGCGGTTGGGAACTCGACAAATTGCTATCTTCCGTAGACGACAGTTAGCATGATTGTATTTGAACTCACGTAGAATACCGATGTACTCAACCTCTGGGCAGTCGTTTGAGATTTTTGGAAGTGGAACCCGGTGACGAGTGTACACATTCACAAGTTCCCACTCGTAGTTGTACCCAATATAAACAACCCAATCTCCATTTGCGCCTGCCCAAGCCTTGCCCTCAAGTGATGGCATCTTAACATCATACATATCATTATCAAGCAGCATCAACTTACACAAGGCGAGGCTTCCCTCGTACCTGCGCCAGTCAGCAGGGTCACGGCGAAGAAGATAGGGGAGATCAAACCGCTCCTGGACCCTTGGGTTCCTTGTAATGATGTTATTAGTTGAGTCGAGAATGATCTTGAACGAACCTGCCATGCTAGCCGAGGAGATGACGTCGCACCGGTCAATGAGTTCCTCCACCGTGTCATCATTCAGATCGGGGCAAGAATAACGGGGTCATTTCCTGCCTGTTCCCTCCATGGAGAAGACAATCGAACAATGGCAGAAGGAAGGGTGAAGGCAAATGGAGGAGGGAGGAAGAGCTAGCATGTGACAACAGTTCCAAATCGAGAGGGAAAGGCAAAGAGTCGGTGGACGGTTGCCACGGTACACGAAGAGGTGCCTGGGGAGCGAACGGTTGCCACAGAGGTCACACACTAATGACAAGGGCCGAGTGAACCGCATGCGTATATCGCACACACCTTGATCTGGCTGACCATTTCTTTTGTGTTGCCTAATCACAAACAGTCCATCCGAGTGAACCGTATGCTGTATATCGCACACACCTTCATCTAGCTGCCCGTTTCTTTTGTGTTGCCTAATGGCAAACAATTCATCCAAGTGAACCGTATGCTGTATATCGCACATGCCTTCATCTGGCTGCCCATTTCTTTTGTTCCTCCTCATCGCAAACAGTTAATTGAACTGAACCGTATGCCCTTCATCGCACACGCAAGTAAAATCTAAACCGTGTTTGATGCATCCGTCATCGCAAACGTTTTATACATTTTTGACGGTTTTCATACACCACCGTTTGCAATTATTGCATCGCACACAGTTTCTCGAAGGGTCTCTGATCGTAGTGTCACGTTAGCAGCATCCTGCAGTAGTGTCTACCTTCACATACAATGGGTGCAAGACAATTTTGCACATGTAGAATACTCGGATTAAACTTGACGAGCCTAGCATGTACAGACATGACCTTGGAACACTGGAGACCGAAAGGTCGAACGCGAATCATATAGTAGATATGATCAACATAGAGATGTTTACCATTGAAAACTACTCCATCTCACATGATGATCAGACATGGTTTAGTTGATTTGGATCACGTAATCATTTAGATGACTCGAGGGATAGTATTATGATTAATTGAACTCAATTTATTAAGTGGGAGTTCTTAAGTAATATGATTAATTGAACTCAATTTATTATGAACTTAGTCCTGATAGTATTTGCATATCTATGTTGTAGATCAATAGCTCGCATTGTAGCTCCCCTATGTTTTTGATATGTTCCTAGAGAAAACTAAGTTGAAAGGTGATAGTAGCAATGATGCGGACTGGGTCTGTGATCTGAGGATTATCCTCTTTGCTGCACAGAAGAATTATGTCCTTGATGCACCGCTAGGTGACAGACCTATTGCAGGAGCAGATGTAGACGTTATGAACGTTTGACAAGCTCGGTATGATGACTACTTGATAGTTTAGTGCACCATGCTTTACGGCTTAGAACCGGGACTTCAAAAATGTTTTGAATGCCACAAAGCATATAAGATGTTCCAAGAGTTGAAATTGGTATTTTAGACTCATGACCATGTCGAGAGGTATGAGACCTCTGACAAGTATTTTGCCTACAAGATGCAGGAGAATGGCTCAGCCAGTGAGCATGTACTCAGAATGTCTGGGTAGTACAATTGCTTGAATCAAGTGGGAGTTAATCTTCCAGATAAGATAGTGATTGACAGAGTTCTCTAGTCACTATCACCAAGCTACTAGAACTTCGTGATAAACTATAATATGCAAGGGATGACGAAAACAATTCCCGAGCTCTTCTGAAATTAGCAAAGGTAGAAATCAAGAAAAAGCATCAAGCGTTGATGGTTGACAAGACCACTAGTTTCAAGAAAAAGGGCAAAGGAAATGAAAGGGAACTTCAAGAAGAATGACAAGCAAGTTGCCACTCCCGTGAAGAAGCCCAAAGCTAGACCTAAGCCTGAAACTGAGTGCTTCTACTGCAAAGGGAATGATCACTAGAAGCAGAACTACCCTAAATACTTGGCGGATAAGAAGGATGGCAAAGTGAACAAAGATATATTTGATATACATGTTATTGATGTGTATTTTACTAATGTTCATAGTAACCCAGGGTATTTGATACCGGTTCAGTTGCTAAAATTAGTAACTCGAAACAGGAGTTACAAAATGAATATAGACTAGTTAAGGGCTGAAGGAAATATGCCACAGAGGCAATAATAAAGTTGTTATTTATATTTCCTTATATCATGATAAATGTTTATTATTCATGCTAGAATCTTATATCTTATCTTATCTTATATTTACTAATTGGAGGCGCCTTTCAAGTCATCTCATTAATCCACATTATTAAAATTAAATACATCGTTGGATTCTAGAATTTACGCTCAGGATAAAAGGAAAACATACGCAACAGAAATGATCTGGACATCCCTTAAAAGAGGCATGTGACACGTCCAATGTTAATTAATAATAAAACAAAAGTAAAGAAAAAACACACCTCAAAAGCCGGCTCTATGATAAAATATTCTGCGGATTAAACAGATGTGATACTAAATTTGTACGTACAAAGGCAAAAGAAGGAGCCGCTTGCAACGTGGACTATTGAGTCCTTTTTTTTTGAGAGAGAGAGTCCTAATGCTACACATTTGGTTGGATAACATAAATTAAATAGAGTTGCGTCTAAAAAAACAGAGCTTCATATAGCTTCCAAGTTGGGTATCTATATGTACGTGTGTGGTGCCTCTATCTAACAAATAGAATTTTGTGTAGCTTCCAAGCTGGGTATCAATACGTACGTGCGTAGGGTCTCTATCTAATTTATTTCTTGCGACCTTGCAAAAGAAACTAGCTCGGCGTCTATGGAGCCATCATGAGTCGACATCTTGATATGAAAAGTGAAGCTTTGGGGCGTCACGAGTGTCTACCAACCCTTATACTATACGTCACCATGCGCCAGCTTCATGCCAGTATCCATATAGGATGTGCCGTGTCAGCTACATCTGACGACTTCATATGTGAAGTGACGCATGATGCAGTTGGCTAAACTGATCAGAAGGTTCAACAGTTGTCCTACAATATGGATTTATATATGGTGCTTATTTTGTCTTGAATTTAATAATTTACCAGAAGAGTTATAAATATCCAATTCTTACATTCATACATAGTATGGAATTCAAATGTGTTACTCCATCTTTACGACGAGAGTCCATACTGTGTTTTTGAACTAATATTTCTATCATAAAGTGATAGTTAATATTGAAAGTCGCAGTTTGGCGTAAATTTTTGTTGACATATTTTCTAAGAAATTATCATAATTTTCTTCATGATACAATTTAACAAAAGTTGTACGTATAGTCATAGGTGAATTATTCTACCCCACGAAGTAGAATACTCGGTCTAATAAACATTAAATAGAGAAATATATGTACACATTATTTTGCGAGAGAAGTAGTCTCAAAAGTGTAATTCTAATATATATCAAGCTCAAATGCTTCTACTTTGAAAGGAAAATTCCAAAAAATAGAAACAAATTCAAAATATTCTGAATTGTTTTTACAACAAACATTGCTTAGCTTTTGTAACTACATGCAAAATTTCATTACGGAACGTCCGGCGAACGTCTAGAAAAATTAGTGCTCCAAAATGCTACTTCCTCCGTCCCAAAATAAGTGTCGTGGTTTTATCAGAAATAATCTTTTTGGAGTATCATTTTTGTGCCCATAATATTTTGAAAGTTTTTTTACTTCATGCAATATCTAAAAATATATTCCACATATACATATTAAAGAAAATAAAAATAATCTATTTTAAGGGTAGATTTATGGTAAAACTTTTTAAAATGTTGTCTTAGGTGTTAATTTTTATCAATAAACCCTAAGTTCAAACTTTGTATTCTTTCATGTCAAAATGACAACATATCCTACTACAGGGTATTTTATTTACGAAACTTATAGGTTATAACTAAATAAAATATGCACATATTACTTATATTCCTTAAGATTTAGTCATTATTACGATGCCTATACTCTGAGATCTCTTGCAGTGACATGAGAATAATGTGTATATATATCATAGTGACACGTTCGAACATTTAAAAAGTGATGAAAAAAATATTGCATGTCGTGTTTAAACATCTTATTATTGTCAAAATATTTGCATCGAACAAAAAATTCAATATATCAAGTATTAGAAAGTGCTAGCCCGTGCAGAGGCACGGGTTGACGACTAATTGTATTAACCGGAAACTTGATACATGTGTGGATACACATACAAAACACAGTGTCCCTAGTAATCCTCTACTAGACTAGCCCGTTAATCAAAGATGGTTAAGTTTCCTAACCATAGACATGTGTTGTACTTTGATGAACGGGATCACATCATTAGGAGAATGATGTGATGGACAAGACACATTCGTTAGCTTAGCATAATGATTGTTAAGTTTTATTGCTATTGCTTTCTTCATGACTTATGCATATTCCTTTGACTATCAGATTATGCAACTCTCGGATACCGGAGGAATACCTTGTGTGCTATTAAACGTCACAACGTAACTGGGTGATTATAAAGATGCTCTACAGGTATCTCCAAAGGTGTTTGTTGGGTTGGCATAGATCAAGATTAGGATTTGTCACTCCGAGTATCGGAGAAGTATCTCTGGGCCCTCTCGGTAATGCACATCACTATAAGCCTTGCAAGCAATGTGACTGCTACCTCTTAAGCACTGCGTTGGTTTTCCCCGAAGAGGAAGGGATGATGCAGCAAAGTAGCGTAAGTATTTCCCTCAGTTTTTGAGAACCAAGGTATCAATCCAGTAGGAGGCTACGCGCGAGTCCCTCGTACCTGCACAAAACAAATAAATCCTCACAACCAACGCGAATAGGGGTTGCCAATCCCTACACGGCCACTTACGAGAGTGAGATCTGATAGATATGATAAGATAATATTTTTGGTATTTTTGTGATAAAGATGCAAAGTAAAATAAAGGCAAAGTAAAAAGCAAAGGAAATAACTAAGTAGTAGGAGATTAATATGATAAAGATAGACCCGGGGGCCATAGGTTTCACTAGTGGCTTCTCTCGAGAGCATAAGTATTCTATGGTGGGTGAACAAATTACTGTTGAGCAATTGACAGAATTGAGCATAGTTATGAGAATATCTAGGTATGATCATGTATATAGGCATCACGTCCGAGACAAGTAGACCGACTCCTGCCTGCATCTACTACTATTACTCCACTCATCGACCGCTATCCAGCATGCATCTAGAGTATTAAGTTAAAAACAGAGTAACGCCTTAAGCAAGATGACATGATGTAGAGGGATAGACTCATGCAATACGATGAAAACCCCATCTTGTTATCCTCGATGGCAACAATACAATACGTGCCTTGCTGCCCCTACTGTCACTGGGAAAGGACGCCGCAAGATTGAACCCAAAGCTAAGCACTTCTCCCATTGCAAGAAAGATCAATCTAGTAGGCCAAACCAAACTGATAATTCGAAGAGACTTGCAAAGATAACCAATCATACATGAAAGAATTCAGAGAAGATTCAAATATTGTTCATAGATAGACTTGATCATAAACCCACAGTTCATCGGTCTCAACAAACACACCGCAAAAAGAAGATTACATCGAATAGTTCTCCACAAGAGAGGCGGAGAACATTGTATTGAGATCCAAAAAGAGAGAAGAAGCCATCTAGCTAATAACTATGGACCCGTAGGTCTGAGGTAAACTACTCACACTTCATCCGAGGGGCTATGGTGTTGATGTAGAAGCCCTCCGTGATCGATGCCCCCTCCGGC
This sequence comes from Triticum urartu, assembly GCF_003073215.2. Classification (NCBI taxonomy): domain Eukaryota; kingdom Viridiplantae; phylum Streptophyta; class Magnoliopsida; order Poales; family Poaceae; genus Triticum; species Triticum urartu. The sequence continues at coordinate 529,160,335 of NC_053022.1, read as the reverse complement.
GGAGCTCCAAAACAGGCCCCAAGATGGGATCTCGTGGATACAGAAAGTTGCGGTGGTGGAATTAGGTTTTTGGCTCCGTATCTGATCGTTTGGGGGTACGTAGGTATATATAGGAGGAAGGAGTACGTCGGTGAAGCAACAGGGGGCCCACGAGGGTGAAGGGCGCGCCTGGGGGGGTAGGCGCACCCACCTACATCGTGGCCTCCTCTTTTGTGTGTTGACGTAGGGTCCAAGTCTCCTGGGTCTTGTTCGTTGAGAAAATCACGTTCCCGAAGGTTTCATTCCGTTTGGACTCCGTTTGATATTCCTTTTCTTCGAAACCCTAAAACAGGCAAAAAACAGCAATTCTGGGCTGGGCCTCCGGTTAATACGTTGGTCCCAAAATTAATATAAAAGTGGAAAATAAAGCCCAATAATGTCCAAAACAGTAGATAATATAGCATGGAGCAATCAAAAATTATAGATACATTGGAGACGTATCAGTGACTAATGAGTTAGTTGCGGGATGATGCATTATGGAACGAGTAAAGAGACTTGCCAGTAATGATATTGAACTAGGTATGAGGATACCGACGATCGAATCTCGGGCAAGTAACATACCGATGACAAAGGGAATAACGTATGTTGTCATTGCAGTTTGACCGATAAAGATCTTCGTAGAATATGTAGGAACCAATATGAGCATATAGGTTCTGCTATTGGTTATTGACCGGAGATGTGTCTCGGTCATGTCTACATAGTTCTCGAACCCGTAGGGTCGGCATGCTTAACGTTCGATGACGATTTGTATTATGAGTTATGTGTTTTGGTGACCAAAGATTGCTCGGGGTCCCGGATGAGATCACAGACATGACGAGGAGTCTCGAAATAGTCGAGAGGTAAATATTGATATATTGGACGAAGTTATTTGGACACCGGAATGGATTTGGGACGTTTCAGATATTTATCGGGGTACCGAGGGGTTACCGGAACCCCCCGGGGAAGTAATGGGCCTTCATGGGCCATAGGGGAGAAAGAGAGGGGAGCCCGCAGGGTGGCGCCCCCCAAGGGAGTCCGAATTGGATAAGGGGGAGGGGGTGTGGCTCCCTTTCCTCTTTCCCTCTCCCTCCCTATTTCGCCTCCATGAGAAAGGAAAGGGGGGCGAATCCTACTAGGAGTGGAGTCCTAGTAGGACTCCCCCCTTGGCGCGCCGCCTTGGTGGCCGGCCTCCTCCTCCCCTCCTTTATATACGAGGGTAGGGGCACCCCAAAGAACAACAGTTATTCTCTTAGCCATGTGCAGTACCCCCTCCATAGTTTACTCCTCCGGTCATAGCATCATAGTGCTTAGGAGAAGCCCTACGCGGATCACATCACCATCACCGTCACCACGCCGTCGTGCTGACGAAACTCTCCCTCGACCCTCTATTGGATCAAGTGTCCGAGGGACGTCATCAAGCTGAACGTGTGTTGAACTCGGAGGTGCCATACGTTCGGTACTAGATCGGTTGGATCGTGAAGACGTTCGACTACATCAACCGCGTTAACCTAACGCTTCTGCTTTTGTTCTACGAGGGTACGTGGACACACTCTACCCCTCTCGTTGCTATGCATCTCCTAGATAGATCTTGCGTGATCGTGGGAATTTTTTGAAATTGCATGCTACGTTCCCCAACAGTGGCATCCGAGCTGGGTCTATGAGTAGATGATATGCACGAGTAGAACATAAAGAGTTGTGGGCGATAATAGTCATACTGCTTACCACCAACGTCTTATTTTGATTCGGCGGTATTGTTGGATGAAGCGGCCTGGACCAACCTTACATGATCACGTTCAAGAGACCGGTTCCATCGACAGACATGCAACTTGTTTTGCATAAAGGTGGCTGGCGGGTGTCTGTTTCTCCAACTTTAGTTGAATCAAATTTGACTACGGCCAGTCCTTGTTGAAGGTTAAAACTGCACACTTGACGAAAAATCATTGTGGTTTTGATGCGCAGGTAAGAACGGTTCTTGCTAGAAGCCCGTAGCAGCCACGTAAAACTTGCAACAACAAAGTAGAGGATGTCTAACTTGTTTTTGCAGGGCATGTCGTGATGTGATATGGTCAAGACATGATGTGATATAAGTTATTGTATGAGATGATCATGTTTTGTAGAAGTTATCAGCAACTGGCAGGAGCCTTATGGTTGTCGCTTTATTGTATGAAATGCAATCGCCATGTAATTTCTTTACTTTATCACTATGCGGTAGCGATAGTCGTAGAAGCAATAGTTGGCGAGATGACAATGATGCTACGATGGAGATCAAGGTGTCAAGCCGGTGACGATGGAGATCATGACGATGCTTTGGATATGGAGATCAAAGGCACAAGATGATGATGGCCGTATCATGTCACATATTTTGATTGCATGTGATGTTTATCTTTTATGCATCTTATTTTGCTTAGTACGGTGGTAGCATTATAAGATGATCCCTCACTAAATTTCAAGGTATAAGTGTTCTCCCTGAGTATGCACCGTTTCTACAGTTTGTTGTGCCGAGACACCATGTGATGATCGGGTGTGATAAGCTCTAGGTTCACATACAACGGGTGCAAGATAGTTTTGCACATGCGGAATACTCGGGTTAAACTTGACGAGCCTAGCATATGCAGATATGGCCTTAGAACACTGAGACCGAAAGGTCAAACGTGAATCATATAGTAGATATGATCAACATAGAGATGTTCACTATTGAAAACTACTCCATCTCACGTGATGATCAGACATGGTTTAGTTGATATGGATCACGTGATCATTTAGATGACTAGAGGGATGTCTATCTAAGTGGCAGTTCTTTAGTAATATGATTAATTGAACTTAAATTTATCATGAACTTAGTCCTGATAGTTTTTTTGCATATCTATGTTGTTGTAGATCTATGTCCCGTGCTACCGTTCCCTTGAATTTTAATGCGTTCCTAGAGAAAGCTAAGTTGAAAGATGATGGTAGCAACTACACGGACTAGGTCCGTAACTTGAGGATTATCCTCATTGCTGCACAGAAGAATTGCGTCCTTGAAGCACCGCTAGGTGCAAGGCCCGCTATAGGAGCAACTCCGGACGTTATGAACGTCTGGCAAACTAAGGCTGATGACTACTCGATAGTTCAATGTGCCATGCTTTACGGCTTAGAATCGGGACTTCAAAGACGTTTCGAACATCATGGAGCATATGAGATGTTCCAGGAGTTGATGTTAATATTTCAAGCAAATGCCCGAGTTGAGAGATATGAAGTCTCCAACAAGTTCTATAACTGCAAGATGGAGGAGAATAGTTCTGTCAGTGAACACATACTCAGAATGTCTGGGTACCATAACCTCTTGACTCAGCTGGGAGTTAATCTTCCTGATGATAGTGTCATTGACAGAGTTCTTCAATCACTGCCACCAAGCTATAAAGGCTTGGTGATGAACTATAATATGCAAGGGATGGAAAAGACAATTCCCGAGCTCTTCGCAATGCCTAAGGCTGCGGAGGTAGAAATCAAGAAGGAGCATCAAGTGTTGATGGTTAACAAGACCACTAGTTTCAAGAAAAAGGGCCAAGGGAAGTAGGGGAACTTCAAGAAGAATAGCAACCAAGTTTCTACTCATGGGAAGAAGCCGAAGTCTAGACCTAAGCCTGAAACTGAGTGCTTCTACTACAAAGGGACTGGTCAGTAGAAGCGGAACTACCCCAAGTATTTGGCGGATAAGAAGGATGGCAAAGTGAAAGGTATATTTGATATACATCTTATTGATGTGTACCTTACTAATGCTCGTAGTAGTGCCTGTGTATTTGATACTGGTTCTGTTGCTCATATTTGCAACTCGAAATAGGGGGCTACGGATTAAACGAAGATTGGCTAAGGACGAGGTGACGATGCGCGTCGGAAGTGGTTCCGAGGTCGATGTGATCTCCGTCGGCACACTACCTCTACATCTACCTTCGGGATTAGTTTTAGACCTGAATAATTGTTATTTGGTGCCACCGTTGAGCATGAACATTATATCTGGATCTTGTTTGATGTGAGACAGTTATTCATTTAAATCAGAGAATAATGGTTGTTCTATTTATATGAGTAACATATTTTATGGTCATGCACCCTTGATGAGTGGTCTACTTTTGTTGAATCTCGATTGTAGTGATACACATATTCATAATATTGAAGCCAAAAGATGGAAAGTTAATAATGATAGTACAACTTATTTGTGGCACTACCGTTTGGGTCATATTGGTGTAAAGCGCATGAAGAAACTCCATGCAAATGGGCTTTTGGAATCACTTGATTATGAATCACTTGATGCTTGCGAACCATGCCTCATGGGCAAGATGACTAAGACTCCGTTCTCCGGAACAATGGAGCGAGCCACTGACTTATTGGAAATAATACATATTGATGTATGCGGTCCGATGAGTGTTGAGGCTCGCGGCGGGTATCATTATTTTTTGACCTTCACAAATGATTTGAGCAGATATGGGTATATCTACTAAATGAAACATAAGTCTGAAACATTTGAAAAGTTCAAAGAATTTCAGAGTGAAGTAGAAAATCATCATAACAAGAAAATAAAGTTTCTACGATCTGATCGCAGAGGCGAATATTTGAGTTACGAGTTTGTTCTTCATTCGAAACAATGTGGAATAGTTTCGCAACTCACGCCACTTGGAACACCACATCGTAATGGTGTGTCCGAACGTCGTAATCGTACTTTATTAGATATGGTGCGATGTATGATGTCTCTTACCGATTTACCACTATCATTTTGGGGTTACGCTTTAGAGACGGTTGCATTCACGTTAAATAGGGCACCATCTAAATCCGTTGAGACGACACCATATGAACTGTGGTTTAGCAAGAAACCTAAGCTGTCGTTTCTTAAAATTTGGGGTTGCGATGCTTATGTGAAAAAGCTTCAGCCTAATAAGCTCGAAACCAAATCAGAGAAATGTGTCTTCATAGGATACCCAAAAGAAACTGTTGGTTACACCTTCTATCACAGATCCGAAGGCAAGATATTCGTTGCTAAGAATGTATCCTTTCTAGAGAAGGAGTTTATAAGTGCATCTAGTGCCACCCCTAGTTGGTTTTGGAGTATTGATGACAAACCTAGTTGAGGGACTAATGTGTTTGTGAGAATTGCAGGATAACACAGGTAGAAGTCCCTCATTGATTCGGTTTTCCTACCAGAGATGACCCCTAAAAATGTAAGAAGACATTGAAGTCAAAGGTGGTATGTGAAGACATTCACATTGAAGACTATGACAAGAGAAGACATCGCATGAAGACTATGGAGCGCGAAGACTTAGTTCTTTCGTCGTTCCTTTTCTTCTTTGTTGAGTCATAGGAACCACCATACTGTTAAGTGGGGTCCAAGAGAACCAGTCAGAATGACTGATGTGATGCTTAACCAAAATCCTATGTCTTCGAGTGAAGACTATGAGAGCAAATCTTGTCCAGAGTTGGATAAGTCAGCCTTGCTTGTAGCCTAAGTAAAGTTGCCGTGTGTGTTTGAAATCTGACCATTGGAACACGTGTCAGTTCCTTAGTGACCCAGGGTCATTTCGAACAAATCAGGTCGGGTTGCCTAGTGGCTATAAATAGCCCACCCCCTACAACCTTAAACGGTTGGCTGCTCGGAGTTAGAGTACGGCTTTTGTCGTTTGAGAGCAACCCACCTCGAAGCCTTTGAGAGAGAATTCCTTGCGAGGATAAAGCCCTAAACACCCAGAGCCAAAGAGTGTTAGGCATCACTTAAGTCTTCCTGTCTGTGTGATCTGAAGACTTATTACACTTGAGGACTGTGAATCCTCCAGCCGGTTAGGCGTCGCATTCTGAGCGTCCAAGAGTCATTGTGGATCGCCGGTGAACGAATTCTGTGAAGGTTTGGAAGTCTACCTTGAAGACTTACCAGAGTGATTGGGCGAGGACTGGGTGTCCTTAGCTCAAGGGGAATAAGGTGAAGACGAGGTCTTCTGAGTTGATTCTCAGCCTCCCCAACCAGACGTACAGTTGTCACAGCAACTGGAACTGGTCCAACAAAACATTGTCTTCAACGAGTCACTGGTTTCATCCTTCCCTTCCCTTTACTTACTGTTGGTCCTTGTGAAGTCATTGCATGATTGCATTATCTTTTGTCTTCACCGAGTGACTGCTTGTTCTGATTGGCTTCACAATATCTTCCTACCTGATCTTTAATGCCTAGCTGCTATTAGTCATTGTGCTTTCACTTCATTGAATACTTGACTATGGCTTGCCTAGTGTAGTCTACCTTCCGCTGCATGGTAATAGGTTTATTTCTATCGTTTGTCTTCGAAACTTCCATGTTTTGAAGACTTTCATAAAAATCGCCTATTCACCCCCCCTCTAGTCGATCACTAGCACTTTCAATTGGTATTAGAGCAAGGTACTCCCTTGTTCTGTGTGATTCGGTTTAACCACCTGGAGTTTTAGCTATATCGACTACAGGGATAATCAAAGTCTCCGCTGCATGCCCCGTCTTCGATGGAACTGAATATCCCTACTGGAAGAATAAGATGCGCATGCATCTTGAAGCCATTGATGTCGACCTATGGTATGTCGTCAAGAATGGCGTCCCCAAGGCTGGTGAAGGTGTCACCGCTGCTGATGTCAAGAAGTTCGTTCAACTGGACTCCACTGCCAAGAACATCATTTGTGGTCATCTGACCAAAGGACAGTATGGCCGCGTGAGTGCTTTGGAAACATCTAAGCTAGTCTGGGACTGGCTCTCCAAGGTCAATGAAGGCATTTGATCGACAATGAGAATCAGTGTCCTTCGCAACCTCTTCAACCGCTTCAAGAGAAATGACAATGAGAATGTCCAGCTCACGTTTGATCGACTCACTGACATCACAAATGAGCTTCAAGCTCTCGGCGCCACTGAGATCACCAAGCATGAAGTAGTCAAGACACTCCTGAGATCACTTGACAGTTCGTTTGACACCCTAGCCCTGATGATTCAAGAACGTCCTGACTTCAAGACACTTGATCCGTCTGACATACTTGAGAGGCTCAACACACATGAGTTTCAGCTTTCTGAGAAAAGAGACATCTACGGTCCCAACTATGGGCGAACTCGTGCCTTGAAGGCAAAAGCTGTCTCCTCATCTGAAGAAGAATCTGACGGCAGTTCTGATGATCCTGAAGACATTGGAAAGGAGCTTGCTATGCTTGTGAAGAAGTTCCAAAAATTCACCAAGAAGAAAGGCTTCAGAAAGTCTTCACGATCAAGCTCAAGGAATGATGAAGCCTCTGCTCCTGACTACAAGTAGAGAACATGCCACAAGTGCAAGAAACCTGGCCACTACATCTCTGAGTGTCCGCAGTGGGACAATGAGAACAACAAGAAGAAGAAGAGCAAGGAATATGACTCTGACGACAAGAAGAAGAAGAAGAAGAAATACTCAAAGTCTTCTTCCAAGTCTTCCTCAAAGTCTTCATCACACAAGAAGAGCTCATCTGGCAAGGCACGTGCATTTGTTGGCAAGGAAATGGATTCAGAGGAGGAGTCCGCTTCTGAGGAGGCGGAGGTGGAGTCTGAGGAGGAGTCCGATTCTGGCGTTGCGAGTCTGGCTACAGCATACGTTGCCAAGTCCATCTTCAACACTGAAGACAATGACTTCATCACCGACACCGATGCAAATGACAAGGACTACTCCGCTCCTACCTACTGCTTCATGGCACGCGGTGCCAAGGTAAACACACGCACTACTCACTATCAAACATCTAGTGAAGCTGACTCTAATTGTGGTTCCAAACCCAGCTACAAAACACTTGCTAAAATTGCAACTGAACAACAGAAAGCTATGGAACATATTCAAAAACTGTTAGACAAAAGCAATGATCTGTTAGATGCTGAAATGACTCGATCTCAGTCCTGAATTGAAGACATAAAAAATCTTCACGTTAAGTATGAGGAACTTGAAAGTCGTCATGAAACGCTCTCAACAACTCATGAAAAGCTTTCCTATGATTATCTTCAAAGGAAGCAAGATCTTGAGAAATTGAGAGCGGCTCATGAAGATCTTCAAAAGGAAAACGAGTCACTTCACGCCGAACAAATCAGTTTCGCTCAGCAAGGATTTGAACCACCATGTCTTAAATGCATCGAGCGTGACAACGCTACTTCTGTTGCTGAGTGTTCTACTGCTGCTACTGTTGCAATATCTTCAACTATTGATGTGGTAACTAACCCCTCTGCTGAGGATACCACTGCTATTGCTGATGAGAATGCTAGGTTGAAGACATTGCTTGAAACAGGGATGTACAAAAGTCTCAAAGGGCATCAGACACTATGTGATGTCCTCAAAAGGCAGATCCTGAACCGAAACCCTAGGAAAGAGGGTGTTGGGTTCGAAAGGAAAATGAATGCTGATGGCTCTTACTGGAAACCTGAGCAGTACCCCAAAACCACATGGGTTGCTGCAAAGGAACCTTTAGCGGATCCATCCACCCTATCTGGCTTCACTTGTGCTAATCCCATTGTTATTGATGAATCCTTTGATGCAAACTATAAACTGTTTAAGAATCAGAATGGTGAAGTGTTTTCCAGGTATATTGGTACTAACTGCAGGAATGGACCGCCTATAAAGAAGGTCTGGGTGCCGAAAAGGTGTTTGGAGATTCTTGTTGTGAATGTCATCATGACACCACAGGTGAAGAAGACAAACCCCAGACCACAGGCTTCATACGGTCCAAAGGCTTCATACAGACAGAGGACTCACCTGAGTCGCACTAACGCAAATGTTTTGCAGGGAAACCATACTCAGGCCTGTGAATATGAGCGCGTTTCATCAAACCGCCATGTTCATAAGACCAAGAACTATTCTGCTTATTCTTATGAGTACTATTGTCCACCTGCAAGACTTTTTGCTAGGGCTCCAAAGCCAAAGTTCTCAGATGCTGCACTTAGACTCATTGCTTCGAAGCCACCCCTGAAGATGTGGGTGGCTAAGAAAGCTTGACTCTCTTTTGCAGGGAAAGGTCTCCAGACGAAAACCAAAATCGTCTGAAGCTATTGCTGGGGACCTTAAACATCTTGTAGGGCACAAGATCAAATGCCCAAATGGTCTTATTATGTATTTTGTTCCTGAGTCACTTGCTACTTGCCCTATCAGTCCTAACCTTGATCTAAACTTTCATAATCCACTTGCTCGTCAAATGTTTATGCTTCACAATTCTCTTCGTGAAGCCTATCCCCCTAACTGCACTGTAGGGTATGACACCAGCTACTTCAGAATGGATTATTGATAGTGGGTGTACTAATCACATGACTGGCAAGCGAAGCCTTCTCATGGACTCAACCTTACGTCCATCTGACAAAAGTCACATCACATTTGCTGACACTGGTAAAAGCAAGGTATTGGGTCTAGGTAGAGTTGCAATCTCAAAGGATCAACACATGGATAAAGTCATGCTTGTTGAATCCCTTGGTTTCAACTTAATGTCTGTCTCAATGCTTTGCGATTTAAATATGATTGTGATGTTTGGAAAATATCGTTGACTTGTTCTAATGGAATCTGACAAGTCTCTAGTGTTTGAAGGGTATCGGAAAGATGATTTGTACGTGGTAGATTTCTCAGCAGGACCACAGCTTGCCGTATGTCTTCTAGCAAAAGCTTCAGAATGCTGGCTCTGGCATCAGAGGCTAGGGCATGCTGGCATGAGGAACCTCCATACCCTTGCAAGGAAGAAGCATGTCATAGGCATCGAGGGCGTCAAGTTCAAGAAGGATCACTTATGCGGTGCCTGCGAAGCAGGAAAGATGACGAGGGTCAAGCATCCCTCGAAGACAATCATGACAATGACTCAACCCTTTGAACTGCTCCACATGGATCTTTTCAGTCCCACTCATTACTCAACTCTTACTACTACTGCTTGTCTCTATGGCTTTGTCATTGTTGATGATTATTCAAGATATACTTGGGTGCATATAATCCTCTACAAGACTGAAGTGCAGGATGTCTTCAGACGCTTCGCCAATCGAGCCATGAACAACTATGGCGTCAAGATCAAGCACATCAGAAGTGACAATGGCACTGAATTCAAGAACACTGGTCTAGACACTTATCTTGATACTTTGGGCATTACACATGAATTCTCATCTCCGTACACGCCACAGCAAAATGACGTCGTCGAACGCAAGAACAGAACACTTATTGAGATGGCCTGGACGATGCTTGATGAATACAAGACTCCAAGAAAGTTCTGGCCTGAAGCCATTGATACTGCATGCCATATCATCAACCGTGTTTATCTTCACAAGCTTCTCAACAAGACATCCTATGAGCTCCTTACTGGCAAGAAGCCAAATGTCAGTTACTTCAGAGTATTTGGTGCCAGGTGCTGGATCAAGGATCCACATCACACTTCAAAATTTGCACCAAAAGCACATGAAGGTTTTATGCTTGGATATGGAAAGGATTCGTACTCCTATAGAGTCTTCAACCTCTTTCACTATAAAGTGGTTGAAACAGTGGATGTGCGGTTCGATGAGACTAACGGCTCACAAAGAGAGCACCTGCCAAACGTGCTAGATGAAGTTCCATCCAGTGAATCAATCAAACTTATGGGAACTGGAGAAATTATACCATCTGAATCTCAGCCTGAAGAGGAACTTATCATCTCCGCACCTGATCAAACTGAAGACAATGCTCAGCCGGAAGAAAATCCTTCTAACGATGACAATGATCAGCAAGAGCAAAATCTTCGTCCTGTACATCCTCGTGTTGCAAATGAAGTACAGATTGAGAAAATAATTGATAGCATCAATGCACCAGGTCCACTCACTCGTTCAAGGGCAACACAGCTAGCAAATTTCTGTGGGCACTTCGCATTCGTCTCAATATTTGAACCCAAGAAAGTTGAAGAAGCCTTCATGGAACCTGAATGGATTCAAGCTATGCAAGAAGATCTTTAACAGTTTGAGATGAATAATGTATGGGAACTGGTTAAGCGTCCTGATCCTCGCAAGCACAATATAATAGGCACCAAATGGATATATCGCAACAAGAAAGATGAGCATGGTCAAGTTGTCAGAAACAAAGCTCGTCTCGTTGCTCAAGAGTACACTCAAGTTGAAGGGATTGACTTCGATGAAACATTCGCTCCTGTGGCTAGACTTGAAGCCATATGCATATTGCTGGCCTATGCAAATCATCATAACATTCTTCTGTATCAAATGGATGTGAAGAGCGCTTTTCTCAATGACAAGATTGAAGAAGAAGTGTATGTTGCACAACCGCCTGGCTTTGAAGATCCAAAACATCCTGATATGGTGTACAAGCTCAACAAGGCACTGTATGGCCTCAAACAAGCCCCTAGGGCTTGGTATGACACACTCAAAGACTTCCTGAAGAGCAAAGGCTTCAAACCTGGTTCCCTCGACCTCACTCTCTTCACGAAGACATATGATGGTGAACTGTTTGTGTGCCAAATATATGTGGATGACATTATCTTCGGCTGCACCAATCAGAAATACACTGACGAGTTTGGATATATGATGCAAGAGCAATATCAGATGTCCATGATGGGTGAGCTGAAGTTCTTCCTTGGTCTTCAAATACGTCAGCAACGCAACGACATCTTCATATCTCAAGAGAAGTACCTCAGAGATTGCCTGAACAAATTTGGGATGCAAGACTGCAAAGGCTTCACGACGCCAATGCCAGCCAAACATCATCTGGGTCCCGACGACAATGGTAAAGAGTTCGATCAAAAGGTATACCGCTCCATGATTGGTTCTTTACTTTATCTATGTGCATCTAAGCCATATATTATTCTTAGTGTTTGCATGTGTGCTCGATTCCAAGTGGCACCAAAGGAATCGCATCACTTAGTTGTGAAGCGAATTCTTTGATATTTGGCTCACACCCCAACACTAGGATTATGGTATCCAAGGGGCTCAGAGTTTGATCTAGTTGGATTCTCGGATGCTGATTATGCTGGTGACAAGGTGGATCGCAAGTCTACATCAGGCACATGTCATTTTCTGGGATGATCACTTGTATGTTGGTATTCAAAGAAGCAGAACTGTGTATCTCTCTCCACTGTTGAATCTGAATACATTGTTGCTGGATCTTGTTGCACTCAGCTTCTATGGATGAAGCAAACACTCAAAGACTATGGCATTCATCTGAAGCAAGTGCCACTCTACTGCAACAACGAAAGCGCCATCAAGATAGCCAACAACCCAGTTCAGCACTCGAAGACAAAGAACATTAAAATTCATCATCACTTTCTCAGAGATCATGTTGTGAAGGAAGATATTGATATCATACACGTCAACACTAAAGAGCAATTGGCGGATATCTTCACCAAGCCCTTGGATGAGAAGAGGTTTTGCAAGTTACGGTGTGAGCTAAATATCTTGGAATCCTCAAATGTCCTGTGATCAGGCACACATCCTAACACTTATGCATATTGATGACTTAGATGTGCAACACACGAAGTAAAGTATGTCTTCAATCAATGAAGACTTACATTCTAAGTGTGAATACATTAATGTGGAATTTGACTTTGGAGCGCCACGATAATTGTGCACCGTGTCTGGGTCTAATACTTCCTATACGGTGGGTAACGCCACCATCAAATTTTTCCGTTTGAAGTGTTTCACTCATGGCATTACGTTTGGTATGTCTTCACATTTGGTTTAGCTTCAATCTCAACCTGTCTTCATGATTATCTTCACTATGTTGATTTGATTGTCTTTCTCATATATATATTTATATATACTGGTGTTCTGTCCTCTACATCATTCACTTATAGCGATATCTTCTTGTTGAATCTTTTGAACTAAGTGAATGTGATCGGACCCTAACCTCTCTATGCTTTCTATCTCAAACTCTATCTCTCCAAATCATATGCATTCTATTGAAACTGTCGAATATCTTCTCTGCGTCCTTGTCAGCAGAAGATACAGAGACAAACATTAAGTCCGTTTTCAATGCTAATTCCTTCACCTGAAACCCGGAGAAGTGGGAACCACCACCCGACAATCCAGGCGTGCGTGGGAACGTGGAACAACCTTCGACATGTTGCATGATGACCACGTGTCCTTCAGATGTGAATCGCCAGGGGCACCTGTGTAATAACACTGTGTCGTCCCTGTCTCTTTAAATACACGCCTCACCACAGTCATTATCCTTTCTTCCACTCTCGCACAAACCCTAGCGCCACCGCTAGCCCTCGACGACGCCGGCGACAAAGTGCTTAGCTATCGCGACCTCACCGACGCCGTCTTCATGCCGGCCGCGGACATCGTCTTCTCCGCCATCGCCGTAGGTGTCCTCCGTCGCCAAGTTAGGGCACGGACGATCGAACTGCTCGGCCTCCTCTCCCACTCCATCTAGCAGTTCTTCGTGTGGTAAATAAAACTTCCTTTTTATGGCCCCTTTGATCCTATAGATTCATCACTTTCTACCGCAAGCAGTTTCTGTTCACACAAGTTGGATCTATTTCATACTGCATCTCATAATATGCCTAGTATGTTCACTTATGCTTCACAAAGTAGTTAGATTCCTCACTTGTACTTATTCGTGGATTCGTACAAATATGGAACCAACTCTCTATCTATGAGTGAATGTCTTCGCACTATGAGGTCAATGTCTTCTAAACTGATTTATCTTCAAAATCTTCTGAGAATGCATATGACCTCTTCCCCTTCCCTCGCACCTTAATGCTGTCACAGGTACATGTCCGTGGGAGAATCCCTTGGTTCTCATAGTCTGCATTCATTTGCAGAATTCTTACAGCAACATATAAATTCTCCCAAAGCCAGTTCCCGTTTGACCAGCAAGCGGAAGCCTTTCAAACCTTTGAACGTATTGAAGCCATTCAGTCTGAAGTTCATGGCTACAGAGAAATCAGCAAGAAAGGGTGGCAGACAGCGTTGAGGGGGAACATCAAAAGATCTGCCTGATGACCTCTTAGAGCTGTACAAGACAGATCCAGAAGAGGATTACAATCAGTGCAAGACACGAATCCAATGGATTCGAAGATACTGGGTCGAGCAATGGTTCAAGTACAAATTTGTGACCCAGGAATATGCTGAGAAGAATGCCATCAAGCGACCATGGGGAGACATCCTATACAGAAATCTTCAACCCAGGTCCAGAGATGAAGCCATTGAACAAGGCTTCTATCCCTGCATGGTCCGTGGACCACAGCCTGCGGATGCAGACCCATCGTCATTACTATGGTGTCGTGATGACAATCTGTTCAAGCGCAACTTCCAGTTTGCCAGGAATTCGGCTAAGCAAAACAAGAAGTCATTGGGACTAGACTTCAACCCTGGTCCTTCTGCTCCCCGTGCCGATGGCACCCGCGAAGCTGAACCCAATCTTGTTGGGCCCTTCTACAACCTAGAGGGTCTCATCACTCATATCATGGTTCAAGGGACAGACGTGGATGAGCCTGCAGATGATGCTGAATCTGATGAAGCGCCTGCTTCACCAAAGCCAACGAAGCTGAAGAAGCCTAAAGCTTCAAAGTCTGCCTCAGCACCAAAAATCTTACGGGCGAAGCCACTGGCTACTGCACCTCCTGAAGACAGCGTGCAGTCTGAAGATCTATGACGTATCTCCAAGAAGACTGAGATGAGAAAGAATACTGATCAGGCACTCACTGCTGCTGCTATTCTGCGCAATGACGCCATTGATCTGTCTAGTGATGAAGATCTTGCAGATGACGCTCTTGAGCAACTGATCAAGAGCAAGGAAGAAGCAGAGATCTTCAATGATTTGCCTCTCTTTGATGTGGCAATCCTCCATAACTTCATTGATGAGTGGTTTGACACGCCCAACCTCAGCTTTGAAGATCTGCAACTTCCAATTGGTCTCAGTGTCGCCTTCCATGGCGCCATTGCTTCTGAGCTATCTCTAGCTCAGCACATTGTTGAACTGAAGCAAAAGATCGACTATGAGAAAGCTCAGTTCAAGAAGCACATGGCCAAGCTCAGCGTGCAAGATGTGAAAAACTTCAAGATTATGCTGCACGAGCTCAAGGAAGCCTTTCTCAAGAAGCGTGAAGAAGCGCAAGGTTCTCGTGAGCGCATGAAGAGCCTGGCTGACAAGTGTGTGCAAGCCTACAATGAGGCTGAGAAGCGCAAGGCTCTTGGTCGTCCTGGCATTGACCCAAGAATGGCTGCAAAGAAGAAGAAGCCCTCAACTGACCAATCTGCACCTTCAAGGCAGGAAGAACCTCGCATAGTCTTCCCAAGCAGCATGATTGGCTCGAAGCCAAAGGTCAGGTCAACCGCTTCAGAACTGAAGAAGACGAGGACTGCCGAGGCTGAAGCCAGAAAAAGGAAAAATCCTGAAGCTTCTGATGTCACTCCATCTAAGAAGAAGTGCAAAACCAAGAAGGATCAGGCTTCTCCCACAGAGCCCTTAGTTGTTGAACCTATCTTAATGGTTCGCCCTGCATCTGAACACCACGAGCGCCAACTGATTGTTCATGAGCCTGCTTCCACAGAGGCTCCTGAAGCTGAAGACATTCCAGCAGTTGACCCCACTGCTGCTGAAGACATTGGTCACCATGACAATGTTGAAGATGATGAAGTCCTTCCTCAGATCGAGCACCAACTGGTATCATTGCCTGTGTTTACGCACAGCGAACTCATCAGCATTGGTCGTCCTCTGACGCCAACTGCTCAGGATGCATCGTGGGCTGATCACCCATAGAGACAAGACACTCCAAGCTCTCCCTAAGCAACCCCATCAGTGCAAGAAGAGGATGACTTTGAGGCCCAGCCAACTCTATCTCCACAGGCGTCGCGCAAAGGACCAAGGTCTCAAGTCCCTCTTCCGAGCGTTCCAGAAGGAGAAGTGCACCACCAATCTGTTGCGCGTCAAGTGTTTCCAGATGCCACTCCTACTGTGACTGTCTCTGAGTCCGAAGCCAAAAGTGCTGAAAATCCGGCTGCATCAGCCGATGACAAACAAGAAGAAGATCGTGTCCCTACACCCCCAAACTCTGAAGAAGCTGTTCCCGAAGTGAACGTGTCTGTGCCCGACCCTCCAGCTCATCAAGTGGAGGTTGAGAATATTGAGGCTGCCACCACCAACACAAATGAAGCCAATGACGTAGTCATGGCTGAAGCTAATATGGAGCCTGCACCAACCAATGTGCCAGAGGCCAATGAAGCCAATGATGCACCTGCAACAGATGTGCAGCCTGACGCCTCTGTTGATGCCACTGCTCCTATTCCGCCACCAAGGCCACACACTATCGAGCAAGCTTTCAACGATGGCCAACTTATCAATGTCAAATGGCCTATTCTGACTCCTCCGCCTGCTGCTGGTCCTCAGTTTGACTATCATGTTGAGCACAGGCCTCAGGTTCAGAAGCCAATGCCAAGGTTGCCAAGGTTTCCAGGTATTGCATCTGCACCCGGATCTTTTAATGTCAATGGCTTCAAGGCACACAACACCTTCTTTGATAGCGCCAAGAACCCCTACACCAAGGCAAGAATATCTTCCGATTGGTTCTGGAGCTATCAGCAGCGAAGTTATTACTCATGAATTCTGTACAATCAAGGTCGCATTTTCCCACATATGCGTCTTGACACCGAAGCCATAACTGGACTGCCCTGTTTGGAAGAAGCTCTGGATTGCTTCAGAGAGTCTGGCTTGCTGCAGTTCGTCACTGATAAGGAGCACTGGAATGAAGAATTGCTGCTCCAATTCTATGTCACTCTTCATATCCGTGGCTACAACAGGGATCCGAAGACTTGGGTCCTTGAGTGGATGACAGGCAATGTTCATCATGAAGCCAAAGCCTTTGATATCATTGAGCTTACTGGCCTACCCACTCCAGGAGATCTGTATGAACCTGGTTGTCAGCTTCACAGTGCTGCTATGGAAAGCATCTTCCACAAGCCTGAGCCCAATATGAGTCAGATGCTTAGCATGATGAAGCCTTTGCCTCCAGATGTTGAATATCCTAAGGAGTTCTTTGTTGAAGACCTTGAGTATCTGCCACGTACTATCTATCACATCATTAGGCGAACTCTCTGGCCCATCAAAGGACATTCTCCACATGCCAAGCTAGAAGGCGCAATGAAGACATTGGTCTTTCATATTCTTCATGGCAAAAGCTTCAATGCACAAGACTTCTTTATTCGCCAACTTGCTACATCCGGATCTGACATTTTTGGATTGAAGTTTTACGCTCCATGGATTATGCGGCTGATCAAACTACATTCAGCTGTCACCTATCAGCCCTCTGCTCGCAATCATCGGATCTTTCTGCCTGACATCGACATGTCAGTTGAAGCCTTCTATCCAGAGCCTGCCAAGGAGCCCATTAGTCTTCAAAATGATGAGAATCAAAGCTTGTCTCAAAACATTGAAGGAGTTCAAGCAGTCACTTGTGTTTATTCTCTGGCTGGTACTACACATGCACCTCATCGTGCCCTCATTGAAGCCACTGAAAGCACCATTGCCCAACGGCCCAAGAAGCGATCTCGTGTTCTCAACGATCAAGAACTTCTGGTTGCCCTTCATCAGAAACAGGATAAGCATCATGACTGGCTGAAGCGCCAAATGCAAAGCCTCTTGGTAGACGTAAACAGGATTCGCAATCTTGCCACCAAGAATGCCTTTGTTGCCCATGAAACCTGTCGGCGTACATGGAAAGGGCTGACACTTATGTGCTCTGAGGATGATCTTCAAGAGGATGGCTTCTCTGAACGCTTCAAGTTTGACTCAACACCTCCAAGAAGGACTGTGCTGCGACGAACTCCGTCTCTTGAAGACTCTGAGTTCTCCTCCTCTGCTGCAACTGTGAATGCCAGAGTGATTGATGACGAAGCCGATGCTACTTCACCTCCCCCTACTTCTGCACGCATCGACACTGCCCCGAGTTCGTCTGCACCGCCTAACAACACCGACGACCCTGCTGCTTCACCTACTCCTCTTGGGAACGAGTAGATGCTCTATGTCTTCAAACCTTTTTGGTCCTTACTGACAAAAGGGGGAGAAGCATATAATTTTGATAGTCTTCAAGCGGGTCCATATGGGCGGTTGCTTTATATTTTTCCTAGTGTTTACAACTCCCGTTTTGATACATTTGGTTCTTTGAGTTGTAACACTTAAACTCGATGGTCGTCTGCTACTTATTTGCTTTACTGTGGTGCGATGATAAATTCCGCATGTGCGACGATAAATTCCGCACTTAGATCATTTTGCAGACGTCCATTTGTCATTATGCATGTCATTATCTTCACATACTTTTCATGCATGATGAATTGTCATCATAAGTTGAAGAGGATCTCCACAAGTACAACCTGCCATGTGCATTCGCATTCCAAAAGCAAATTACTTATATGCACATCTTCAGGGGGAGCCCTTGCAACTTATGAAGACAATCCCCTATCCTTTACAATTTCACATATTATATTCCCCGTTGAAAACTTCAACTAGTTTGTCATCAATCACCAAAAAGGGGGAGATTGTAAGTGCATCTAGTGCCACCCCTAGTTGGTTTTGGAGTATTGACGACAAACCTAGTTGAGGGACTAATGTGTTTGTGAGAATTGCAGGATAACACAGGTAGAAGTCCCTCATTGATTCGGTTTTCCTACCAGAGATGACCCCTAAAAATGTAAGAAGGCATTGAAGTCAAAGGTGGTATGTGAAGACATTCACATTGAAGACTATGACAAGAGAAGACATCGCATGAAGACTATGGAGCGCGAAGACTTAGTTCTTTCGTCGTTCCTTTTCTTCTTTGTTGAGTCATAGGAACCACCATACTGTTAAGTGGGGTCCAAGAGAACCAGTCAGAATGACTGATGTGATGCTTAACCAAAATCCTATGTCTTCAAGTGAAGACTATGAGAGCAAATCTTGTCCAGAGTTGGATAAGTCAGCCTTGCTTGTAGCCTAAGTAAAGTTGCCGTGTGTGTTTGAAATCTGACCATTGGAATACGTGTCAGTTCCTTAGTGACCTAGGGTCATTTCGGACAAATCAGGTCGGGTTGCCTAGTGGCTATAAATAGCCCACCCCCTACAACCTTAAACGGTTGGCTGCTCGGAGTTAGAGTACGGCTTTTGTCGTTTGAGAGCAACCCACCTCGAAGCCTTTGAGAGAGAATTCCTTGCGAGGATAAAGCCCTAAACACCCAGAGCCAAAGAGTGTTAGGCATCACTTAACTCTTCCTGTCTGTGTGATCTGAAGACTTATTACACTTGAGGACTGTGAATCCTCCAGCCGGTTAGGCGTCGCGTTCTAAGCGTCCAAGAGTCATTGTGTATCGCCGGTGAATGAAGTCTGTGAAGGTTTGGAAATCTACCTTGAAGACTTACCAGAGTGATTGGGCGAGGACTGGGTGTCCTTAGCTCAAGGGGAATAAGGTGAAGACGAGGTCTTCTGAGTTGAATCTCAGCCTCCCCAACCAGACGTACAGTTGTCACAGCAACTAGAACTGGCCCAACAAATCATTGTCTTCAACGAGTCACTGGTTTCATCCTTCCCTTCCCTTTACTTACTGTTGGTCCTTGTGAAGTCATTGCATGATTGCATTATCTTTTGTCTTCACTGAGTGACTGCTTGTTCTGATTGGCTTCACAATATCTTCCTACCTGATCTTTACTGCCTAGCTGCTATTAGTCATTGTGCTTTCACTTCATTGAATACTTGACTATGGCTTGCCTAGTGTAGTCTACCTTCTGCTGCATGGTAATAGGTTTATTTCTATCGTTTGTCTTCGAAACTTCCATGTTTTGAAGACTTTCATAAAAATCGCCTATTCACCCCCCCCCCTCTAGTCGATCACTAGCACTTTCAGAGTTTCTCTCGAAAGAAGTGAGTGGGAGGAAAGTAGAACTTGATGAGGTAATTGTACCTTCTCCCGAATTGGAGTAGTTCATCACAGAAATCAATTTCAGTGATTCCTACACCAATTAGTGAGGAAGCTAATGATGATGATCATGAAACTTCAGATCAAGTTACTACCAAACCTCGTAGGTCAACCAGAGTACGTTCTGCACCAGAGTGGTATGATAATCCTTTTCTAGAAGTCATGTTACTAGACCAGGATGAACCTACGAACCATGAGGAAGTGATGATGAGTCCAGATTCCGTGAAATGGCTTGAGGCCATGAAATCTGAGATGGGATCCATGTATGAGAACAAAGTGTGGACTTTGGTTGACTTGCCCGATGATCGGCAAGCCATAGAGAATAAATGGATCTTCAAGAAGAAGACTGACGCCGACGGTAATGTTACTGTCTACAAAGCTTGACTTGTTGTGAAAGGTTTTCGACAAGTTCAAGGAGTTGACTACGATGAGACTTTCTCACCTATAGCGATGCTTAAGTCTGTCTGAATCATGTTAGCAATTGCCGCATTTTATGATTATGAAATTTGGCAAATAGATGTCAAAACCGCATTCCTTAAAGGATTTCTTCAAGAAGACTTGTATATGATGCAACTAGAAGGTTTTGTCGATCCAAAAGGTGCTAACAAAGTGTGCAAGCTCCAGCGATCTATTTATGGACTGGTGCAAGCCTCTCGGAGTTGGAATATACGCTTTGATAGTGTAATCAAAGCATATGGTTTTATACAGACTTTTGGAGAAGCATGTATTTACAAGAAAGTGAGAGGGAGCTCTGTAGCATTTCTGATAGTATATGTGGATGACATATTGTTGATCGGAAATGATATAGAATTTCTTGATAGCATAAAAGGATACTTGAATAAGAATTTTTCAATAAAAGACCTCGGTGAAGCTACTTATATATAGGGCATCAAGATCTATAGGGATAGATCAAGATGCTTAATTGGACTTTCATAAAGCACATACCTTTACAAGATTTTGAAGAAGTTCAAAATGGACCAGTCAAAGAAAGAGTTCTTGTCTATGTTGCAAAGTGTGAAGTTGAGTAAGACTCAAAGTCCGACCATGACAGAAGATAGAGAGAGAATGAAAGTCATTCTCTATGCCTCAGCCATAGGTTCTATAAAGTATGCCATGCTGTGTACCATACATATCATGTACCTTGCCATGAGTTTGGCAAAGGGGTACAATAGTGATCCAGGAGTAGATAATTGGACAACGGTCAAAATTATCCTTAGTTACCTAAGAGGACTAAGGAGATATTTCTCGGTTATGGAGGTGATAAAGAGTTTGTCATAAAGAGTTACGTCGATGCAAGGTTTTACAGCAATCCAGATGACTCTGAGTGTCAATATGAATACGTATTGAAAGTGGGAACAATTAGCTAGAGTAGCTCCGTGCAGAGCATTGTAGACATAGAAATTTGCAAAATACATACGGATCTGAATGTGGTAGACCCGTTGACTAAACCTCTCTCACAAGCAAAACATGATCACACCTTAGTACTCTTTGGGCATTCATCACATGACGATTTGAACTAGATAATTGACTCTAGTAAACCCTTTGGGTGTTGGTCACATGGCAATGTGAACTATTGGTGTTAAATCACATGGCGATGTGTACTAGCTTATTGACTCTAGTGCAAGTGGGAGACTGAAGGAAATATGCCCTAGAGGCAATAATAATGTTGTTATTTATATTTCCTTATATCATGATAAATGTTTATTATTCATGCTAGAATTGTATTAACCGAAAACTCAGTACATGTGTGAATACATAGACAAACAGAGTGTCCCTAGTATGCCTCTACTAGACTAGCTCGTTAATCAAAGATGGTTAAGTTTCCTAGCCATAGACATGTGTTGTCATTTGATGAACGGGATCACATCATTAGGAGAATGATGTGATGGACAAGACCCATCTGTTAGCTTAGCATAATGATCGTTAAGTTTTATTGCTATTGCTTTCTTCATGACTTATGCATATTCCTTTAACTATGAGATTATGCAACTCCTGGATACTGGAGGAATACCTTGTATGCTATCAAACGTCACAACGTAACTGGGTAATTATCAAGATGCTCTACAGGTATCTCCGAAGGTGTTTTTTTGGTTTGCATAGATCAAGATTAGGATTTTTCACTCCGAGTATCGGAGAGGTATGTCTGGGCCCTCTCGGTAATGCACATCACTATAAGCCTTGCAAGCAATGTGACTAATGAGTTAGTTGCGGGACGATGCATTACGGAACGAGTAAAGAGACTTGCCAGTGACGAGATTGAACTAGGTATGAGGATACCGATGATCGAATCTCGGGCAAGTAACATACCGATGACAAAGGGAATAACGTATGTTGTCATTGCGGTTTGACCGATAAAGATCTTCGTAGAGTATGGCATCTGTTGTCCTCTCTCTTTTGACCAAAGTAATTTGTGATTTGAGCAAGTCTTGAGCATTTCCCCCTTGATCTTGTTTCTCTTGGAGGCTGGAGACTCCTAGGCGGTAGGAGTGCTCCGGTGAGGAATCAACTTGTGATTTGTCCCCCGGAAAGTTTGTGAAGGTTTGGAGGCCGCCTCAAGGTCTACCACTAGTGGTGATATCTCAAGGAGAATAGGGTGAGCCTTCGTGGCGTTGGTGTGCCTTCGTGGTAACATCCACATCTCCAAACGGTGACTAGCTTCCCTCCAAGGAAGTGAACATCGGGATACATCCTCGTCTTCATGGCTTTGGTTATCCCTAACCCTATCTCCTTACTTGTGGTTTACTTTGGTCTCTTGACCTTGCATTCACTATATATTATTTTCCTTGTTATATTGTGTTGGATATTTCCTTGAAGAGATTATTTAGGCCTACACTTTATATCCCGCAATTCATACTTGCTATTATTGATATATCTTGTGTTTAGTGTGAATTGATAACTTGTGTCATACACTTACATATCTTGTGATATTGCTCAAGTAAGTTTGTGTAACTTACTTGTGCTTGTTAGTATCCTTGTTGTGCTCACCTCATTTACATTAAGTTGTTGGTGCACTTAATTAGTTGAGCCCAGTATATTTAGGATTTGTGCTTGGAAAGTATCCGCTTAGTTTATTTCCGCATTAGGATAAAGCCAAAACCGTAGAAGTTTTTAAAACGCCTATTCACCCCCTCTAGGCGACATTGTGGTCCTTTCACCATGGCATCACCTGATGGCGCCCGACGATGTTTCACTGCAGTGCCACGACAGCGCAGCGAACTCCAATGCAGCACCCGACGTAGCCGGTGAGGCTTCATTGCAGCGGCATCTGTGCAACATCGCAGCTCCCGACATTGTCTGACGATGTTTCACTGCAGCGCCACGCCTGCCCGGCGAGCTCCATCACAGCACCTCCATATGCCACTGGCGAAGTTTCACTGCAGCACCACTAACGCGTGATGGTACTCCATGGCGGCACCGACAACCCCAGTCGAAGCTCCATCATAGCACCCGATAGGCTCCGGCGAAGCTTAACTGCAGCGCTGCCACTGTGCGCGGCGGTGCTCCATTGTAGCGCGGCGTCGACGGGGTTGTTGTGACGAAGCACATGAAGACGACGGGCGGATGATGCAGGTAGCATGCGGCGACGATGGCGGGTGCTTCGTCGTCCGCAGCACCGACGGTCACCATTGCAGCCCCTGGTCGGAGCTTCACCATGCAGCAAGCACACGATGTCGGGGGTTGGCCGGCGTCGCCTCTTCCCTGCAGCAGCTGCAGCAGATGAGAGGAGAGACTGTGGAGGGAAAAAGGGAGGAAGAAGATGAGGAGGAGGACAAGGGGAGCGGATCACATCGGAAAGGATAAGATGGGGAGGGAAGCGGTGGGCTGAGAGGGACACATGTCGACGCCTCGAGAAGGCTTAAGCCGCGCTGTAATCAGCCGGTTGATTTTAATACATTTCCTTATTATTTTGTCACCATCATGTGTCTACTGCACGTATTGACATGCAACTTTTTTAAAAAAAAGAGAGAGATCGGAAGAGATATTTTTGAAGGTTATTATGATGAAAATAAAAGAAAAATGCGTCGAACAACATTAGTCCATCAGTCCACCAGCCGCGCATCAAGCATGCAACAATCCATCAGGAGTAATCTGATGAATCGGCGTGGCACAACCCTGGTCCCTTGCGCAGCCTTGCATATCTACCGTTGTGAACTGCTAAGTATAGTCAGGGTTTTGGCCAAGAATCACTGTGGTTCCTTGGTCTCGAATGAACGTCGAATGTATAGGCGCATGTTACTGCGTGACTCCAGAGGCGAGTCGCCTGATCTCAGTCTAGCTGTAGTGAGGATAAGGTTGTGTATGTGATTTTTTTGGTTTGTCTCACTTTTGTTTACATTCTTAATATAAAATATCATGTATATGTTTATAATTTATATGTTTCACATTTGTGAAACCGGCATAAAACTGATGGATTTTGATCTGATGGATTCAGATGATGATTTGAAAATGTCGACTAACATAGGCACTGATTGATGACATAGACTCACCTAAGATTCTTTGCACATTACCGTTTCTATCACCTGACAAGTGACGGGGATTTCAATTATTACCAGATTATTACTATTTATTTTTATACATACGAATTTTAACATGCATTATGTTTATATGTAACTTCAACAAATTATTTAAAGTGCCCGTGGCAATGCACGGGCATTCTACTTGTAGTTTGTAGTTACTCTCTATGGACTCCCTTGCATCTTTCATAAATACATGGTGTAAATTGTATGTGCTTCTCTAATGCGCGTTGCACCCATACACTAGCATAAAGTATTGCATAATCTTAATAGCAGCTCATACTAGAATACCAAAGCTTCATTGATCAAAGTGCAGTATTACTTAAATTGTCTGAAAGGGGCTAAAATACAAAGGAGGGAGCATCAAAATTAATGCCAAACCGCTGAAATCATGTTAACTCCCTAGGTTGTTGCAACAAAAAACATTTTGGACATCTAGTATGAAACACCACTCGTTAAGTGGATGAGTAAGTTCATTTTTTTTAACTTAAATTGTATATATTTGACTCACTATGTATATGTGACCAACATCACAATCATTTGTATTCATCACCAACACTACATGTGTATGAGGGGAAATACTGTGTATGGCTTGGGATGAACCACAACCGTCGGTATTCACATATATTTCCAATTAAAAAGAAGTCAACAGAAATGGAAAGGCATGCTGTCCATGCGGAATGTGTGACCCCGTATGCAATCATCATACCTAACTTTATTGTGACGTGTCGACACCGTGTATGCCTAATAAAAGTAGTGTGAATACATGATAGGTGAAAGTAAATAACCTTCCATTCCACTATTAGTTTAACATTTTTTTAGGGGAAGGGAGGAGGGGGGTATATATATTACTCAGGACATGAATTATCCATTCAACTATTAGTTAATAGAATGATATTGGCACACAAAGAAAAGCTAAATTATGTAATGGATATTATCCAACAACCCAACAAGGGGAAGTATAATCACATACATGTGTGGTGTTCTCGATCAAATTTACAAGAAGAGACCTTTCAAATTTTAGCAGTTCACCATTTCAATCTCGTGGGGACTTTCCTGTTGGGATGGCTCAGTTATGTGCTTTTGATGGTTGCCCATGTATTTGTAGCTACTAACATCAAATGGGATGCTCAAGGTACACTTGTCCTTCTGAATGCGCATTCAACAATTGGGTGCTTATCTCTTGCGCTCTTGGCATGAAGTGTTTAGCTTATGAGAAAGCATAGCATTGTATTTAGCCTTCCATACCTCGACCTCAGAAGTTAGTGCTTGTTGTCGAGCTAGAGAAGAAAGAAATAATAAATTAAGTTAATTAAGTTGACATTGGATAAAAAAGAAAACCATAGCATTGATAGGAAAACAAAGGGACTAGTAAATCAATATAATGACCTGTACGAGATTAGCTAGCACAAGAAGCATCCAAAGAAACAAACTATGTAACCAACATGCTTAACATTACTGCTGCACAGATTCAGTTATTCAAAGGAATAAATACCGATGTAACTTGTAAAATCCAGACGACATATATAGTGGCATATATGTTCTATGAATATGACAACATTTTAAATACGAAGAGATACATCAGTAATATTTATGTTCAGTTCGACTGTGGTCAATCAGTAGAAAAGAACTGGCATAACCCGAATAATCGTATCGTGGTACCGTCACCATGTCATGAAATATCAAGTGATGATTTGGTAAATGTCATGTGTTAACATTCAAGTACTCAACATAGTTTATTTATATTAATTTTAACGACAACTGGTAGAGCCTGCATTTACACGCGCACCCGCGCACGCACGCACGCACACTTTTTTACCCTGAAACTAGTAATTAAATCACCCCCCCCCCCCAATGTACAACAAATTTCAGGGTTCCTAATTCACACCACAACTAAGGTGAGTATGCAAGCTAAAGACAAGAAAAAATTGTTTTCCAAGCAAAACCTATGCCCTTATGCGTCCATTTGCAATGCGTCCATCATCTTTTTTATTGCCTCTAGGGAACAAATGTGCACAAGTATATAATGTCGATTAACAATGAAACAAGCATACCCTTTCTCAGTTGCGACATATTCTCCATTGACTGCAGCTTAATCATTAGCTCACTATTTTCAGTCCTAATCTGAAGACACTTGCTCTGCAATGAGATAACACAACAATATATGATTAATATGGCCAAAAGAGGCACACCACCATGTATTTGGTTGGGAACTTATAATAGAGATTTATAATTGAACTTTGCTCCTTAATAAATAATATTCTGAGAAGAAAAAGAAAGGATGTAACTATCAAGTATAGAACTATGATATGGCCTACTAATTAGCGTTAAGTGAAGACAATCGAGAAAATAACCCAGCCCAAGTAAATTAACCTATTAATTAGCGTTAAGTGAAACCAATGGCATAGCTCAGCTCGTCTCTCACTTCAACAGAACACCACAAAGTCTTAGATATACATTAGATGCACAATTTAAACATGTAAAACTAAAATGAATGCAACACTACTTGATTCTTTGTAGTCAAAACTCAAGAGAATCATACACACAAATGCTTCCTATATTTATAGGGTATGTTCTATCTCGGGTGTGCTCTTGGTGATTGCGTTTATGATAAGATTTTAACGCATATTTTCTCTAACTTCTGATGAAATGATGAAGACATTTATTGGTTATTTCCATAATAAAAATAAAAAAAACTTCCACATTGTTCTACATACATAACATATACTAGTTAAAATAGACCCAATGTGTCAACAAAAGAGTACCACTCCAATTCTGTAGAAGCTATAGTTGTAAAACATGCTAGAGTCAGACTTTAAATTTCGACTACTATTACCACAAGAAATATTTATACTAGAGAATTTGGATGTTCTGCACATGGTACATATCCGAAAGAACCACCCTTCCAGTTTTGCGGTGCAGATAAGAGGGAGCACGTACCCCCGGGCCGGTTTAGACAGTCCAGTGGGTCTTGAAAATAATAGGAGGGAACATGTCTCGAGAAGTACTTTTAACTTACAAAACCAGTCTATATTTTAGAAATGTATTTCTAATACCAGAAAAGGTCGTATTTTTCAAAAACCATGCCAATGTCCACAACAACAGCTTCAATACAAGTATATACTAATACTTATGATCGTACAACCGCGTGGGGAAAACCATGCTAATACTTTTGATCATAAAATAGTGTGGGGAAAACTGGTTATGTGCAAAGATGTGCAACCAACATAACAACAGACTACCAAACTGATTATATATTAGCTTTCTAGCTAGTGGTGCAGGAACATACCAGTTCTTCAGATAGTATACTGATCCTCTTGGTCAGCGTCTCAACCATTTGCTCCAGTTCCTGCTTGCGACCCGCCTTGTCCTTTTCCTTCTTGGCAGAGTACACCCGGACTGCCAGAATCCTACAAATTTGTTCCAAAAGAAAATACTCAGTTTCAGAATTTCAATCCATGGACAACACATATGAGTATATCAGATCGGCGGCAATCTGAATCTCCACATGATTTTGTTAAATAAATAAATCAATCAATCTCCACATGCACTAGAGCGAAGGAAATCCTCACCTCCTGACCCTCCTAGGGTCTGTAAGCGCAAGCTCCGCGAGAGCCTTGTCCTTCATGATCTTCTTCATGTGAGCCTCACTGGGCTTCACCTCTCTTGCCAGCTCAAAGAGAGTTGCGCCGCCTCTACCCATGACCATGGTTAAGGGGGCGCTGCTGCCAGGGCCACTTACCCCTGGAGAAGCGCCATTGTTGCCGCCGCCGCCAGCTGCTGGAGGAGAAGCCTGGCTGCCTATGGATAGATGGCTACGGCCAGCTCCTCCTGGTCCTGCCCAAGCGCCGCCTGCCCGTGGAGAAGCGCGATTACCAATGGATAAGCGGCTGCGTTTGACAGAGCCGCCTGCCCGTGGAGAAGCGCGATTACCAATGGATAAGCGGCTGCGTTTGACAGAGCCGCCTGCCCGTGGAGAAGCGCCGCTGGGCGGACGCCTACTCCTGCCGGGGCCAGCAGCCATTGGAGAAGGCGCTGGTAGTGCCGGCTGCTCTAGGACTACGGTTCCGGAATTGACCTCGGCCGGCTCGGAGCTATTCGGCACCGCGATCTGGGTACTCTTGCGATCTACGGGGCCATCGACCTGCCGTGCCCCTGCGTCGTTCCCGGGGAGGGAGGTGACCCCGCAGAGTCCGTCCAGGTCGATGACATGGCCGACGGCGACGATATCATCCGAGACGGGGTCGTCCTCGAAATGGAAGGACTCCAGGACCGGAGTGGAGAAGGCATTTTGCGCGTGAGAGCTGCTACCGGCACGACTACTAGTTCCGGCCGCGCGACCGAGCGACCACGACAAGGGGTTCAGGAGGTGGGGCGGATAGTCGCCGGAGCCATCGCCGCCGCTTTGGGAGGCGAGAGGAGTTGCCGAAGTGGGCGGCTGCGGAGGAGAGAAGGGGCCGTGGCGGCGGAGGGAGGCGGGTGAGCCCTGCGGGAGGAGGTGGCGGCGGCGGCTGGGATCCATGACGGAATGGGAACAAAGGGAAACTTCTTGTTCGCTAGGGTTCCGGGAGCTGTCAAACACGGATCGGGCGAACGGAGGGTGCTTGGAGTTGCCAAAAGCGAGAGCGAGCTTGATATATATGGAAAGAAACGGGAGATTTTTTTTTTTTTTGAGACAAAGAAGCGGGAGATGAGAGAATAGGAAGAGCGCTCGCCTCGGTTTGATTTACCACTGGTCTTGGATTCCAGCTGCTCCGAGGTCCTAACGCAACCTCGCTGGCCCGGCCCAATCATTCTAGCCTAGTTAAAAAAATCCAATCAATTTCTATGAGAAACATATTTTGGTCCTACTTGTGCCTTCATGAATCTTAAACCCTAATTGGATGTTCTCAACAGTGACTTATGAATAGTTGTTTCTCGATTCCCTCAAAAAAAAAGAATTGTTGTTTCTCGATCACTAATCTCCTGAGAAATAACAAAACAAATAGAACATATGCTCAAATAATTAATCCTCGGAACTACAAACATGCATCAGTTTGCATCATCTTGCGATGCTTTGCTCCTTCGCGCACCTCTACGACACGAGCATGCATACACATTAGCTAGCGTAGTGCTCATGTATTTTTCAGAAACCAAACATTTTCTTTCATGATCATATCAGAAAGGGAGAAATGAAATATTAATGGTTGATATTATATATCTTTACTTCTAATGGAGCAGTTGATAGCCTAGTACGGTTTATTTTTGTACGTTTTTCTTCGTCCCACCACCACCACCCCTACCATGCTGGTTTTCTTCTATCGATTTATTTTTCTCTCCATTCTTTTATTGCAAATCAGCAGTTTCCTAACATACAAAAGATCACGGATCTTACTTTCCTTATTTATTCAAATCAACCGATACTTCTATTAGTTGGTAGCTTGTACGGTCTATTTTTGTCCGGTTTTTCTTCGTCCCACCACCACCCCTACCATGCTGGTTTTCTTATCTATTGGTTTATTTTTCTCTCAACTCTTTTATTGCAAATCAGCAATTTCCTAACAAATAAAAGATCATGGATCTTACTTTCCTAATTTATTCAAATCAACCGATCCTTTTATTAATGCAATTTGTTTTAGGAAATCTTTACTCCTAATGGAGCAGTTGGTAGCCTGGTACGGTTTATTTTTGTCTGTTTTTCTTCGTCCCACCACCACCCCTACCATGATGGTTTTCTTATCTATCGGTTTATTTTTCTCTCCATTCTTTTATTGCAAATCAGCAGTTTCCTAACATACAAAAGATCACGGATCTTACTTTCCTAATTTATTCAAATCAATCGATCCTTCTATTAGTTGGTAGCTTGGTACGGTCTATTTTCGTCCGGTTTTTCTTCGTCCCACCACCATCCCTACCATGCTGGTTTTCTTATCTATCGGTTTATTTTTCTCTCCACTCTTTTATTGCAAATCAGCAATTTCCTAACATATAAAAGATCACGGATCTTACTTTCCTAATTTATTCAAATCAACCGATCCTTTTATTAATGCAATTTGTTTTAGGAAACAAATAATAGATTTTGAGGAAATAAATAATCTCTAAGGAAGAGTCAATAGGTCGTTCGTTCGTACTCCTCCCATCGGTCGACAGGACTCCCGCTCGATTGGTTTTTTCCTCGTTTCGTACCACACCAACGATGGAAGGAATCAATACACCGATTTCTTTCCTGTATACGCAACGAAACACGAAACCAGTGGAGAAAACCACCCAACTACGCATGTCCCCCTGCTCGCAATCCCTAGCCACCGTTGGTCCCCTCCCCTTCTCCCCCACCTCCCCTCCTTCCCATCGGCTCTCTTCATGCCCAACGTGGATGGCGCCGCCCGCCTGGGAGGGGACCCTGATCCTGTTCCATCGGCGCCTCACTGTCTTCTCGGCGACCCTGGCGTAGGCAAACGTCAGGCCACCAAGGCGAAGCCCCTTGAGGCGAAGAAGAACCATGAACGTGATTTGGATGACGACCACTAGCGGGTGGCCCTCTTCTTCGAGACGCAGACTGGCGCCAGTGGCCAGTGGGGGATTCACCAAGGTACTCGATTTCCATGCCTGCTTGCATCCTCATCTCGTTAGGCAGAGCTTATATGTGCACCAAAAGGAACTGATTAGTTTCACGTCCCTCTTCCATGTCCTTTCTTTCGAGGTCATGCCATCGTGGGTTGCTGCAGTCATTTGACGGCGCTGCCATGAGCAGACAGCATCGGCAGCCTCCAGCAGATTAGTCTTCCTTTCCTCCTCCGGCATGCACGAGGGGTTCTCCGTTCATGAGCCTCCCTCTCTTCCACGGGAGCGGCAACATCAGATTAGGTCGGGAACTGAAGGAGTGTGCCCTAAGCGCCATGTGAGTCCCTAACCTCTCGGGCTGCTCACAAACCTTCGATTTCTTTTGTTTCAGATCTTATTTTTGTGCACTTCACTTTTTTTATCTTTGTGCTTGATCCGATCCTAGGTAGTGAAAAAATATTCATGGGCGAAAATGTGCGATCATGACATATATCTGAATGTCTGCCTAAGAGCATCTCCAGCCATTGCCCCCCAGGAGGCGCTAAAAATCGCCCCCTGAGGGCGCACCGGCGAAAACCGCGTCGCCGCCTCCTCCGCGGCCGCCGTCCCTGCTGCACCCCTCCCCAGGTTGGCGCGGCTGGTTGGACGGTCTGAGGGCGTCCTCCTCCTCGTCGTTGTCGAGGATCACCACGCCGTGCTCGTCCTCGCGTCCGCGCTTGCGGGCGGCTATCTCCTCCAGGGCCCGGCGCTGCTGGACCATCTCGTCACGGAGGTAGTCGTCCCGCGCCCACTGTAGGGCCTCCTGGTCGGAGAAGCCATGCTACCTCTTGAGCACTGTGTTGGTTTTCCCTTGAAGAGGAAAGGGTGGTGATGTAAAAGTGGTGGTTGGTACAGCTACCTGTACAGTGCTATCATACCTAACCCTGGCGGCAGGGGACAAGGCCATTAATTGCCCGTCTGTGTCGCCTAAACAGTACTGAAATGGACCGCTAGGGACGCCACCGTTTGCCACGATGGTTACCTTGTCAGCGCCTGCTTGCCACCGCGCACCCCTAGCTGCACGGCCTCTCTGCCACGTGTGCTTGGGAGGGCCCCAGAGCGACACGTTGGCAGGTGTGCTGGAGCGCGGGCACGAAGTGGGGGTTCCCCGCGGCAAGCTCCTTGCCGCGGTCGTCGCCTCAGTAAAGCAGCGTAAATATTTCCCTCAGTTTTTGAGAACCAAGGTATCAATCCAGTAGGAGACCACGCGCGAGTCACCTCGTACCTACACAAACAAATAAGAACATCACAACCAACGCGATAAAGGGGTTGTCAATCCCTTCACGGCCACGCAAGAGTGAGATCTGATAGAGATGATAATAATAAGATAAATGTTTTTGGTATTTTTATGATATAGATTGAAAGTAAAGATTACAAAATAAAATAGATTGGAAACTTGTATGATGGAAAATAGACCAGGGGGCCATAGGTTTCACTAGTGGCTTCTCTCAAGATAGCATAAGTATTACGGTGGGTGAACAAATTACTGTCGAGGAATTGATAGAAAAGCGAATAATTATGAGAATATCTAGGTATGATAATGTATATAGGCATCACGTCTGTGACAAGTAGACCGACTCCTGCCTGCATCTACTACTATTACTCCACACATCGATCGCTATCCAGCATGCGTCTAGAGTATTAAGTTCATAAGAACAGAGTAACGCCTTAAACAAGATGACATGATGTAGAGGGATAAACTCATGCAATATGATGTAAACCCCATCTTTTTATCCAGATGGCAACAATACAATACGTGTCGTTTCTCTTTCTGTCACTGGGATCGAGCACCGCAAGATTGAACCCAAAGCTAAGCACTTCTCCCATTGTAAGAAAGATCAATCTAGTAGGCCAAACCAAACTGATAATTCGAAGAGACTTGCAAAGATAAACCAATCATAGATAAAAGAATTCAGAGAAGATTCAAATATTGTTCATAGATAATCTGGATCATAAACCCACAATTTATCGGATCTCAACAAACACACCGCAAATGAAGATTACATCGAATAGATCTCCAAGAGAATCAAGGAGAACTTTGTATTGAGATCCAGAGAGAGAGAAGAAGTCATCTAGCTACTAGCTATGGACCCGAAGGTCTGAAGTAAACTACTCACACATCATCGGAGGGGCCATGGAATTGATGTAGAGGCCCTCCGTGATCAATGCCCCCTTCGGCGAGCTTCGAAAAAGGCCCCAAGATGGGATCTCTTGGGTACAGATGGTTGCGGCGGTGGAAATAGGGTTTCGTGGTGCTCCTGGATGTTTGCGGGGTATGTGAACATATATAGGAGGAAGAAGTAGGTCGGCGGAGCTACGAGGGGCCCAGAGGGGGAGGGCGCGCCCCCCTGCCTCGTGGCCGCCTCGTTGATTGATTGACGTCCACTCCAGTCCTCTGGATCACGTTTGTTCCAAAATTGCGTTCCCGAAGATTTCATTCCGTTTGGACTCCGTTTGATATTCCTTTTCTACGAAACACTGAAATAGGCAAAAAAACAGCAATTTGGGCTGGGCCTCCGGTTAATAGGTTAGTTCCAAAAATAATATAAAAGTGCAAAATAAAGCACATTAACATCCAAAACAGATAATATAATAGCATGGAACAATCAAAAATTATAGAACATTGGAGACGTATCAAGCCGCGCCGGGCTATCTCATCGTACTCCGCGGGGAGGCCAGGCTCCGGCTTTGGCTTGACGAGGACGAGGCGACCAGAGGCGGGGAGGAGTCAGCGATGCGGACGCCGGAGCTGCGGGTGCGGTGGCTGGGGGGCGGCTTATATAGGCGGGGGCGCCGCGGGTACGCCTGGCCGCCGTGTTACGCGTGGCGGGCGAGGGACGCGCGTCGTCCGGTCTTCACTGCACCGCCCGTGAGGCATCAATGGAGGAGGCTGACTGGCGCGCCAGCGTGCGGCATTGATTCGCCGCGGGAATCGAGGCAATGAGGACGACGAAGCGGCGAGAAGAGCCGAGTCGCTGCCAAGGAGGGCCCGCCGACTTTCACGCCAAAAACGATTCGGTCGGTGCCCCCGAGCACCCCCAGCGCGCCGGGTTCGGCCTGGTTCCACCGGTGCCAATTTCGGTCCGAGCCGACGAAAATTGAACCCTTGAGGATGCGACTGGGCCGATTTTTCGACACCGACGGCCGAAAAATCGCCTGGTGAACCTTGTTGGGGGCGCGGCTGGAGATGCTCTAACTGCTGCCTTTAATTGTTGTTCCAGGTGAGAGCTGAGACTCACGTCCTCGTGTGTCCCTACATGATGGTTGGCAGCCGCTGCCCTGCGGTTATACTACTCCAACACCTAGGTAAGAGTAACCTGATACTATTAACTTTAGATACTTTCTAATGATCGTTTATGTTCTAGAATTGTCTCAGTTTCCCTGTTCCAAGTTCCAACTTGTAGAAGTAATGTTATCTTTTTCCTGAAATTGGTCTTTATGTAAATTTGTATTATAAATGGCATGTATCATAGTAGACGGTAGCAGCAAGGGCGACAAGGCGGAGGAGGGCCAGGTTGCGACCACCAGATCTGCGTCGATATCATTCGTTCTGGTGCTGCCACTCTTCGTGGAGGTGCCGGCCAGCCGCCACATACGTCAGGGTGCGTCATCTATCTCAGACTCTCAGTCACGGCTGTGATAATTAGAATATATATACATCTCCAGTTACAGGCCCATTTTTTGTACATTCATTTATAACCCCATATTTTTATGGACTTTCATTTACGGTCTGATTTCCTTGGATGTACAGACCTAGGAATTTAAACAACTAGATGATGCCCCGCGCGTTGCTGCGGAATATGTAGAAGTTTTTTTAGGTGATTCAACTTGCAAATGTGTTGATTCATATTGATGGACTCGAGTTTAGAAAAAGGAGAGCAACAACAGCGTCATAGTGCAATGGGAAATGGAATAAGATAATATACAGGGCAGAGCAGCCGCCTCGCACCACATTTAAATGTATACCTGCAAAATTTTGTTATCATATTTAGATATCTTGATTGTAAATCAGAATCGTTCCCTACCAGTTGTGTTCTATTTTCGTGTAACAAAGGAAATGGAGGCTAAGCAAATCTAATCAAACTTAGTTATAGCACATGAAACATAGACCTTCAAATTATGCAAAAGAGATGATTCGACTCTGGAGCTAACTTGGCAAAAACATAATAAGAGAGCTCAAAATTACTTCTCAAATGCACAGGTATAAAGAGTTGGTTTCTTGGGGACATAATTTTATTTGACAGGACATTGTTGATAAAATAAGACATGATATTATATTAATACTTTGTAAATTATATTAACTAAATCTGAAATGTAATGATAAATCGTACCTGAGTACTCCCTCCAAATATTTAGTGTTTCCAAGTGCTACAAACAACAGCATACATTTTTTGTAGCTGCAGTTGAGAGGCCCCACTTATATGCAGGAGGTTAGAATACTACCAATTGAAGATAAGATTTCTCATATGCATTCATATGCTCATAGGTAAACTCTGCAAAACTTGCCCAATTGAATCAGCAAACATGATTTGCTATATTCCAGAGGAAGAGTGAAATGATAACTTTTATCAGAGCATTGCATAACCTAACTGAGAATATACCTAAATTGTAGACATAAAACACAGCCAACAAAATCTGCGTGTAGTTTCTGTATAAGTCTAAGGTCTGAAAGGAAGGGGGTTGCTGCTTGAACTGTTAACAGAGGACTATAAGTAGACGTTCAGGGACATGTGTACAGTTAGCAAATTGAAATATTGACTGTCGAATAACTCAAGAAGAAAGCAATGGTTGCCAATCCAAGCAGTCAACTGAACTTACACTACAGGAAATCAGACATTCGACGATGGTACTGTACACTTGGCAATCAGACCTTCAGGGGCACATGTGTTCAGTTTAACTACACACCAAATTCTGCAAAAAATACAACAACAAATGACTCAGTACGATGAGTAAGATGTACATGCATATGATCATGATTTATGAGAGAGAGAGAGAGAGAGAGAGAAACATATAAAACTCTGTAAATACAAAACTAATTGTACATGCCGTGATTTATGAGAGAAAAATTATAGATGAAGAAAAGGAGCAAATTTACCACACCTTCGTGGGTTGGGGGGGGGGGGGTTCAACCTCGACCCACGCACATAGATCCAAAAGAACACGGTAATACAATAACCAAACAACAGGAGTACATGGATCATGAGCATCACTTACCGGCATTGCCAAAAAATTAGGCCGGTACTGAATCCATCGATCTTACCAAATTCGTACAGATGATTCAACATAGTAAGAGCACCTTACTTGCCCTAGGTTTGGGAATTCAGATCAAACATGTAATCTGCGGAAAGTCTACCTACCTCACTTCATATCTGAGAGAACTTACGAATCTACGAAAGAAACAAATAATCAAATATAGTCGTGATGCTGCAGGCGTGCATGCATAAGAGGTTCCTTACATGAAACTAAGATTTTCTAGAACTGGCTATGCATGGTGTGGATCTAACGACTTTGACAGGGATTTGTGTAAGTCTGTTCCTGCACTGCAACGGCAAACTCTTAATTGTTCCTGAAAATCCCATGAGGAGAGGAGTAGATCGTCGTTTCTCTTGGTGCTATGGGCTGCAATTGAAATTTAGCTTTGGCTAAGTACTGCATGGTGTTAAACATCATCCTAAAATAGGGATCGAGTGAGGCTGCGGAGGGTAGGAGATGAAGTTGGGACCTAGAAGATCGAAGCTAGACCCATTGCCCGACAGGGAGAGAAGATATTGTAGACTTTTGGACTTCTAGGCACATCTAGTGTGATTCAATCGAAGACATGGCCGCAGACGGGCACCCGGCCGCTCGGTTGCCTGCAATCCCGCTTCAGGCAACAAAAGTCGGGCTGCCGGAGATGCCAGACCTAGGGGCAGATGTTGGGGTTGGGTCGTCGGACACCGGGTGGGGTAACATAGACTCGCAGCGGCGGCGCACCATTGGCGGTGGCGAGTTGACCTCGCAGCCTCAAACTCCATCCAGTAAGATGGCACGGAGGAGTTGCGACAGGGGATCTCGATCGGGACTGCAGAGAGTTTTTCCCCTGATGGGCTACTCCTCTTCCTGGTGGAAGCCTAGCGGCGCGAGATTTCCATGGAGAGAGATGGGAAGAGGCGTACTGGAGGGAGATGGGACTCCACTTTTTCCCATCTGCTGGGTCTTTATTGATGGATGATGATGGCTCTTCAACTATCTGGATGTTACAGGACGGAAGAGGAAGCGTGCAAAGGAGAAATTAAATCACAGGAAATAAAAAGGGTATTTGAAATTGATGATGTGGCTAGACTACTGAGGTGGAGTGAGGTGGATGGTTGCATGTTGATTAGTGATGTGGATAGCCTGCATGTTAAGAGAAATAGGTTAGTGGGGATGAACTATTTAGGTATTATAGATTATAGATTCACCAACAGAAGCCAGCTAGAATAGTTGAGGAGTAAAGTAGTGTCATATTACATATTTCCATTCAGATTTCAGAGAACACAACAGTAATTTTTGACATTTTGCTCCGCAGGTGGAATTTATCGAGGGATCCTACCCATATCCGAGTACACCATAGGCTACTCGACCAATATGACCACCGAACAGATTGAGGCCTATGACAATGATCTCATGGAGCAATGCAGGTACAGTTAAAACTAATTTGCTCATAGGCTCATAGCCAAGAAAAAGCAAGTGTTGATTCTCGTAAAAAAACATCAAGTTGCACAATAACATCAAGTTGTGATTCATGCTTGTTTCGAATTCTTGGTTCATAGAAAGAATTTGTAATTTTATCATGTAGTTTCATGCTCCACATTTTGATAAAATTGACAAATGTCAGTTTTGATTCGTTAGATTAGGTTCATGAATGCAAGCACAAAAACTACATGTGGGTTCATATTCTAACGAAATTAAGACTGACATTGTACACAAAAACTACTTGTGGTCTGCGTGGATGATTTCCATTCATATTCTAAAATAGATTCCCTAAATTTGTTTGTACATGTGGGTTCTGTTCTCCTTGACATTCATGATGAAAGTGATTTGTTTCTGATTCTGGCACAAAAACTACATGGAATTCTAGCCGTGCATGAAGCACAGGAAAGGCAGTAGTAAGTTATTAAGGTAGTAGTGTGTGGTTCGGATGATGGTGTTAAGGCTCAAAGTTGAACTTGGGAGTTATTTTTAGTGTGAGTTGTGCGGTGGCTCAAAGTTGCAGTTTGTACGTTATGTGACCAATGTCTTTATATAATTTCTTGCTCCTGCTCCACCTGTAGCAATGCGAGCCACATTGAAGCATGTGGCCAAGAAGGTTCTTATCAAGCCTGCAGCTCTCCCTGAGCAGGCCACGAAGAACGTCACTAACTCCGATGAGCATAGGATCAGCCGTTAGAGGACGTTCTCGGTGGCTTTGCCCTAAAAATATGCAGGAAGAAGATCATCCACAAGCTGACCTTTGTGCTCAACCATTGCCCCAAGGTGAGAAACCCGATTCATCCAAAATCTATCTCCTTTACTTACTGCTCACGGGATGTATATCACCTCAGCTGATTTCAGTGCCTTGAGCTTTGCTTGCGTTTGTGAATGTCATCACACGTGCGGGATGATATCAAGAAGTTCAACAGAAAAATGAGCTCACCATTGTCGAGTGTTTACTACATCTAGGTCATCTACAAATACTAGAAGTCATCATATGTAACTACAACCTTCCTCTTCAGCATGCATTTTATTTTGCGGGTATCATGTTTTTTATATTTATGGGTAGCATTTATGTTAAAGGCAATTTTGTAGTGCTTTCTGAGGTGAAATACAAGCATGTAATCACTCAATTATTGTATGATGGAGTTTTTGCTGATACACAATATTTATGTGAAGCCTCACTAATGTAAACTAAAGATAAACTATTTAGTGCGCTATTTCATTTCTTAATAGGCAAGTATTTTTCAAGTCGTGATGCTTAGTTTATGGCTGACCAAGCAATGAACACATAATAGCATTGAGTAGTAGGATGAGGTGGTGAACGCTATCGCAGTCGTAGGGGGTGCAAGCGTGCCTCGGTGCGTCTGGACGTGACATGCATGGTGGATCGTAACGATGGCTGATAATGAAGGGGCGATTGTTGTTCAATTTGAGAGGAAGAATCAATATTGGTTGGGTTGAAATAAAAAAGAGAGGGTGATACCGAGTTAAACAAAATTTAGGAGAGAATCTTTATGAGGGAGTCCCCTATTCCTCTTGTATCACCCAACCCTACACATGCGACACCCTCGACATCCATGTTCGTCCCCTCTGATGGCTACAAGGAGCGAGAAAGGGTGGGGGAAAGGGTGAGTGGAGGAAGGGAGAGACAAAGATATTGTAGAGAGAGAAAGAGTGAGAGGGAGAGAGAGGGAAGGTTTACATTACGACTGTTGTCGAGTCACTCAAATATATATGCATCGTAGCCTGTAGCAACACACCGGGAAAATCAATCAGCTCACATACACTTGCTTGGCTAGCTGCATCCACCTCACGCGATTAATCTTCTCATTGTATGGTTGCGCATCGAGCCGGACAAGAGGTTGGCGAGGATGCCGCTGTGATGATGGATGCATATGTGTGCGGCGGCGTGTGCAGGCGGAGGCACGGCTGGACTGCATGCCTGTTCACGCACCTAGGAAGAAGGCACGATGGAGGGACCCGATCCTGCACTGCTACTCCGGCGCGAGGTGGCCAGACTTCCGGAAGGGTGGGTGCAACCGCGGTGATTTATATGAATTCACGCATGGGGTGTTCGTGTTGCCGAAGGCAGCCATGTAAGGACAGAAATGACCGTCGTGTCTAATTCTTTGCGGAAAAACATGCACGCCGTGTATGGATTTCTAGACCCTATACATACATCATAGTGCGAGAGGTTAAAACTCTGAGGCATTTAGTGAAATTACAAAGATTTACGAGCAAATTCAAAGACGCACCCAAAATAAAGCAACTCGGCTGGAATTCTGATATATCAACATGGCAGCGTTATTTCCGCCAGATATTCCAACGAGCAGAGACGGGTAATAAATCTATATATTTCATTATCATAACGATCAAAATACAAGCATTTGTTTTTGTTATCACTATTTTTAATATAACATTAATTTAGGAAATTTCAGGGATGTGTCTCACATTTTTTTTATGCTTTGGTGGAACGTTAAAGAATTGTTTCGCCCAGTTTGAACGGCGAGTATTCTCCAGTACACATTTTAAGACCTTCGACATGAAGTACTCCTGCTAACAACATATATTGCTTATGCGGGATGAGTATGAGTTGAAAAATAAGTTTTTATTATACTTGCTCAAATATCATGCGAATAAAGCTAAAGACAACATTCATAATATTGTGCGAGAATTTCTTAAGCGCATCAAGTAGAGCTTAATTTGTAATGGATATTTAGTTAGGTCATCACTCTATATATATATGCATCGTCAATTTACCTTTCTTTCATCAATTTACATTGTAAGAGCATCTCTAGTAGACCCCTTAAAATCGCAAACTATAAAACTAGGATAAATGTCGGAAAAAAATGCATTTTAAGAATTCATTTTAGCTACGGCCGAACAGATACTGTAAAACAAACTGTAAAACTGGGATAAAGAGCTCCTTCCTCAAGTCCGACCGCTGCCGCCCCTTTCCCCAGCCGGCCGTGCCGGCCACGCCAGCCGCGCCCCGTCGGCCGCCTGCCGTGCCGCGTCGCCTGTGCCCCGTCGCCCGTCGGCCGCGCCCCGTCCCTGCCGGCTGCACCCCATCACCACGCCGGCCGCGCCCAGCCTCACCGGCCACGCCCCATCGCCTCTGCCGCCCACGCCTTGCTCTATTGCCAGCCACGTCGGTCGAGCTGTGCCCCTTTGCCTGTCACGCCGGGAGGATTCCGGCGGCCAGGCTGAGGTCATGGGAGGCCACGGCGATGTCGACCTCGTCCAATTCGAACCGGCGACGATCAATTGTGGCGTCTAGCGGCCTTTTTCCGGTGTGCGGTGATGAATTCCGGCAAGTTTAGAGCAGATTCCGGCAAACTCCGCGGCGGTGTGTTTGCTCCGACGAGGTTTGACCGGTATACAGGGCCCCTTAGGTTCGGCCTTCCATCCTCCAAATATAAGGGTTTCGGGTGTGTATTTCCGGCGGCCCTTAAAAAATTTACAGGTTGGACCACTTTTACGGTTTCTGTTCTGAACACTTTTTTCGACCAAAACTATAAAACGCAAAAATTATAAGAGTTTGACCACTTATATGGGGTCAGCTAGAGATGCTCTAAGTAAAGTGGACTTCAATTATTACCCGATTGTGCCCATGTTATCTTGTCTCTACATGTAAAATTTAACATACATTATGTTAATATACCTCTCGTAAAATATTTCAAAAGCCCGTGACAATACACATGCATTCTACTAGTATCAATAATGCTAGACTTACGGGCTGTGTGCTTCAGAATGTGTAGGGGCCGGCTGACTTGTCCAGTTTTTATTGGTCTAAAAAACTAACTCCAGGCAGCCGTAAAACACCCAGGATGTAACATTACTCTCTCTACGTATACCTCCGGCCCTCTTAGGATTTGTCAACACAATCTCCGAGAGGCGATTCTCCGCCATGTCCTTCTTAATCTCATTCTCAGGCAACAACTGAACCCCAAAATCCACCACAAGGGGAGTATTAGTGTCATTCTTGCACCTGTTGGTGTCACCGCTCTAACGGATACGGCTATACTGCATCCCTCATCAAATATCCGATAGAGCAACACAATCCACAAGAAGCAGAGCGTGATCTACTCGCTACTGTAAACCACACATATCATTTAACACATGATTCAGTTTACGGACAATATATGACTGTTCACTATGTGTGATGTGGCATGTTGGAATTTTTTAAAGGAAAACCAAAATATAATAAGAGAATCATTATTCAAGCATGAAGTAATATATACAGGTGTGAATCGTGTGAACCATGTATAGTCAAACTTCCATCCAAGTAAGTAATTAAGAACCCAATTCACAACATCTAACAAAATATATTTGGCTTGACCAAACAACACAAAAAGGATGGGCCATTCCGCCATTGTTACCACATCAATATTATCCAGGCCATGTGGTTTCCCGCTTAAACTTTTCATATGAAATTTCCTTGCAGTGTCTGATCTGTGGTGAAATTATCAAGGGCGCCTTGTAGTTCTTGAGTTTGCTGGAGCTATGCTAGCTACTTATGTGTTTGGAGTTGCTCTCGTTGCAACACTTGAGGGCTCATCTCTTGCTATAAACCATTTGACTCGTAGGAATGGTTGATCTCACCAGTACTAAATCTGAGATGGTGGACACCAACAATTAGTTTTGCATTGACATATGTTTACGGAAACAATAGAACACCAAACTTAGTGGCACAAATAGTTAAAAAGGAACAGTGTCTTGTGATCCACAGAAACAAAATCACATGGTAACATGGACTAAATCCCCCCCCCCCCCATGCACACACACACACACACACACACACACAAACATGGACTAAATAGTAGACCCGGGCATGGACAGCCCAGCCCGTTCAGTCCGCCCGAATGCCCGACATATGGGCCGGGCTCGGGCTCAGCCTCTCCGCTCGAAAGCCCGAAAATAGGCCTGAATAGGGTATAAATCATTACTTTATGCAAAATGTAGGTACACTATAAATTTTAAATATCCTAAAAATATTTATTTTAATGAAAAAAGGGCAATGTTCATGTTATTCGGGCCAGGCTGGGCTCCGGCTTGAGATTTTGAGGTCGTGGTTTACAAAACCCGGCCCAAGCTAAGCCTAGCCCGACGAATGCCAAAATTTTCCTACGAGACACCCAAGATCTATCTATGGAGATGTAAAGCAACAAGAGG
This sequence comes from Triticum urartu, assembly GCF_003073215.2. Classification (NCBI taxonomy): domain Eukaryota; kingdom Viridiplantae; phylum Streptophyta; class Magnoliopsida; order Poales; family Poaceae; genus Triticum; species Triticum urartu. The sequence continues at coordinate 529,117,471 of NC_053022.1, read as the reverse complement.
GGAGTGTATCTACATACCCTTGTAGACCGAAAACATTAGCGTCGTAACGCGGTTGATGTCTTCACGATCCAATCTGATCTAGTGCCGAATGGACAACACCTTCTAGTTTAGCACACGTACGGCTCAGCGGCATCCTCTCCTTCTTGATCCAACAAGCAAGGGAGAGGGGGTAGATGAGATCGGGACCAACGCGACGGAGTGGTGGTGGTGGCAGTGGAATTCCAGTAGGGCTTCACCAAGCGCTCACGGAACATGGAGGAGGAGTAACGGGACCCCGAAAACAACTTTCCATATATAAATCTTTACCTCCGGACCATTCTGAATCTCCTTGTGTTGTCCCGGGTCTCATCTGGGACTTCGAACAATCTTCAGACTTTCCACTCTTAATATCTCAATACTACCCTAGCGCTACCGAGCGTTAAGCGTGCGACCCTACAGGTTTGAGAATCATGTAGACATGACCGGGAATCCTCTCTGATCAATAATCAATAGTGGGACCTGGATGCCCATATTTATTCCTACATATTCAATTAAGATATTTATCGGTTGAACCACGATGTCAAGGATTCCGTTAATGCCGTATGCAATTCCCTTTGTCCGGCGATATGTTATTTGCCCGAGATTCGATCGTTGGTATCTCCATACCTAGTTCAATATCGTTACCAACAAGTCTTTTTAGTTATTTCCGTAATATAAGATCCCATGACAAAACTTGCTTGCAAGCTTCTTGTGATGTTGTATTACCGAGAGGGCCCAAAGATATCTCTCCGTCATACGGAGTGAAAAATCCTAGTCTCGATCCATGCAACCCAACAAACACCTTCGGAAATACCTGTAGAGCACCTTTATGATCACCCAGTTATGAATTGACGTTTGATAGCACACAAAGTATTCTTCCGGTATCCGGGAGTGGCATGATCTCATGGTCTAAGGAATAAATACTTGACATGAAGAAAGCTATAGCAAATAACTAAGCGATACGATATGTTGCTAAGCTTACGGTTGGGCCTGTCCATCACATCATTCTCCTAATGATGTGATCCTGTTATCAAATGATAACTCATATCTATGGTTAGGAAACCTTAACTATCTTTGATCAACGAGCTAGTCTAGTAGAGGCTTACTAGGTACACTGTGTAGTCTATGTATTCACACATGTATTTAAGTTTCCGGTCAATACAATTCTAGCATGAATAATAAACATTTATCATGAACAGGAAATATGATAATAATCATTTTATTATTGCCTCTAGGGCATATTTCCAATACATAGTGCATGCAGGTGCGCAGGCCGGCGATGACAATGTGCTCATCAATCCCGTGCAGCAGGTGGTCGAGGAGGTACTTCTTCTCATTCCCCTTTCGTAGTTGCTGCTAGGATTTAGAATATAGGGTTAGTTAGTTAGATTCTGATTCCTGCGTTAGTATAGTTGGTCTGAGAGTTAGGGTTTTTTCTATTATATTCGTGCTAGGATTTAGATAGGTGTGTCATTAAGGATGGGTGTGAGATTTTGTTCTGTCAGGATAGTTGGTTGGGGAATGCCACTCTCTGGGTAACCAACTATTTTTGCTTTGCTTCTTATCAAAAATCAAAATGTTTAGGTACCATTAAATTTTTATTTTTTGTTGGTTCCTCTAATTATAAAGTTCTCCACTATATATAGTTTTATTAGCTTTGTTGTAAAATCTCTGCGCATGCTTATGCAAAATGCAAATAGGTTAATGATACGTCTCCAATGTATCTATAATTTTTTATGGTTTCATGCTATTAAAGTATCAATCTTGGATGTTTTATATGCAATTATATGTCATTATATATCATTTTTGGGACTAACGTATTAACTTAGTGCCAAGTGCCAGTTGTCTCTTTTGCCAGTTTTTGGTTTTCCAGTATATCAGTACCAACCGAAGTCCAAATGCCACGAAATGTTTTGACGATTTTTTATGAACATAAGAGACCCTAGAAGCTTTGGGAGGGGGTCACAAGACGAAGGAGTAGCCCACAAACCACCAGGGTGCGCCCAGGGGGGGTAGACGTGCCCTGGTGCCCCCCACCCTTCGCTCCGTTTAGGGATGGCAATGGGTCGGGTTTGGGGCGGGTGGAGCTGGTCCAAATCCAACCCATGACCCATCTTCCTACCCTCTGCCCATCCACCAAATTATCCATGGGCAAAACTTGTGCCCATGTCCAAACCCACTGGATACCCACATACCCATGGAACTCCATGGGCATAGAAAAGTCAGCATGAAGCCTTCCCAAAGAGAAAATTAACTCATCATCATTCACTCACAAATGACAACATAAGCTACATGCATAAGTAGGCAACAAGTAATACGATGAGTCCTTAAGTGTGACATACCAGAGGTTGATTCTCCAGCATATAGCTCATGGAACAAGTTGCATATTTCCTGCCATTTCCCATTGATTCGCTCTTTCTACTATCACTGGCATTGGCCCCACATGTCATATGGGTATCCATTGGATATCCATGGAGCACAAACTATAACCATGCCCAACCCGGCTGTTCGTGGGTATCCATATCCATGGACCAATGGGCGAAAATGTGCTCCATACCCTTGCCCAACCGGGTCGGGTATCCATGGATATCCAGATCCGTGGATAAAATTGCCATCCCTAGCTCCGTTTGACCTAACTCCGCCTCTATAAAGTCTCTAAAATTGGGAAACCAACAGAGAGCCACCCAAAACACTTTTTCTACCACTGCAAGCTTCTGTTCTCGCGAGATCCCATCTAGAGGACTTTTTCGGCACTCCACCGGAGGGGGAATCGATCACCGAGGGGTTCTACATCAACCTTGCTGCCCTTCCGATGATGTGCGAGTAGTTTAGCATAGACCTACGGGTCCATAGCTAGTAGCTAGATGGCTTCTTCTCTCTCTTTGATCTTCAATACAATGTTCTCCTTGATGTTCTTGGAGATCTATTCGATGTAATCACTTTTTACGGTGTGTTAATTTGTTGGGATCCGATGAATTGCGAGTTTATGAATAAATTATCTATGAATATTATTTTAAGTCTTCTCTGAACTCTTTTATGCATGATTATTGTAGCTTTGTATTTTTCTCTGATCTATTGATTTGGTTTAGCCAACTATATTGATTTTTCTTGCAATGGGAGAGGTGCTTTGTGATGGGTTCAATCTTGCGGCGATCTATATCCTAGGGATAAAAGGGGACAAGACACATATTTCTATTGTTTCCATTAAGGATAAAACGATGGGGTTTATTCATATTGCTTGAGTTTACTTTGTCTACATCATGTCATCTTGCTTAAGGTGTTACTCCATTCTTTATGAACTTAATACTCTAGATGCATGCTAGATAGCGGTTATGTGGAGTAATAGTAATAGATGCAGGAAGGGGTCGGTCTACTTGTCTCGGACGTGATGCATATATACATGATCATTGCCTTGGATGTCGTCATGATTATTCGCTTTTCTATCAATTGCCCAACAGTAATTTGTTTACCCACCGTATGCTATCCTCAAGAGAGAAGTGTTGGGGAACGCAGTAATTTCAAAAAAATTCCTACGCACACGCAAGATCATGGTGATGCATAGCAACGAGAGGGGAGAGTATCGTCTACGTACCCTCATAAACCGTAAGCGGAAGCGTTATGACAACGCGGTTGATGTAGTCATATGTCTTCACGATCGACCGATCTAGCATCGAAGGTACGGCACCTCCGCGATCTGCACACGTTCAGCTCGATGACGTCCCACGAACTCACGATCCAGTAGAGCTTCGAGGGAGAGTTTCGTCAGCACGACGGTGTAATGACGGTGATGATGATGCTACTGGAACAGGGCTTCGCCTAAGCACCGCTATGATATAACCGAGGTGGATTATGGTGGAGGGGGGCACCGCATACGGCTAAAAGATCAATGATCAACTTGTGTGTCTATAGGGTGCCCCCCTCCCCCGTATATAAAGGAGTGGAGGAGGGGGAGGGGCCGGCCCTCCTAGGCGTGCCCCAAGGGGATTCCTACTCCCACCGGGAGTAGGACTCCAACCCTTCCAAGAGTAGGAGTAGGAGAGAGGGGGGAGGAAAGGGGGGCATCGCCCCCCCCCCTCCTTGTCCAATTCGGACTAGAGGGGGAGGGGGGCGCGGCCTGCCCTGGCCGCCCCTCCTTTTCTCCACTAAGGCCCAATAGGCCCATTACACTCCCCGGGGGGTTCTGGTAACACCTCGGTACTCCGGTATTTGTCCGAACTTACCCAGAACCTTTCCGAAGTTCAAACATAGTCATCCAATATATCGATCTTTATGTCTCAATCATTTCGAGACCCCTCTTCATGTCCGTGATCATATCCGGGACTCCGAACTACCTTCGGTACATCAAAACACATAAACTCATATTACCGATCATCACCGAACGTTAAGCGTGCGGACCCTACGGGTTCGAGAACTATGTAGACATGATCGAGCTCCGGTCAATAACCAATAGCGGAACCTGGATGCTCATATTGGCTCCTACATATTCTACGAAGATCTTTATCGGTCAAACCGCATAACAACATACGTTGTTCCCTTTATCATTGGTATGTTACTTGCCCGAGATTCGATCGTTGGTATCTCAATACCTAGTTCAATCTCGTTACCGGCAAGTCTCTTTACTCGTTCCGTAATGCATCATCCCGCAACTAACTCATTAGTTACATTGCTTGCAAGGCTTATAGTGATGTGCATTACCGAGAGGGCCTAGAGATACCTCTCCGACAATCGGAGTGACAAATCCTAATCTCGATCTATGCCAACTCAACAAGTACCATCGGCGACACGTGTAGAGCTCCTTTATAATCACTCAGTTACGTTGTGACGTTTGGTAGCACACAAAGTGTTTCTCCGGTATTCGGGAGTTGCATAATCTCATAGTCATAGGAACATGTATAAGTCATGAAGAAAGCAATAGCAATATACTAAACGATCAAATGCTAACTAACAGAATGGGTCAAGTCAATCACATCATTCTCTAATGATTTGATCTCGTTAATCAAATGACAACTCATGTCCATGGCTAGAAAACTTAACCAATCTTTGATTCAACGAGCTAGTCAGGTAGAGGCATACTAGTCACACTTTATTTGTCTATGTATTCACACATGTACTAAGTTTCCGGTTAATACAATTCTAGCATGAATAATAAACATTTATCATGATGTAAGAAAATCTTATATTTACTAATTGGAGGCACCTTTCAGGTCGTCTCATTAATCCACATCATTAAAATTAAATACACCATTGGATTGTAGAATTTACGCTGAGGATAAAAGGAAAACATACGTAACAGAAATGATCTAGACATCCCTTAAAAGAGTCATGTGACACGTCCAGCGTTAATTAATAATAAAACAAAAGTAAAGAAAAAAACATCTCAAAAGCCGGCTCTATGATAAAAATATTCTGCCGATTAAACAGATGTGATACTAAATTTGTACATACAAAGGTAAAAGAAGGAGCCTCTTGCAACGTGGACTATTGAGTCCTCCTTTTTTTTGAGAGAAAGAGAGAATCCTAATGCTACACGTTTGGCTGGATAACATAAATTACATAGAGTTACGTCTAAAAAACAGAGCTTCATATAGCTTCCAAGTTGGGTATTTATATGTACGTGTGTGGTGCCTCTATCTAACAAATACTCCCTCCGTCCGGAAATATTTGTCCTAAAAATGAATGTATCTATAACTAAAATAAGTCTAGATACAACCATTCATAGAACAAGTATTTCCGGACGTAGGAAGTAAAATTTTGTGTAGCTTCCAAGCTGGGTATCAATACGTATGTGCGTAGGGTCTCTATCTAATTTATTTCTTGTGACCTTGCAAAAGAAACTAGCTCGGCGTCTATGGAGCCATCATGAGTCGACATCTTGATATGAAAAGTGAAGCTTTGGGGCGTCACAAGTGTCTACCAACCCTTATACTATATGTCACCATGCGCCGAAACATTGTATTGAAGATCAAAGAGAGAGAAAAAGTCATCTAGCTACTAGTTATGGACTCATAGGTCTATGGTAAACTACTCACACATCATCGGAACGGCAACAAGGTTGATGTAGAGCCCCTCCATGATGGATTCCCCTCCGGCAGAGTACGGGAAAAGGCTTCCAGATGGGATATCTCAAGAACAAAAGCTTGCCGCGACGGAAAAAATATTCTGGGTGGCTCTCTGTAGGTTTCCCATTTTTTTAAGAATTTACAGAGGTGGAATTAGGTCAAATGGACGCTCATGGGCCCAACGAGCCACCAGGGCGCGCCCTAGTGCCTCCTGGGCCACTGCTTCATCTTCTGGCCCTCTCCCGAAGGTTTCAGGGTTTGTTATGTTCAGAAAAAAAATCCAAAAAATTTCGTGGCATTTGGACTTCGTTTGGCACTGATATTCTGGAAAACCAAAAATAGGCAAAAAAAAATTAATAACAACTGATACTGGGCACTAAGTTGATAGGTTAGTCCCATAAAATGACATATAAATGCATAATAAACATCCAAGAGTGGTACTATAGCATGGAACAATAAAAAATTATAAATACGTTGAAGACGTATCAGTGTTTAACGCAAATGTTTATCTTACCGGCACCTATGCAGTTTCCGTCCGGAAAAATTGACGGGCCGGGCCGAGTATTTTTTTACATGGTATTTAAAAGGACAATGATAATCCAAACAAGGCCTAAGAGTGTTGATGCTCCGACTTGACACTGCAGGTTGAGGCAGTGGTGGTGGTAGACCTAGCGAAGGGGGCTGGGCGGTTAGCTAGATACAAGATGACAAGCTAAGACGGAGAAGAGAAGGTATGAAATAGGACGACAAGGCGGGAGTGATGGGGAGAGAGGAGCATGCGGCAACGGGAAGGGGCAGGACAACGAAGACAACCGCTCGGGGGAGAATAAGGAGTGCTCTAAAGCTTAAACACGAGTATTTACACCCTAGATTTGATTTATAAAAGATTCAAATGATCGACTCAATTGACATAGAAAAATATTTTCTCATTCAATTATGCTAGTTGTGAGATGAAAGGTTTTTGGTCCTGTTTTTTCTTCCATGAATCCTGAAGCCTAATCAGATTGTTCTTGGCTATGACTTATAAATAGTTGTTTCTCTATCACCAATCGCCTAAAAATTAAAGTATCAATAAAACATTTGTCTCAACCACGAATCACTCCAAGTAGGCGCCTCTGGCTCATCTCCCCTAAAAGCTTAGGGTTCCTTCGCCTCCCGTCGGCAACCAGTTCGTCTCGTCTCCAATGGCCTTGGAGCCATGGGGACACGGTGGATCCCAACTCTTGCCGGCGGAAGGGCTCCGCTTGTAGATCTTTCTTTGAGTTTTGTTAGGGTTTATGTCCTATTCAGGAAGGCGAGACGGCAGCGGCGTCCTGAAGATGGAATAAGATTCTCCCCGCCTAGCCCCCGTTCTGGTGGTGCATCAAGCATCATCAATAGGCGTGTGGAGGTGTGTCTCCGATGGATCTGTCTTTGGTAGATCTGCTCAAATTTGGTCATCCTTCGTCTTCATTCGCGTGTCTTCAGATTAGATCCTTCCGATCTACGCTACTCTTCATCGTAGGTGGTTGTTGTTCTGGTGCGCTGCTTCTATGGAGCCTTAGCATGACAACTTTCCGACGGTTTATTACAATTTTTTTGCCCAGCTCCCGTGAGGGAGGGGCCATGACGATGGCGTGCCTTCGGCTCGCTTCAGTGCTTGTAATCGTCGCTAGGTGGTCTACGAATTTGGATGTAATTTTTGTTATTTCTGGTGTTCATTGTACTGCCATGATTAAAGATGAATAGATTCGAAGTTTTCCCGCAGAAAGAAGAAGAAGAAGCATCATCGGTCAAAATTTTATTTCTGAAAATTGATAACACGAAATAGCTGTTCAAAAGGATTCTCCTCCCCTGGGGACATCACGACAACCATTACAAAGAAAGGAAAACACTTATTCCACAACTTCTCGACAAGAGTGAAACAAAATTAAAAATATATATTATTACATGCCCAGAAAATAGAGCCAACAGGTAATGTTTGTCTTCAGACGCGTGAAATTTTTCTTCCACGTCACAGCTAAATAAAACATCATCTCTCACTCGACTCTTCTAAGCCAGCAAACCTGAGAACCCCAGCTGAGCTAGATTTCTCGTAATCAAAAACACCTTTCCCGGTTTTGAAGGATGCTGCAAATAGATTTCACAGGAGCATGCACGTTAGTTAGCAGTTACATATAGTATCACCCATTGATTTGTCGTTTCTTCTTTCGATCTACTGCTAGACCTTTTAGAGTTTAACACATTCTCGTTCTCCAGTACAAACTTAGGCAGTTATCTTTTTATAAATGTGTTTCCATGGAAGTATAATAGGTTCTATTATTATAGAATCTTGCGCACTTCCATTTGGTACACTTGGTAGCAATCCAAATTTGATGGAAAAAAAGATTTACTTATGCACTTTAAGTGCTTTTTACATATTAATGGCAAAGGTTAGTGAAGTTTGATTCACACATTATTAGGTGTCATCTATTTCTGAGCGAATGAGCCACATGTATTATTATTCTGAGCTAGTTATTTTCTCTTTTTTCTCGAATACGCTAAGGTAGCGTATCATTGCATTGATAGACAGAGAGAAAAAAGTATGGGGGTGGGAATCATAGTCTCGTGCGCACGGATGGCGAGCCTATGAACCCAGGAGAGCAGAAGGCAGGGGTTGCTCAGCCCCAACAGTTACAAGGTCAAGTTACAAAACGGTTCAAGATGAGCCCTCGAGCTCCAGCGGCAGCCCAGGAGCGAGCTTCCTCTTTGATTGCGGCGATCAGGGAAGAGGAGGAAGGGGTAATCTTATCGAAGATGATCGCGTTCCGGTGTCGCCAAAGGGACCAAGCAATGAGAGAGGCGATAGTGGCCAGGCCACGCCTACGCGCAGCCGGGAGGAGAAGGATGGCTGCGGAGAGCCAAACAAAGTAGCCGGTGGTGCCATCCGGCGCAACCGTCGTTGGGGAACACCATGAGAGGATCTCGTGCCATGTGATGCGCGCGAACACGCACCCCACCAAGATGTGATGGAGTGTTTCGGGTTCCTGATAGCAGAAGACACATGCAGGTTCGTGTGGCAGGCCTCACCGGGCCAGGCGGTCAGCAGACCAGCACCTGTTAAGGGATGCGAGCCAGATGAAAATTTTGACCGAGGTGGGGGCACTAGTTTCCCAGGTGAGGCGCCAGAACTCGGAGTCCGTGGAGCCATGGAATAGGGCGCTGTAGCAGGAGGAAGCAGAGTAGACGCCTTTGGCGGTCCATCGCCAGCGTAGCAGGTCCGGACGCGGGGCGAGCTCGACAAGCTGGAGGCGGCACCAGAGCCCCACATACTCGACAGCAGCAGCAAGACCAAGGGGGCCCCGGATGTCTGATATCCAGCAGCAATCAGATAGGGCCTGGGCCACCGTGCGCGATCGCCGGATACGACGAGGAACCAACGCCACCAGGGAGGGGGCGCTGTCAAGGGGGGAAAGACCATCCAGCCACGGGTCCACCCAGAAGCGGCAGGTGTTACCATCACCAAGGATCCACGACGTGGATGCCCGGAAGAACTGAGTCACCTCGGGGTCGCGCGGGAGCTGGAGGTGTGCCCACGGCCGAGAGGGATCAGTAGCTTGGAGCCAGAGCCAGCGTGTCCGAAGCGAGATGCCAGTACGGTGAAAGTCACGGATGTCAAGACCCCCCCAGCTAGATCGGGCGGCATACCCGTTCCCAGCTAACTAGGCAGGAGCCGGCGCGCGCGTCCTTCCTCCCGTGCCAGAGGAAATCACGGGGAATACGATTGGCCTGCTTAAGGATGGCGGGGGAGAGAGCCATGGCGAGGAGCATGTGGACAGGCATGGCGCTCAGGACTTGCCGAACCAGGTTGAGCCGCTCGCCGCGGTTGAGCAAGGCAGCCTTCCATGTAGCAAGCTTACGACCAAGCTTCTCAATCTAGGGAAGCAAGTGGGCGGTGGGCACTTTCCTGAGCAAGAGGGGGAGGCCCAGGTAATGAATGGGGAAGGGCACCACCGGGCAGGCGAGGGCGGCAGTGACATTGCTCGCAGAGTCGTCGGGGCACTGGATGGGAGCGGCAAGGCACTTCGCGAAGTTTGTGCGCAAGCCCGAGGTAGTGCCAAAAAGTTCTAGCAGAGAGTTGATAGCAGAGAGCTCAGATCTATCGGGGTGGCAGAAGATGATCACATCGTCAGCGAAGAAGGAGACGCTTGACGAGGCATGCCTGCGTCAGCCGCTTGAGGATCCCGGACTGGACGGCGAACTGGAGCAGCGTGTTGAGCGTATCGATGACCAGCGCAAACAACATCGGGGAGACCGGATCGCCTTGGCGAGGGCCCTGACCGTGCGGAATGGGGGGGCCGGCGTGCCGTTGATCAGGACACGCGTCGAGGCCGTCGAGATCAGAATGGAAATCCACTCACGCCACCTCGGGCCAAAACCCACATGTTGGAGCACCTAAAGTAGGAACGGCCAAGAAACAGAGTCGAACGCTCGCGCGATGTCCAGCTTGAGAAGCACACGGGGTTGCTTTAGTTGGTGCAGCTGCCGCGCGGTCTGCTGGACGAGGAGGAAGTTATCGTGGACGCTGATAACCCACAAGTATAGGGGTCGCAACAGTTTTCGAGGGTAAAGTATTCAACCCAAATTTATTGATTCAACACAAGGGGAGCTAAAGAATATTCTCAAGTATTAGCAGTTGAGTTGTCAATTCAACCACACCTGGAAACTTAAATATCTGCAGCAAAGTATTTAGTAGCAAAGTAATATGATAGTAGTGGTAACGGTAGCAAAAGGTAACGGTAGTAAAAGTAATGTCTTTTGGTGTTTTGTAGTGATGATAGCAATAGCAACGGGAAAGTAAATAAGCGAAGAACAATATATGGAAAACTCGTAGGCAATGGATCAGTGATAGAGAATTATGCCTGATGCGGTTCATCATGTAACAGTCATAACCTAGGGTGACACAGAACTAGCTCCAGTTCATTGATATAATGTAGGCATGTATTCCAAACATAGTCATGCGTGCTTATGGAAAAGAACTTGCATGACATCTTTTGTCGTACCCTCCCGTGGCAGCGGGGTCCTTATGGAAACTAAGGGATATTAAGGCCTCCTTTTAATAGAGAACCGGAACAAAGCATTAACACATAGTAAATACATGAACTCCTCAAACTACGGTCATGACCGGTAAGTATCCCGATTATTGTCACTTCGGGGTTAAGCATCATAACACATAATAGGTGACTATAGACTTGCAAGATAGGATCGAGAACACTCATATATTGACAAAAACATAATAGGTTCAGATCTGAAATCATGGCACTCGGGCCCTAGTGACAAGCATTCAGCATAGCAAAGTCATAGCAACATCAATCTCAGAACATAGTGGACACTAGGGATCAAACCCTAACAAAACTAACTCGATTACATGATAGATCCCATCCAACCCATCACCGTCCAGCAAGCCTACGATGGAATTACTCACGCACGGCGGTGAGCATAATGAAATTGGTGATGGAGGATGGTTGATGATGATGATGGCAACGGATTCCCCTCTCCGGAGCCCCGAACGGACTCCAGATCAGCCCTCCCGAGAGGTTTTAGGGCTTGGCGGCGGCTCCGTATCGTAAAACGCGATGATTTCTTCTCTCTGATTTTTTTCTCATCGAAAGTCAATATATGGAGGTGGAGTTGGAGTCGGAGAGGCAATAGGGGGCCCACGAGGTAGGGGGCGTGCCCTAGGGTGGCAGGCGCGCCCCCCACCCTCGTGGCAAGGTGGTGGGGCCTCTGGCCTTCATCTTTGGCAGGTATTTTTCTTATTTTCTGAAAAGTGGCTCCGTGAAGTTTCAGGTCATTCCGAGAACGTTTGCTCCTGCACATAAATAACACCATGGTAATTCTGGTGAAAACAGCGTCAGTTCAGGTTAGTTCCATTTAAATCATGCAAGTTAGAGTCCAAAACAAGGGCAAAAGTGTTTGGAAAAGTAGATACGCTGGAGACATATCAACTCCCCCAAGCTTAAACCTTTGCTTGTTCTCAAGCAATTTAGTTGACAAACTGAAAATGATAAAGAAAAACTTTTACAAACTCTGTTTGCTCTTGTTGTTGTAAATATGTAAAGCCAACATTCAAGTTTTCAGCAAAGATTATAACTAACCACAATTGCAATAACGCATTGGTCTCAAGTTTACTCATATCAATAGCATAATCAACTAGTGAGCAATAATAATAAATCTCGGATGACAACACTTTCTCAAAACAATCATAATATGATATAGCAAGATGGTATCTCGCTAGCCCTTTCTGAGACCGCAAAACATAAATGCAGAGCACCTTTAAAGACCAAGGACTGACTAGACATTGTAATTCATGGTAAAAGAGATCCAGCCATGTCATACTCAATGTAAACTAACAATAATGAATGAAAATGACAGTGGTGCTCTGCAACTGGTGCCTTTTAATAAGAGGATGATGACTCAGCATAAAAGTAAATAGATAGGCCCTTCGCAGAGGGAAGCAGAGATTTGTAGAGGTGCCAGAACTCGGTTTTGAAACAGAGGTGAATAATATTTTGAGCGGTATACTTTCATTGTCAACATAACAACCAAGAGATGGCGATATCTTCCATACTACACACATTATAGGCGGTTCCCAAACAGAATGGTAAAGTTTATACTCCCCCTTCCACCAACAAGCATCAATCCATGGCTTACTCGAAACAACGAGTGCCTCCAACAAAAAGAGTCCTAGGGGGAGTTTTGTTTGCAATTATTTTGATTTAGTTTGCATAAAGCATGGGACTGGGCATCCCGGTGACCAGCCATTTATCTCGTGAGTGAGGAGCGGAGTCCACTCCTCTTGAGAATAACCCGCCTAACATGGAAGATACGGACAGCCCTAGTTGATACATGATCTATTTGAGCATACAAAACAGGATATTTATTTGAAGGTTTAGAGTTTGGCACATACAAATTTACTTGAAACGGCAGGTAGATACCGTATATAGGTAGGTATGGTGGACTCATGTGGAATAACTTTGGGGTTTAAGGAGTTTGGATGCACAAGCAGTATTCCCGCTTAGTACAGGTGAAGGCTAGCAAAAGACTGGAAAGCGACCAGTTAGAGACCAACAAGAGTCATGAACATGCATTAAAATTAATCAACACCGAATGCAAGCATGAGTAGGATATAATCCACCATGAACATAAATATCGTGAAGGCTATGTTGATTTTGTTTCAACTACATGCGTGAACATGTGCCAAGTCAAGTCACTTAAATCATTCAGAGGAGGATACCACCCTATCATACCACATCATAACCATTTTAATAGCATGTTGGCACGCAAGGTAAACCATTATAACTCATAGCTAATCAAGCATGGCATAAGAAACTATGATCTCTAGTTGTCATTGCGAACATGTTTATTCATAATAGGCTGAATCAAGAACGATGAACTAATCATATTTACAAAAACAAAAGAGGTCGAGTTTATACCAGCTTTTCTCATCTCAGCCAGTCCATCTTATATCATCATAATTGCCTTTCACTTGCACGACCGAATAGTGTGAATAATAATTATACTGCACGTGCATTGGACTAAGCTGGAATCTGCAAGTATTCAATAAACAGCAGAAGACAAAGCAATATGGGCTATTTTGTCAGATCAACAATAATTCATATAAGAGCCACCTCAACAATTTAATTATGGTCTTCTCCTATCGACTCCCAAAGAAAAGAAAAGAAATAAAACTATTTACACAAGAAAGCTCCCAACAAGCAAAAGAAGAACAGGAAATCTTTTTGAGTTTTCTTTTTAATTACTACTACAAGCATGGAAATTAAACAGATTAAAAGCTACAACTAATTTTTTTGTTTTTCTTAAGGTTTATTAAACACACAAGAAGAAAGCATAAAAAGGAATTTAAACTAGCATGGATGATATAATGAAAAAGTATGAGCACCGACATCTAGCAATGAGTGTGTGAACATAAATGTAATGTCGATGAGAAATACGTACTCCCCCAAGCTTAGGCTTTTGGCCTAAGTTGGTCTATGGCCACGGCTGGCCTGGCGGATATCCATAATAGTAGTTGGGGTTGTACTGTGATGCAGCGGCTATCGCCTGCTAAGCTGCGACATGGCGACGAGCGGCCTCCTCTCTCCTCTTGTACTCATATGCCTCCTCTCTGGTAATAGTATATCTTCCTCTTGACTGATAATCAAAGAAGGCAGGAGCAGGGAGAGTAATACGGACAGCATGGTGTCTATCAAAGATTAGTCGATACTGGAGAGGTGATTCGTTCCTCTCAACAAACTGGTGGTGAACCATAGCATTAAAATCTAAATAAGCAGGTGGTAATTCAATATCATCTTCGCGTATGTCTACACCAAGAAAATTAGCTATGCGGGTTGCATAAATTCCTCCAAAGAAATCTCCATTATATCTATTAAGGTGCAACCTACGTGCAACAATGGCTCCCAAATTATATGATTGGTCTCCTAACACAGCACTCCTAAGAATACTGAGGTCAGGGACACACATGTGACATGCCTCATCTTTACCATTGATGCATCTACCTATGAAGAGAGCAAAATAATGTATAGCAGGAAAGTGAATGCTCCCTATGGTGGTTTGTGTGATATCTCTAGATTCTCCCACAGTTATGCTAGCAAGAAAATCTCTAAATTCAGATTTGCGAGGATCCCTTATACTACCTCATTGTGGAAGTTTGCATGCAGTGGTAAAATCCTCTAAGTCCATAGTGTAAGATTTATCATAAAGATCAAACAGGACAGTTGGAGAATTACGTGAAGTTGAAAATTCAAACCTCCTCACAAAGGTACTGGTGAGGTTGTGATACTGGCTGCACTTCTCTTCCTCGAAGCTCACAAGATCAGCGTTACGCAAATATGCGTTAAATTCTTCTTTAATTCCCGCTCGATCCATAAAGCTCTCAGAAGGCCATTCACAAGGACGCACTAGAGCGTTTCTTGGTGGCTCTTCGTCAGCATCACCCATTGCAAGCCTGGGCCCTTGCTTCCTTGAGGAACCACCTTGGAACATTTTCCTAAGCATATTTCTTCCTCTGAAAAATTCTAAAAAAATTTAGTAACTTCAAAATAAAAGTAAACCAAACTCAATAATATTGATAGCAACTACTCCTACAAGTGCCTAGGGCCTATATCATGCATCAAAACTACTTTTGACCATATAAATTTGACATGCAAGCTCAAGAACAGGGTCACCTAAGCAGCAAAAAATTTCAATGAATAAAGCACTAGAACAAAAACTAATTGGACCAATGGAGGAGTCACATACCAAGGAACAATCTCCCCAAGCAGTTTTGTGAGAGGTGCTTTGAGCAAGGAGATCGAAAATGACAGCAAGATGAGCTAGAACTCGTGCTTGAGCTGGATATTCGTGTTTGTGGGAAGAAGATGAAGTGTGTGGGTACAGGAATAAGTGGAGGAGGGCCACCGTGGGCCCACGAGGCAGGGGGCGCGCCCTCCACCCTCGTGGGCGGGTGGTTGACCCCCCTGGTGTGTTCTCAGTTCCATAAATCCTCAAATATTCTAGAAAAAATCATATTTAAATTTCAGGGCATTTGGAGAACTTTTATTTTCGAGGTATTTTTATATTGCACGGATTATCAGATAACAGACAGAAAAATGTTTATTTTATTTAATATGAATAACAGAAAGTAAAAGTGGGGCACAGAAGGTTGTGCCTTCTAGTTTCATCCATCTCATGATCATCAAAAGGAATCCACTAACAAGGTTGATCAAGTCTTGTTAACGAACTCATTCCGAATAACATGGAACTGGAGAAATTTCGAATAACACTATGGTACCTCAACGAGGATATGCACATCCCCAATAATAAGAATATCATATTTATTCTTGACAGTAGGAAGAGGAAATTCAAAACCTCCAAATATAATCGATGGAATTTTTCCAATAGAGTTGATACTATGAACTTGAGGTTGTTTCCTTGGAAAGTGTACCGTATGCTCATTACCATTAACATGAAAAGTGACATTGCCTTTAGTGCTATCAATAACAGCCCCTGCAGTGTTCAAAAAGGGTCTTCCAAGAATAATAGACATACTATCGTCCTCGGGAATATCAAGAATAACAAAATCCATTAAAATAGTAACGTTTGCAACTACAACAGGCACATCCTCACAAATACCGACAGGTATAGCAGTTGATTTATCAGCCATTTGCAAAGATATTTCAGTAGGTGTCAACTTATTCAAATCAAGTCTACGATATAAACAGAGAGGCATAACACTAACACCGGCTCCAAGATCACATAAAGTTGTTTTAACATAATTTCTTTTAATGGAGCATGGTATAGTTGGTACACCGGGATCTCCAAGTTTCTTTGGTATTCCACCCTTAAAAGTATAATTAGCAAGAATGGTGGAAATTTCAGCTTCTAGTATCTTTCTTTTATTTGTAATAATATCTTTCATGTACTTAGCATAAGGATTGGTTTTGAGCATATCAGTTAATCGCATACGCAAAAAGATAGGTCTAATCATTTCAGCAAAGCGCTCAAAAT
Source organism: Triticum urartu (assembly GCF_003073215.2). Lineage (NCBI taxonomy): Eukaryota > Viridiplantae > Streptophyta > Magnoliopsida > Poales > Poaceae > Triticum > Triticum urartu. The sequence goes on along the minus strand of NC_053022.1, from coordinate 529,100,867 downwards.
CCTCATCATCCTTTTTTTGGGTGGTTTGGGAGGAAAAGGCATGGGTTTCTGAACCCAAGGCTCTCTTTCTTTACCATGTTTCCTAGCAACAAAGTCTTTCTTATCATAACGTTGATTCTTTGATTGTGGGTTATCAAGATCAACAACGGGTTCAATTTCTATATCATTATCATTACTAGGTTGAGCATCATTATGAACATTATTATTAGTATTATCACTAGTTTCAGGTTCATTACCAGATTGAGTTTCAGTATCAGAAATAGAGATATCATTTGGATTCTCAGGTGTTTCAACAATAGGATCACTAGAAGCATGCAAAGCCCTATCATTTTTATTTTTCTTCTTTTTAGAAGAACTAGGTACATCTATATTATTTCTCTGAGAATCTTGCTCAATTCTCTTAGGGTGGCCTTCAGCATACAAAGGTTCCTGAGTCATTCTACCAGTTCTAGTAGCCACTCTAACAGCATAATCATTATTTTTACTATTTAATTTATTGAGCAACTCATTTTGAGCTTTAAGTACTTGTTCTACTTGAGTGGTAACCATAGAAGCATGTTTACTAATAAGTTTAAGTTCACCTTTAACATTAGCCATATAATCACCCAAGTGTTCAAGCATATTTGAATTATTTTTCAATTGTCTACCAAAATAAGCATTAAAGTCTTCTTGCTTGGCCATAAATTTATCAAACTCATCTAAGTATGGGCTAGCAAACTTATTAAATGGGATTTCAGCTTTATCATATCTATAGAGAGAATTTACCTTTACTACCTGTGTCGGGTTATCAAGACCCATGAGTTTCTTCAATAGGAGAAGGGTTTGGATTATGTGTTTCTTCAACAGGCAGTAAATTAAGACCATGTATTTCTTCAATAGGAGGTAAATTCTTAACATCTTCAGCTTCAATACATTTTTCTTTCATAGATTTCTTTGCCTCTTGCATATCTTCAGGACTGAGAAATAGAATACCCCTCTTCTTCGGAGTTGATTTAGGAATAGGCTCAGGAATTGGCTCCGGAGGTGTCCAATTATTTTCATTTTTCAACCTATTATTCAATAGAATTTCAGCTTCATCTGGTGTTCTTTCCCTGAAAACAGAACCAACACAACTATCCAGGTAATCTCTGGAGGCATCGATTAGTCCATTATAAAAGATATCAAGTATTTCATTTTTCTTAAGAGGATGATCAGGCAAAGCATTAAGTAATCGGAGAAGCGTCCCCCAAGCTTCTGGGAGACTCTCTTCTTCAATTTGCAAAAAATTATATATATCCCTTAAAGCAGCTTGTTTCTTATGAGCAGGGAAATATTTAGCAGAGAAGTAATAAATCATATCCTGGGGACTACGCTGATACGTCTCCAACGTATCTATAATTTTTTATTGCTCCATGCTATATTATCTACTATTTTGCACTATATTGGGCTTTATTTTCCACTTTTATATTATTTTTGGGACTAACCTAATAACCGGAGGCCCAGCCCAGAATTGTTGTTTTATGCCTATTTCAGTGTTTCGAAGAAAAGGAATATCAGACGGAGTCGAAACGGAACGAAATCAACTGGAGAAGTTATTTTTGGAAGGAAACACACCTAATGGACTTGGACCCCATGTCAGAAGATACGGGAGCTGCCCATGAGGGTGGGGGCGTGCCCACCCCCTTAGGGCACGCCCCCTGCCTCGTGGGGCCCCCGTGGCTCCCCTGACGTGTTTCTTCTGCCTATATAACTCCATATACCCAAAAACTTCCAGAACGCAACATAGATCGGGAGTTCCGCCGCCAGAAGCCTCCGTAGCCACCAAAAACCAATCGGGACCCTGTTCTGGCACCCTGTCGGAGGGGGGAACCCTCACCGGTGGCCATCTTCATCATCTCGGTGCTCTCCATGACGAGGAGGGAGTAGTTCTCCCTCGGGGCTGAGGGTATGTACCAGTAGCTATGTTTTTGATCTCTCTCTCTCTCGTGTTCTTGAGATGATACGATCTTGATGTATCGCGAGCTTTGCTATTATAATTGGATCCTATGATGTTTCTTCCCCCCTCTACTCTCTTGTAATGAATTGAGTTTCCCCTTTGGAGTTATCTTATCGGATTGAGTCTTTAAAGATTTGAGAACACTTGATGTATGTCTTGCCGTGGATATCTGTGGTGACAATGGGATACCGCGTGCCACTTGATGTATGTTAAGGTGACCAACTTGCGGGTTTCATGACATTGGGAACCTATGCATAGGGGTTGGCACACGTTTTCGTCGTGATTCTCCGGTAGAACTTTGGGGCACTCTTTGAGGTCCTTTATGTTGGTTGAATAGATGAATCTAAGATTGTGTGATGCATATCGTATAATCATACCCACGGATACTTGAGGTGACATTGGAGTATCTAGGTGACATTAGGGTTTTGGTTGTTTTGTGTCTTAAGGTGTTATTCTAGTACGAACTCTAGGGTTGTTTGTGACACTTATAGGAATAGCCCAACGGATTGATTGGAAAGAATAAATTTGAGGTGGTTTTGTACCCTACCATAATCTCTTCGTTTGTTCTCCGCTATTATTGACTTTGGAGTGACTCTTTGTTGCATGTTGAGGGATAGTTATGTGATCCAATTATGTTAGTATTGTTGAGGGAACTTACGCTACCGAAAGTATGAACCCTAGGCTTTGTTTCCACACATTGCAATACCGTTTATGCTCACTTTTATCACTTGCTACCTTGCTGTTTTTATTATTTCAAATTACAAATACCTTTATCTACTATCCATATACCACTTGTTTCACTATCTCTTTGCCGAACTAGTGCACCTATACAATTTACCATTTTATTGGGTGTGTTGGGGACACAAGAGACTCTTTTTTATTTGGTTGCAGGGTTGCTTGAGAGAGACCATCTTCATCCTACGCCTCCTACGGATTGATAAACCTTAGGTCATCCACTTGAGGGAAATTTGCTACTGTCCTACAAACCTCCGCACTTGGAGGCCCAACAACGTCTACAAGAAGAAGGTTGTGTAGTAGACGTCAAGCTCTTTTCTGGCGCCATTGCCGGGGAGGTGAGTGCTTGAAGGTATATCTTTAGATCTTTCAATCGAGTCTTTTAGTTTCTTGTTTTATCACTAGTTTAGTTTATAAAAGAAAACTATAAAAATGGAATTGAGTTTGTCTCATACGCTTCACCTTTTTAATATCTTTCGTGAGTATGATGGAAAGGATAATTGTGCTCAAGTGCTAGAAGAAGAAATCTACAAAATGTTTGGCACTAAATATTTGAATGATGAGCATGATTGCAATGTTTTTATTATGAATTCCTTGAATATCCATGATGCTAATGATATGCAAAGCCACAAGCTTGGGGAAGCTATGTTTGATGAAGATGATATTTTTTGTCCCCCAAGTTTTGATGAGCAAATTTATTATGATGAAAGCATCCCTCCTATCTATGATGATTATTGTGATGACACGTATGCTTTAAAGAATAATGATAACCATGAAACTTGTCATCTTGATCTTAATTTTCAATCACATGATAGTTATTTTGTTGAGTTCGCTCCCACTATTATTCATGAGAAGAATTTTGCTTGTGTGGAGAGTAGTAAATTTTCTATGCTTGTAGGTCATGAAAAGAATGCTTTATGTGCTGGTTATATTGTTGAATTCAATCATGATGCTACTGAAAATTATTTTGAGGGAGGAATATGAATTGCAATAATATCAAGTTTCCTCTCTATGTGCTTAAAGTCTTGAAGTTTTGCTTGCTTTACCTTCCTATGCTAATTGATTATTGTTCCCACAATTTGTTTGCTCACAAAATCCCTATGCATAGGAAGTATTTTAGAATTAAATGTGCTAGTCATATTCTTCATGATGCTCTCTTTATGTTACAATTCTTATCCTTTATGTGAGCATCGTTGAAATCATCATGCCTAGCTAGGGGCGTTAAACGATAGCGCTTGTTGGGAGGCAACCCAATTTTACTTTTGTTCCTTGCTCTTTGATCCTGTTTAGTAATAAGTAATTCATCTAGCCTCTGTTTAGATGTGGTTTTATGTGTTTAATTAGTGTTTGTGCCAAGTAGAACCTTTGGAAAGACTTGGGGAAAGTCTTGTTGATCATGCTGTCAAAAACAGAAACTTTAGCGCTCACGAGAATTGCTGCCATTTTTATTTGGAGAGTGATATTTAGTTAATTATTGTTGCAGATGATTAATAGATAAATTCCTCATATCCAGCAATTTATTTTAGAATTTTATGAGTTCCAGAAGTATACATTTGATTCAGATTACTACAGACTGTTCTGTTTTTGACAGATTCTGTTTTTCATGTGTTGTTTACTTATTTTGATGAATCTGTGGCTAGTAAAATAGTTTATAAACCATAGAGAAGTTGGAATACAGTAGGTTTAACACCAATATAAATAAAGAATTAGTTCATTACAGTACCATGAAGTGGTGATTTACTTTCTTATACTAACGGAGCTTATGAGTTTTCTGTTAAGTTTTGTGTTGTGAAGTTTTCAGGTTTTGAGTAAGGATTCGATGGACTATGGAATAAGGAGTGGCAAGAGCCTAAGCTTGGGTATGCACAAGGCACCCCAAGGTAATATTCAAGGACAACCAAAATCCTAAGCTTGGGGATGCCCCGGAAGGCATCCCCTCTTTCGTCTTCGTTCATCGGTAACTTTACTTGGAGCTATATTTTTATTCGCCACATGATATGTGTTTTGCTTGGAGCGTCAATTTATTTTGTTAGGAGTTGCTTTCTGTTATTTATAATAATGTTTTACATCTTTTATTTCAATAAAAGTGGCATTGATAGCCTTTACTATGCCTATGTTACAAGTATACATGTTGCTGTTTGAAAACAGAAAGTTTACCGCTGTTGCAATAATTCCCTAGAAAAGTAAGAATGTAATAAAATGTTGAAACCTTTTGCATATTAAGCTCTGATAAATTTACTACAGTGGAAATTTTGTTTAATAATTTTTGGAGCTAGGGAAGTATGGATGTTGCAGCATTCTTTACAGACTATCCTGTTTAGGCAGATTGCTGTTATGTTTGCATTGTTTGCATATGTTTGCTTTTTTAATGATCCTATTTGAGGATAGAGCTATTAAATATGCATAGGAATTTAGTATGAAATGTTGAATAATAATTTTAGTGATTTGCTACAGTAGAGTATGATAAGGTTTTGGCAATGGTTTATACTAACTTATCTCACATGTCTTTGTTGAGTTTTGTGTGGATGAAGCTTTTGAGATTTAGGGAGACCGTGATATGAGAGGAATTAAGTAGACACAAAAGCTCAAGCTTGGGGATGCCCAAGGCACCCCAAGATAATATTTCAAGAAGTCTCAAGCGTCTAAGCTTGGGGATGCCCCGGTTGGCATCCCACCTTTCTTCTTCAACAATTATCGGTTAGTATCGGTTGATCCTAAGTTTTTGCTTCTTCACATGATGTTTGCTATTCTTAGATGTCATTTTATTATGCTTTGCTTGCTGTTTGAATAGATTACCAAGATCTGAAGTTATTAAATGTTAGAGAGTCTTCACATAGTTGCATAATTATTCGACTACTCATTGATCTTCACTTATATCTTTCGGAGTAGTTTGTCATTTGCTCTAGTGCTTCACTTATATCTTTTAGAGCATGGTGGTAGTTTTGTTTTGAAGAAATAGATGAACTCTCATGCTTCACTTAGATTATTTTGAGAGTCTTAATAGCATGTTAATTTGCTTAAAATCCTAATATGCTAGGTATTCAAGAATAATAAAATTCTCTTATGAGTGTGTTGAATACTATGAGAAGTTTGATACTTGATAATTGTTTTGAGATATGGAGATGGTGATATTAGAGTCATGCTAGTTGAGTGGTTATGGATTTGAGAAATACTTGTGTTGAAGTTTGTGATTCCCGTAGCATGCACGTATGGTGAACCATTATGTGATGAAGTCGGAGCATGATTTATTTATTGATTGTCTTCCTTATGAGTGGCTGTCGGGGATGAGAGATGGTCTTTTCCTACCAATCTATCCCCCTAGGAGCATGCGCGTAATACTTTGCTTTGATAACTTCTAGATTTTTGCAATAAGTATGTGAGTTCTTTATGACTAATGTTGAGTCCATGGATTATACGCACTCTCACCCTTCCACCATTGCTAGCCTCTCTAGTACCGCGCAACTTTCGCCGGTACCATAAACCCACCATTTACCTTCCTCAAAACAGCCACCATTCATACCTATTATGGCATTTCCATAGCCATTCCGAGATATATTGCCATGCAACTTTCTACCGTTCCGTTTATTATGACACGCTTCATCATTTTCATATTGCTATGCATGATCATGTAGTTGACATTGTATTTGTGGCAAAGCCACCATTCATAATTCTTTCATACATGTCACTCATGCATCATTGCACATCCCGATACACCGCCGGAGGCATTCATATAGAGTCATACTGTGACGCCCGGGTAATTAAGCTACAGTAATCCTCACTAATGATGCCACGTCACCTCTGTCACTGTAGTTAATCTCGGGTTAAATCAAAACGGTTTTGAAATTCAATTCAAAATTATGATGGTAATAAAAGTTTTCAAAAAAATCAAACTAAAATGTTCGGGGGTTGTCAAATATTACAAGGTTAATTATGGTGGGGTGCACACATTTTTATAAAGTTTCTGAATATTTTAAAATGAAATAAAACAGAAGAGAAAATAAATTAAGAAAAGAAAAATAAAACAAAGGAGAGGGAAAAAAAAACCCCCCTGGCCAAACTGGGCCAAGCCCACCTGGCCCAGCCGGCCAGCCCCTGGCCCGGCCCACCCCCCTCACTCCCATAACCCCCCCCCCCGGTCGGCGGAAACCCTAGCCGACACCCCATTCCCCCCGATCCCCTTCTCCTCCCTCCCCCGACGATCTGGATCGGGATCCGCCCGATCCCGTCGCCCCCGACGCCGGCGCCCCACCCCACCGGTGCTCGTCCTCCTTCCCCTCCTCCCCGACCGGCCGCGCAGGACGCCCGAATCCCCCCCCCCTCGTCGCCTCGGGACCGTCCCCGACTCCCACCTCGCCGGATCCGCATCGCCGGACGGCCGCCGCCTCGACCTCCTCCCCGCCGGACGCCCCCGACCGCCCCGAGCCCGCTTCCGAGACCCCACGCCCCCCCGTGAGCTCTTCCCTCCCCTGCTTCGCTCTGTAGCCGTAGGGGTCGACCCCCGCGCTCGGTCGCCATGGCCAGAGCTTGCTCCGGCGCCGCGCTCGTCGCGCTCCGGCTCGCGCCGGCTCACCGCGCCCCACGTACCCCCCTCCCCTCGCGCCTCCTCCGCTCGGTCGAGGCCCCCCTCCTCTTCCCCCTTGTTCCCCTCCGTACCCGAGCGCCCCCGTCGCAGATCTCGTCGCCGGCGCCCTTCCAGTGACCAAATGGTCACGGGGCCGAGCCCCTTGTGCTCAGCGCGTCGCGCAGCCCCCCCTAGCCTTCCCGTTAGCCCCGTAGCGCGATCCCGACGCGGTCCCGAATCCCACCGCCGCCTCCGCCGCTCGCCGGCGTCGTTTCCGGCCAAGTCCGGCCGTGCCTCTGCCACCATTGGACGCGGCATCCTCTCCACGTTCGAACGCACCCGCCCGCGGCCATTTTTGCCGCCGAACGGCGAATCCCGGCGAGGTCCGGCGCCCCTCCGCCGCGGGAACGCTCCCCGGAGCTCCCCAACGCCGGCCGCCGACGTGGCCGACCTGGGGCCACCCCTGGGTCACTGACCCGTGGCCCTAGGGGCCCGGCCGGCCTGTTGACCCGGTCAGCCTTGCTGACTGGACCGGCCATGCCACTGACCGCAGGCCACCCCCCCAGAACGTTAAAAATAAAAATAAATGATAATTAAAATATTAATTAATTAATTAAGTAAATACTTAATTTAATTAATCCTGATTAATTAACCTAATGGCTAGTTAACCTAATTAACTATTGTTAATTAACTAACAGAGTATGACGAACGGGACCCACCTGTCAGGTTGACCAAGTCAACCCTGTTGACTGCTGACGTCAGCATGACATCATGCTGACGTCATAAATTCATTTTTCGAATTAAATAATTAATTAATTAAATTCCAGAAATTAATAAAATCTTTAGAAAATCATATCTTTTAATCCGTAACTCGGATTAAAATATTTTCAACATGAAAGTTGCTCAGAACGACGAGACGAATCCGGATACCCAGTCCGTTCGTCCGCCACACACCCCTAACCTATCGAACCCGCAACTTTCCCCCTCCGGCTCCTCTGCCCGAAATCACGAAACACCGGGAATACTTTCCCGGATGTTTTCCCCCTTAACCGGTACCACCTCATACCACGTTAGGGCACGCCTAGCATCGTTACTTGTCATGTCATGCTTCACTATGCATATGCTTGCATTATATTTATTGTTTCTTCCCCCTCTTCTCTCTCTAGACACCGAGACCGACGCCGCTGCTACCCCGTACGACTACGGTGTTGACGACCCCTCTCTCTTGCCAGAGCAACCAGGCAAGCCCCCCCTTTGATCACCAGATATCGCATACTCTTCTCTATACTGCTTGCATTAGAGTAGTGTAGCATGTTACTGCTTCCCGTTAATCCTATACTGATGCATAGCCTGTCCTTGCTACTACTGTTGTTACCTTACCTGCAATCCTAATACTTAGTATAGGATGCTAGTTTATCATCAGTGGCCCTACATCCTTGTCCGTCTGCCATGCTATACTATAGGGCCGTGATCACACGGGAGTTGATCACGGGTATATACTATACTTTATACATGATACATGTGGTGACTAAAGACGGGTCGGCTTGAGGAGCACCCGCGAGTGGAGTTTTGAGGCGGAGCGGCAGGGCAGGTTCCGACCACCTAGGAGAGAGGTGGGCCTGGCCCTGGTCGGCGTTCGCGGATACTTAACATGCATTAACGAGATCTGGGTATTTGATCTGAGTTTGACCATTTGGTCTATACGCACTAACCATCTACGCGGGAGTAGTTATGGGTATCTCGGCGTCGTGGTATCAGCCGAAGCCTTCTTGACGTCAGCGACGGAGCGGCGCGCGCTGGATTGGACTGGAACGCCACTAGGCTAGGTCTGCTTCCGGCCACCCACGCAACGTGCAGGTGTGCTAAGGGCGATGGGCCCAGACCCCTGGGCGCTTAGGTTTAGACCGGCGTGCTGACCTCTCTGTTGGTCTAGGTGGGGCTGCGACGTGTCGATCTTCCGAGGCCGGGCATGACCCAGGAAAGTGTGTCCGGCCAAATGGGATCGAGCGTGTTGGGGTATGTGGTGCACCCCTGCAGGGAAGTTAATCTATTCGAATAGCCGTGATCTTCGGTAACAGGACGACTTGGAGTTGTATCTTGACCTTATGACAACTAGAACTGGATACTTAATAAAACACACCCTTCCAAGTGCCAGATACAACCGGTGGTCGCTCTCTCACAGGGCGACGAGGGGAGGATCATCGGTTAGGGTTATGCTATGCGATGCTACTTGGAGGACTTCAGTCTACTCTCTTCTACATGCTGCAAGACGGAGGCTGCCAGAAGCGTAGTCTTCGAAAGGATTAGCTATCCCCCCTCTTATTCTGGCTTTCTGCAGTTCAGTCCACATATGATACCCTTACTCCATTTGATACCCATGCATATGTAGTGTAGCTCCTTGCTTGCGAGTACTTTGGATGAGTACTCACGGTTGCTTTCTCCCCCTTTTCCCCCTTTCCTTTCATTCTGGTTGTCGCAACCAGATGCTGGAGTCCAGGAGCCAGACGCCACCGTCGACGACGACTCCTACTACACCGGAGGCGCCTACTACTACGTGATGCCCGCTGACGACGACCAGGAGTAGTTAGGAGGATCCCAGGCAGGAGGCCTGCGCCTCTTTCGATCTGTATCCCAGTTTGTGCTGGCCTTCTTAAGGCAAACTTGTTTAACTTATGTCTGTACTCAGATATTGTTGCTTCCACTGACTCGTCTATGATCGAGCTCTTGTATTCGAGCCCTCGAGGCCCCTGGCTTGTAATATGATGCTTGTATGACTTATTTTAATTGTAGAGTTGTGTTGTGATATCTTCCCGTGAGTCCCTGATCTTGATCGTACACGTTTGCGTGTATGATTAGTGTACGATTGAATCGGGGGCGTCACACATACTTTGTTCTAGTATCGAGTTGTAATCATTGAGTTGTAAATAAATAGAAGTGTGATGATTATCATTAATATAGCATTGTCCCAAAAAAGGCCAAATAAAAAAAGAGAAAGGCCATAAAAAAGAGAAAGTCCAAATAAAAAAAGGGACAATGCTATTATCCTTTTACCACACTTGTGCTTCAAAGTAGCACCATGGTCTTTATGATAGAGAGTCTCTTGTTCTGTCACTTTCATATACTAGTGGGAATTTTTCATTATAGAACTTGGCTTGTATATTCCAATGATGGGCTTGCTCAAAATGCCTTAGGTCTTCGTGAGAAAGCAAGTTGGATGCACACCCACTAGTTTCTCTTGTTGAGCTTTCATATACTTATAGCTCTAGTGCATCTGTTGCATGGCAATCCCTACTCACTCACATTGATATCTATTGATGGGCATCTCCATAGCCCGTTGATACGCCTAGTCGATGTGAGACTATCTTCTCCTTTTTTGTCTTCTCCACAACCACCACTCTATTCCACCTATAGTGCTATATCCATGGCTCACGCTCATGTATTGCGTGAAGATTGAAAAAGTTTGAGAACATCAAAAGTATGAAACAATTGCTTCGCTTGTCATCGGGGTTGTGCATGATTTAAATATGTTGTGTGGTGAAGATGGAGCATAGCCAGACTACATGATTTTGTAGGGATAACTTTCTTTGGCCATGTTATTTTCAGAAGACATGATTGCTTAGTTAGTATGCTTGAAGTATTATTGTTTTTATGTCAATATTAAACTTTTGTCTTGAATCTTTCGAATCTGAATATTCATATCACAAGTAAGAAGAATTACATTGAAATTATGCCAACTAGCATTCCACATCAAAAATTATCTTTTTTATCATTTACCTACTCGAGGACGAGCAGGAATTAAGCTTGGGGATGCTTGATACGTCTCCAACGTATCTATAATTTTTGATTGCTCCATGCTATATTATCTACTGTTTTGGACTATATTGGGCTTTATTTTCCACTTTTTATATTATTTTTAGGACTAACCTATTAACTGGAGGCCCAGCCCAGATTTGCTGTTTTATGCCTATTTCAGTGTTTCGAAGAAAAGGAATATCAGACGGAGTCGAAACGGAACGAAATCAACTAGAGAAGTTATTTTGGGAAGGGAACACACCTGATGGACTTGGACCCCATGTCAGAAGATACGGGAGCTGCCCATGAGGGTGGGGGCGTGCCCACCCCCTTAGGGCACGCCCCCTGCCTCGTGGGGCCCCCGTGGCTCCCCTGACGTGTTTCTTCTGCCTATATAACTCCATATACCCAAAAACTTCCAGAACGCAACATAGATCGGGAGTTCCGCCGCCAGAAGCCTCCGTAGCCACCAAAAACCAATCGGGACCCTGTTCTGGCACCCTGGCGGAGGGGGGAACCCTCACCGGTGGCCATCTTCATCATCTCGGTGCTCTCCATGATGAGGAGGGAGTAGTTCTCCCTCGGGGCTGAGGGTATGTACAAGTAGCTATGTTTTTGATCTCTCTCTCTCGTGTTCTTGAGATGATACGATCTTGATGTATCGCGAGCTTTGCTATTATACTTGTATCCTATGATGTTTCTTCCCCCCTCTACTCTCTTGTAATGAATTGAGTTTCCCCTTTGGAGTTATCTTATCGGATTGAGTCTTTAAAGATTTGAGAACACTTGATGTATGTCTTGCCGTGGATATCTGTGGTGACAATGGGATACCGCGTGCCACTTAATGTATGTTAAGGTGACCAACTTGCGGGTTTCGTGACATTGGGAACCTATGCATAGGGGTTGGCACACGTTTTCGTCGTGATTCTCCGGTAGAACTTTGGGGCACTCTTTGAGGTCCTTTATGTTGGTTGAATAGATGAATCTAAGATTGTGTGATGCATATCGTATAATCATACCCACGGATACTTGAGGTGACATTGGAGTATCTAGGTGACATTAGGGTTTTGGTTGTTTTGTGTCTTAAGGTGTTATTCTAGTACGAACTCTAGGGTTGTTTGTGACACTTATAGGAATAGCCCAACGGATTGATTGGAAAGAATAACTTTGAGGTGGTTTCGTACCCTACCATAATCTCTTCGTTTGTTCTCCGCTATTAGTAACTTTGGAGTGACTCTTTGTTGCATGTTGAGGGATAGTTATGTGATCCAATTATGTTAGTATTGTTGAGGGAACTTACACTAGCGGAAGTATGAACCCTAGGCCTTGTTTCCACACATTGCAATACCGTTTACGCTCACTTTTATCACTTGCTACCTTGCTGTTTTTATTATTTCAAATTACAAATACATTTATCTACTATCCATATACCACTTGTTTCACTATCTCTTTGCCGAACTAGTGCACCTATACAATTTACCATTTTATTGGGTGTGTTGGGGACACAAGAGACTCTTTTTTATTTGGTTGCAGGGTTGCTTGAGAGAGACCATCTTCATCCTACGCCTCCTACGGATTGATAAACCTTAGGTCATCCACTTGAGGGAAATTTGCTACTGTCCTACAAAGCTCTGCACCTGGAGGCCCAACAACATCTACAAGAAGAAGGTTGTGTAGTAGACATCATACGCACACAACCAGGATCAAGAGAATTAAACCATATCTTAGCATCACCCTTCAATGAGAATGGAAATATTTTAAGAATGTAAAAGTAACGGGTTCTCTCATCTTTAGTGAACAGGGTGGCTATATCATTTAATTTAGTAAGATGTGCCACAACAGTTTCAGATTCATAACCATGAAAAGGATCAGATTCAACCAAAGTAATTATATCAGGATCAACAGAGAATTCATAATCCTTATCAGTAACACAGATAGGTGAAGTAGCAAAAGCAGGGTCAGGTTTCATTCTAGCACTTAGATATTGCTTACTCCATTTAGCTAATAACCTTTTAAGTTCATTTCTATTTTCGCAAGCTAAAATAGCGAAAGAAGCTTCTTGATCAAAAACATAACCCTTAGGAATAACAAGTGATTCTTCATCATCACTTTCGTCAGTATCATCAGATTCAATATTTTCAATTTCTCTAGCCCTAGCAATTTGTTCATCAAGAAAATCACTAAGTGGCACAGTGGTCTCAGGCATAGAGGTAGTTTCATCATAAGTATCATGCATAGAAGAAGTGGCATCATCAATAACATGCGACATATCAGAACGAATAGCAGAAGCAAGTGTAGGTGTCGCAAGCTTACTCATAACAGAAGGTGAATCAAGTGCAGAGCTAGATGGCAGTTCCTTACCTCCCCCCGTAGTTGAGGGATAGATCTTGGTTTTTGGATCTCTTAAGTTCTTCATGATGATAAGCAGATATATATCCCAAGTGACTCAAGGAATAGAGCTATGCTCCCCGGCAACGGCGCCAGAAAATAGTCTTGATAACCCACAAGTATAGGGGATCGCAACAGTTTTCGAGGATAAAGTATTCAACCCAAATTTATTGATTCGACACAAGGGGAGCCAAAGAATATTCTCAAGTATTAGCAGTTGAGTTGTCAATTAAATCACACCTGGAAACTTAATATCTACAGCAAAGTATTTAGTAGCAAAGTAATATGATAGTAGTAGTAACGGTAGCAAAAGGTAACAGTAGTAAAAGTAATGTTTTTGGTGTTTTGTAGTGATGATAGCAATAGCAACGGAAAAGTAAATAAGCGAAGAACAATATATCGAAAACTCGTAGGCAATGGATCAGTGATAGAGAATTATGCCGGATGCGGTTCATCATGTAACAATCATAACCTAGGGTGACACAGAACTAACTCCAGTTCATTGATATAATGTAGGCATGTATTCCAAACATAGTCATACGTGCTTATGGAAAAGAACTTGCATGACATCTTTTGTCCTACCCTCCCGTGGCAGCGGGGTCCTTACGAAAACTAAGGGATATTAAGGCCTCCTTTTAATAGAGAACCGGAACAAAGCATTAACACATAGTGAATACATGAACTCCTCAAACTACGGTCATCACCGGTAAGTATCCCGATTATTGTCACTTCGGGGTTAACGGATCATAACACATAATAGGTGACTATAGACTTGCAAGATAGGATCAAGAACACTCATATATTGATGAAAACGTAATAGGTTCAGATCTGAAATCATGTCACTCGGGCCCTAGTGACAAGCATTAAGCATAGCAAAGTCATAGCAACATCAATCTCAGAACATAGTGGACACTAGGGATCAAACCCTAACAAAAATAACTCGATTACATGATAGATCCCATCCAACCCATCACCGTCCAGCAAGCCTACAATGGAATTACTCACGCACGGCGGTGATCATCATGAAATTGGTGATGGAGGATGGTTGATGGTGACGATGGCGATGGATTCCCCTCTCCGGAGCCCCGAACGGACTCCAGATCAGCCCTCCCGAGAGGTTTTAGGGCTTGGCGGCGGCTCCATATCGTAAAACGCGATGATTTCTTCTCTCTGATTTTTTTCTCATCGAAACTCAATATATGGAGGTGGAGTTGGAGTCGGAGAGGCACCAGGGGGCCACGAGGTAGGGGGCGTGCCCTAGGGGGGCTGGCGCGCCCCCCACCCTTGTGGCAAGGTGGTGGGCCCCCTGGCCTTCATCTTTGGCAGGTATTTTTCTTATTTTCTGAAAAGTGGCTCCGTGAAGTTTCAGGTCATTCCAAGAACGTTTGCTCCTGCACATAAATAACACCATGGTAATTCTGCTGAAAACAGCGTCAGTCCGGGTTAGTTCCATTCAAATCATGCAAGTTAGAGTCCAAAACAAGGGCAAAAGTGTTTAGAAAAGTAGATACGTTAGAGACGTATCAGACGCTCCTTCCAGAGATGAAAGCACTTTGGTTGAGGGAGATGAGTTCGCCAAGGCGCGGCACCAACCGAAGCGAAAGAACCTTAGCAAATAGCTTCGCGATCAGGTGGATGAGGCTGATCGGCCGGTAATCAAAGAGGGAGGCGGCGTCGGGCCGCTTGGGCAGTAGAGTGATGTATGCCTCATTAAGCCGCTGGAAGGCTTGACCATTTAGTGCATAGAGCTTGTCAAAGACGTCGCAAAGATCATCCTTGATGATGAGCCAACATGAGCGCAGAAACTCGGCAGTGAAACCGTCGGGACCAGGGACTTTTCCAGAAGGAAGTCACTTGATAGCCTCCCAGATCTCCGCCGACGAGAACGGGCGATCCAGAGCAGAGAGGTCGAAGGAGCGCTGGCCAATGGCAGCCAGGTCAAGGGTGAACCCGCGCTCTGCGGGGGCGCCGAGGACGGAGGAGAAGTGTGTGAAAGCGGCCTGGGCTAAGTCAGCCTCACCCGACACGTGCACCCCATCCACGAGGAGGCTAAGGATGCGGTTCTTGTTGCTGCGGTGAGACGCCCGGATCTTGGAGATAGCGGCTGCAAGTTTGCCAGCCCTAAGCCAACGCAAACGAGCGGGCTGGCGGGCGATCGAGCGCTCAAGGGAAGCCAACCCGAGGTATTTGCGCTTGAGCTGCCGACGGAGCCAGGTCTCAGGAGGGGATAGGCGGCGGGTGTCTTGAGCCTCGTCCAGTCGGGCAATGAGCTCGCGGGCAACCCCAAGTTGAGCGGCAAGATTGGAGGCGAAGCGAGAGCTCCATCTTTGGAGGCTGCGCGCGGTGGCCTTGGGCGGCTGAGCCTAGCAAAAATGCGCCTGAACGGGTCATGCTCCGGGGCCGTGGAGTGCCAAGCCGACTGGGCGGTCTGCTGAAAGCCATCGAGGCTGGGCCAGTACTGCTGGAAGTGAAAGCGCCTGCTGCCGGAAGCCCGGGTGGCATAGTCCAGGAAGAGAGGTGAGTGATCCAAGACCGAAGACGCAAGACAGCGCAAGAGGCAGTTTTTTTTCTTTTTTTCGAAAAGGGGATCTCCCCGGCCTCTGCATCAGAACGATGCATACGGCCATCTTATTAACCAAATAACAAAAAGTGCCAACAAGGTTCCACAGTCTCCAGCCAGACAAAAGCAAAGGATAAATGCAGCTCACACAGAGGCTGGCTAAAAATAGATAGGGAAACTAATTGCCTATCCTATTACATGACAGCCATCCAAACTGGTTGAAGATATCCCGAGATACCATCTCCCAACGGATAGAACCAGTAACCAAATGCTCCCTGGCCTCCATCAGAGTGAGTAGCGACCACGAATGGATCAGTGCCGTAGCTCGGAAAATAACCTGCAAAAAATGAATCCGTGATGTTCTGTTAAAAACCAAATCATTTCTGCAATTCCAGATAGTCCATAACAAAGCGCAAACTCCAACCCGAATATGTCTTGCTAATGCAGGCTCAACCCCATTAAGCCATGTCCCAAATAAAGCATTGACCGAAGTCGGTGGAGTAATATTAAAAGCAATATGGACCGTCCGCCAAAGAACTTTGGCCAATGGGCAATCAAAGAATAAATGCTTAATCGTCTCATCCCGATCACAGAAACTACACCTAGTAGGTCTTGTCCAATTGCGTTTAATCAAGTTGTCCTTTGTTAAAATAACTTGTTTATGGACAAACCACATAAACACTTTAATTTTTAAAGGAACTTTGACAGCCCAAACATACTTAGAAGTTGGAATAGCATTCGAATTAATAACATCAATATACATTGATTTAACTGTAAATACTCCATAGCTAGTCAACTTCCAGCGCAATATATCGGGTTGGTGAGAAAGTTGAACCTCCATCAGTCTCCTAACTAGATGGAGCCATTCTTCCCAACGATTGCCCGCTAGCGACCGTCGAAACTGAATATTAAGGGGGACAGATTGGAATACCGTTGCCACGAACACCTCGTGTCGTTGAGCAATCCGATATAAAGACGGATATTGAATGGCTAAAGGTGATTCACCAAGCCAAGTATCCTCCTAGAAACGTGTACTTGTACCGTTTCCAATAACAAATCTCGTCCTATTGAACATAGATTGTTTGACTTTCATTAGTCCTTTCCAGAAAGGCGAATCAGTCAGCCTGACTGCGACCTGGAACAATGTTTTAGTCTGGAGGTACTTGTTGCGCAGGATCTGCGCCCACATGGCCTCAGTCCCGGAAGACAGCTTCCACAACCACTTACTAAGAAGGCATCTGTTCTTAACTTCAAGATTTTCAATACCAAGACCCCCTTGGTCTTTCGGTCTACAGATGATGTCCCATTTAGCAAGCTGGTATTTTCTTTTAAGTTCATCACCCTGCCAAAAGAAACGCGACCGATAGAAGTCCAGTCGTTTCCTAACACCAACTGGGACCTCAAAGAAAGATAAGAGAAACATAGGCATACTCGTGAGCACCGAATTAATCAATATCAAGCGGCCTCCGTATGACATGAGCTTACCCTTCCAACAGCTCAGTTTTTTCTCAAATCGATCCTCGATGCACTTCCATTCTCTGTTTGTAAGCCTACGATGGTGAATCGGAATACCAAGGTAAGAGAAGGGTAAACTCCCCAACTCGCACCCAAACAATTGCCTATAAGACTCCTGGTCGTCTTTGGCTCTACCAAAGCAGAACAACTCGCTCTTATGAAAGTTAATCTTTAACCCGGTCAATTGTTCAAATAGGCATAACACTAGCTTCATATTTCTCGCCTTGGCCAAATCATGCTCCATAAAGATGATTATATCATCGGCGTACTGAAGGATGGAAACACCTCCCTCAACAAGATGAGGTACCAACCCACCCACTTGACCATTCTCCTTAGCCCTTCCTATCAAAATTGCTAACATATCCACCACAATGTTAAACAGGATAGGGGACATCGGATCTCCTTGTCTTAGGCCTTTATGTGTCTGGAAGTAATGACCTATGTCGTCATTCACTTTAATTCCCACACTCCCTTTTTGCGTAAAGGACTCGACCTGTCGGCGCTAGGCTTCAAAAAAACCTTTCATACGCAGTGCCTGTTGGAGGAATGGCCACTTAACCTTATCGTACGCTTTTTCGAAATCCACCTTAAAAATTACTCCATCTAATTTTTTGGAATGGATTTCATGGAGCGTTTCATGAAGAACAACCACCCCATCAAGGATGTTCCTGTGCGGCATGAAAGTAGTTTGGGATTGCTGCACCATAGACTGCGCAATCTGTGTGAGCCTATTAGTCCCGACCTTGGTGAAGATTTTGAAACTAACATTGAGGAGGCAGATCGGTCTGAACTGCTCAATCCTCACAGCATACGTTTTCTTCGAGAGCAATGTGATAGTTCCAAAATTCAAGTGAAATAAATGGAGCTGTCCAGAGAATAAATCATGAAACATCGGTAGTAAATCCCCCTTAATAATATGCCAGCACTTTTTATAGAACTCAGCCGAGAACCCATCCGGACCGGGAGCCTTATTATTTTTCATTTGTGCAATAGCATCTAACACCTCCTTTTCTAAGAACGGGTCAACCAGGATATCATTATCAGCAGCAGACAATTGAGGCACGTCCTCGATCCTGGACTCATCGAGGGACACACAATTGTCCTCCGGCGGTCCAAATAACTGTCTATAGTATTCGGTAATATAGGTTTTGAGATTATCCTGACCTAAAATAGTACCCTCATCCTGCTCTAGCTGAAAGATCCGCTTCTTTCTGTGCTTACCATTAGCAATGAGGTGAAAGAATTGAGTGTTCGCGTCCCCTTGGACTACTTTGCGGACCTTGGCACGCAAAGCCCACTTCAATTCTTCTTCTCGGAGAAGTTCTTTCAGCCTCTTCTCCGCCTCATTTTTAACCTGGAGCTCGGCGGGCAGCAATATCGCGGATTCGGCTTTTACGTCCAAGGCCTATACAAGAGAGAGGAGCCTATCCTTCTCAATCTTATACACCCCACTGAGGTGCTTAGCCCAACCCCATAAGAAACTTCTCAAATGCCTAATTTTATTCTGCCAGCGCTCGACCACCGTCCTTCCTCCAACACCCTTGGCCCACTCCCTGGCTATGATGTCTAAGAACCCCTCGCGTTCGAACCAGGCCATCTCAAATGAGAAGGTGTCTTTGTTTCCCATATGGTTCGGCTCCCCTGAGTCAACGAACAATGGTCTGTGATCGGAGATTCCCCGCGTGAGAGCTTGCACCGTAACAAGAGGGAAGTTATGTTCCCACTCCACGCTGGCGAGAACCCGATCAAGCTTTTCATACGTCGGGTTTGGCAGAGCATTAGCCCAGGTAAACTTTCTACCAGAAAGCTCTATCTCCCTTATATCTAAGCTTTCAATAATGGTATTGAACATAAACGACCACCTGCCGTCAAAGTTATCATTATTTTTCTCCTCTCTCCTCCTAATGATATTGAAATCACCCCCGACCAAAATCGGCAGCTGTTCGGACCCACAGATCCGAACAAGATCCGCCAAAAACTCCGGTTTAAGCTCGGGTTGGGCGGCACCATAGACCGCTACCAAAGCCCAGTTGAACCCATCAACTTTAGACCTAACTCGAAACTTTACCACGAAGTCACCCATTACTACACTCCGGACTTCAAGGGAATCGCACCTCACACCCAGTAAGATACCTCCCGATCTACCTCGTGGCGGGAGACAATGCCAGTCGAAATCAATACCACCCACAAGAGATGAAAGAAATTGCGGCGCAAAATTCTCCCTACCAGTTTCCGACAAAGCAATAAAATCTAACCGATGTTCCAGAGAAGCTTCAGCAAGAAATCTTCTTTTAGCCAAGTCCTTCAGACCTCTGCTATTCCAAAAGATTCCTTTCATAGTTCATCATGAAATTTTTTAGCAGTCCGAATCCTAGCACTCCTACGCACTGCAGAGTCAGGATAAATCTTTCGTTTCCACTTACGCTTAGGTTTAGTGGGCTCCGTCACCCGGTCCTCATAACCGGGCTGAACGGAACCGACAGCTACATCATCTAAGGGCTCATCATCGCCCTCAGACTCCTGATTAGAAGGTGCTAGATCCGCACATAGGTTATTTAGCACTCTAACCCCTAACGCATCAATTTCCTCATCGTTCATGGGTTTGACCGCAGCAAGATAACGAATAGTCTCTAAGGCCCGCTCCGCCTCTAAATCTAACATATCATTCACCGAATTGGAAATTTCATTATCAGTAGCGCCTAGTGAAACTCCTAACTGGTTTGCATTATTAATAATCTCCTCAGGAGCATAATGCAATAAAGAATTAGATATGTTAACGGACATACCAGAAGATATCGCAGCATCTTGAAGCTTGGCCGCCCTCATAGCGCACCGCTGCTGCATATCGTCCACCTCCGGAAGGTCCATAACGCGAGCACTCATCCGTCTCCCCGTCAAGACCGGGTCTGGGGACCCCGCCAAAGGCAATAACCTCCTCTCGTGAATGAGGAGGCCGCGGGCTCCCAATGCCCTCGGACAAGTGCCCGGCGGGTAGGACAAGAGACGGGACGACTGGGGCCACCTGCCCAGTACCTCCTCCTGCCCCGCCCACCGGCTCAGAGCGAAGCGTGGAAGTCGTCGACAGTGCGGTCCTCCTGACCGCAGACGAGGAACTCATAGGAGAAGCAGTCCGCCCGACTACTGGGGAGGAGGGGAGAGCCACGGCCACCTGCCCCAGCTCTACCCCCAGCGCAGCCGCCGGCGCGAGAACCACCGCTCCAACCGGAGAAGCAGGAGCCGAGGCCTCCTGCCTCGGGCTCGCTACCCCGGCACTGGCCAAGTCGACCGGTCCCAGCGTCGCAGTGGGAGAGGAGGCTAGGCTACCTCCCCCACGGCCGACCAACGCCGGCCTCACCGGTGTGACCTGCAGCAGACCACGAGAAGGAGAAGCCGGGGCCACCTGCCCTAGACTCCCCTCCCCAGAGAGCACCTCCGAGCCTGTCGTAATATCCCTAGTCGAAGCCACAGTAGTAGGAAGCGAACCCACCTGAGGCTCCACCTCCGTAACCATCCCAGGACTAGCCACCACATCAAACTCCAAAGGAGGAAGCATACACTCAAAGCAATCAACAGACTCAACCCTGTCACTCCAAAGCCTAGGAGGCGCCGAAGATGGCTCGAAGGACCCAAAACGCAATGTACTCATCGGTACCGTCGGGGCTGATGCAGGTTCGACTCCAGAACCATCACCGGGTAACTGAGCAGCCGTACTAGTTCCATTGGCCCTCTCTCGTCCTGCCTCCTCAGTCGGGTCCTCACGAGCACCGGCATCACCATCCCCCTCGTGCATGTCCATATCAGCCCCAGAACCCACATCGGCAAACAACTCAACATCCTCAAACTCTATCTCGAGAGGAAACACCTCTCCCCGATAAAACCAGTTAACCATGTTCGGGATAAAATCAATGTCCAGGACGCCCACTAAGATCCGGGCCACCCCATGTGCGCGGGTAAAAGCCATGTCCACATCCTCAGTCTTACCCACCAGCATACCCAAACTCGCCACAACTCGAGCATCGGTTAAAGCCTCAGATGGGGCCCCTGAAAACCGCATCCACACCTGTGTGAGCGGTTTGCCCTTAGGCTCCTCGTTTTTCCACTCATGGAACTCCAGGATACACTTAGTACCAGGCAGCCTGCATAACCCGAAACTCAGCAGCTTCTGTAAGTCGTCCACCGTTGGGAAATCAACCCTAAAGACATTGTCCTCGATCCGAACAAGCTCCCACTGAAAGTCACCGGGAACCAGTTCCTGAAGTCTCCGCACAATTTGATCCTCAGACACCACCTCTCAGGTGGCTTTCACAATGCCAGTAGTCATACTCTGAGCCACAACAGTAATATCCCTCGCCGCCGGGGACTCAAAGAAAGTGAGTTCGGCACAATATACTCCATACATCGTGAGCACAGGAGCCTGATCACGCATAACCGGGCAGTCCCCCATAACATGAGCATTCTTGCCACACAAGCTACATAGTTCCGCTACACATTCTGCAATAAAGTGGCATTTCTCACCACACCGATAGCATAACATCTTTTCTTTCTTACGAGCCCATTTAGATACCCTCTCAGACTCAGCCATGTCCCCTACCTCGGCATCTCCACCAGAAATAGGGACCTCCACACCCTCGCAAGCCGTCACCACCTCCATCGGCTAGCTAGGCAACACAGTCGACTGCACATGATCAATAGCCATATCCGAAGAGGCCTGGTCAACCACGACCGGTGTTGGGGACGGCTTGCGAAACCGACCACGACCACCACCCCGTCCACCACCACGGCCACCACGATGGCCACGGAAACCACCTCTCTGCCGGTTGTTCGGGCCCGAAGTCCCTTCAACGAAGCTACCCGCCGGACCAAGGAAAGGTCTCTCATCCGAACCATCACTTTTCCAGGCGTATCCGCGTCCACCTCCCGTAGATGACGACCCTCGGTTTTGGCCTTTTCCATACACATCATAACCATCATCTCCCCACTATCCTCGGGGCGGATCCGATGACTCGGCAGTCACGTTGTCATGTCTCATCTGCGTCGGACCCGATCGATTATGCTTTGGCCTCGTGATGTGATGAGGCGGTGGCACTGCACGAGGCTGCACACCGGCATGGGTTGCCTGAACCCCCGGCCGAACCCCATCATGGCCAACCGGTCTAGGACCATCATGCACCGGCGGCCTTGGCGGTGCAGCTCCACGCCCCACGGCCGAAGTAGACGGAGGCCTCGGCGGAGGCGCACCACGTCCCGCGGCGGCCATCGAGGTCGGAATTGGCGGCCTCACCCCGGGCTGAGCGCCAAGTCCACGACCCATCATGGCTGCAGCCGCACCTGCAGGAGCTCCGGTGCCCCGACCCACCGGCACGGGCAGCACCCCCCCACGACCAGAGCCATGCACAGGCCGGGGCAGTGCGGCCCGGCCACCGGCAGCAGCAGGCGGCGGCGCACTCCCGCCACGGCCAGCCCCCCCGCCAGAAGAGGTCTTAGGGAGCACCGGCTGCCCACCGCGCCCGGCCATGGTCCCGAGCGGCGGAATACGACGAGCCCGGCCGTCCCCCGGCAGCAAAGATCGGCGCGACGGCTTGGAGCCAGGAACCCTAGGTCACGGCGGATGTTGCTGGAGCGACGTACGTTTCTGGCTGCATGCCTCGATGCCCTGTTCGTACTCCAAGGCCCGATCTGACTGGGCCTCATACCCAGCCGATCCCAGCCCAGCAACACCCCGCGGCCCAACAACCGAAAAAACCCCCTCGCGGCCCAGGAGCGAATTCAAACGCTCCTGGCGGAACGCACCGATCTGGGACGCCGTGACCGCCGGCTGCGCCGCCGCGGTCACCTCCGGCGCCGATCGAGCCCGAGTCCGGCGAGGAATCTTTCTTCTAGTAACCGTAGTCCAAGAATCTGGTCGAATCAGATCAAAAACAGTCAAATTCGGAAGACTTACCTTAGGTATAGGGCCCTTCCAGGGCCTGACTGCCGTCGCTGCCGTTCTCCGGTGAACGACACGGCGCACCATCTCCTTCCTCTCGTCCAGATGTAGCCCGATCCGCGCCGGATCCTCCACCGGCACTACCGAGTCTACGGTTGTGGCTACATCATCCTCGTCGTAACCTGCGTGAAATAAATCCAGAATCAAATCCGATGGAGTAGGCGACGCCGGTGAATCCCCCGGATCCGCTCCGTCGCCGTCGGCCTCCTCGTCGTCCGAGTCTAGAAGAGCCCAGAAACGGCCGCCGACGCCTGCCCGGGGTGCGGGGCGACGCGCCGCGGTGATGGCCTCCACCGTCGCCTGGGACGTCGCCCGGGGACAGAGGCGGAGGACGAAAAAAAATTAAGGTGTGGCAAACTGTCAACTAGACAAAATTGATGCCCCCTCCAAAAAAAAAATTTGATGCAAAAACATAATGACCAATTCAAACTGCACTGCACATAATCTTTTAATGATGTCTAGAGAAGACGCATGCAGTGGCGGGGATAGGCCATGGGGTCGCGATAGAGTTAGGGATGGATGGACAGGCGGCATCGGCGGTGTTTTCGGGCACAAATCGCCGGCGGCGGAGGCGGGCAGTCATCAACGTAGCAGACTCAAATCGGCAGGTCAGCCACGGCTACGACGCTGCTGCCGGCGGTGGGGTCGGGGATGGGCCGACAGGCGACGGCGACGCATTTTAGGGCAAAAATCACCGGCAGGCGGGCTGGCGGAAGTGCAATGAAGATGATTGGGCGGTTGACGCACTGCCGTTCCTTTTACATCTCCTAGAGGTGTAGATGCAAATTTGCACCGTGAGGTGTTGTAGTTTGCATCTCCGGAAGACGAAAATGTATTATTATTATTATTATTATTATTATTATTATTATTATTATTATTATTATTATTATTTGCATCTACACTATCTGTTGGGGAGGTATTTTTGGCCTTAGAGATGCAAAAGATAGTTATTTTGCATACGTCTACGTAGTGAGATGGGTATGTGCAGTGGAAGCGAGCTGGTTCGCGTACGTCTACGTAATGAGATGGGCATGTGCTGGGCAACACATCAATCAAGCCGCCAGTTTGTGTGCTTTCAATCTAACTTATGTACTTCATCTAGCTTTATTTGGATAAATCAATCTAGCGTGGTCTAAAACTAACGAGCAGTATATGTTTGTATTTCCATGAAGAAAAGTATATGCTTATATATATAAAAAGTTGGTGCGAAATCAAGGTGTGGCGGCTGCCACACCTTGCCCACTGGGCTCCTCCGCCAGTGCCCGGGGAGATGCCCAGGGAGTCGCCATCCAGCACAAGAGGCAGTGGGCGTGGTCGAGCTCCCAAGACGGGGTACACAGCACACGGTCATTACGAACCAGGGTCGGATTGTCCTGCTCATTGGACCAAGTGTATCGCCGCCCATGAAGGTAGATGTCGTGAAGACCATGATCCGAGATAAAGCGTTGGAATCTGTTCATTGTGTGCTTATTGATTCGATCATTGTTTTTGTCACTAGCCGAGGCTATCATGTTAAAATCACGGCCGAGGAGCCAGGGCCCGGCCATGGTAGATCGGAGCTGTTGGAGCTTAGTAAGGAATGCCAGCTTTGCGGGTAGAGTCATATTCAATTCAAATCTCGCCGTCGACTCTTGACGTGACATGCATGATGCGCTTAAAGCGGACCTCTCGACATGTATGGAAGGCACTGCACTGGATAAACAATGGAGTATTTTGCCAATTGATTGAATATGATAGTCTGAAGGCGGTGAATCTCATTAACAACAAGTCCATGGATCAATCTAGATATGCATACTTGGTGCATGAAATTAAAGACTCACTATCTAGAAGGTGATCGCATGTCTTGACTATTACTCATTTTTGGTGTAGCGTGAGCTTGATTATTCACTTCATGGAAACATTAGACATTTAGAGGGCGCAATATCATC
The DNA here is from genome assembly GCF_003073215.2 of Triticum urartu. Lineage (NCBI taxonomy): Eukaryota > Viridiplantae > Streptophyta > Magnoliopsida > Poales > Poaceae > Triticum > Triticum urartu. The sequence continues at coordinate 529,075,427 of NC_053022.1, read as the reverse complement.
CGCAAAAAAAGGTGCATCCTCCAAAAATAATATTTTATTATTGTTGCCCAAAATGCAACTTATGATTGTCTACTAGTCTACATGCGAAAAGAAACTTCTTCACGGATATTTTGGATTAAATTTCGGGGCAAATCAAAATTTGAAACACCATAAGATGTTAAAAAATTTAATACGACACAATGACGAGATATATTTTTTGGCTAAATTCTTATAGAACAAAAAAGACAAAATAATTATTTTAAGGGAGACACCCAATGACGCCAAACAAGGTAATATATATGGGAAACTAAACATTACAATAATTACGTATATATCTTCTAGTCCATGGTATGTCACGTGTCACTTTGTTTGACCTTCATATTATCACACATACCAATATCCACAGCAAAAATAATCATAATGTACTAATGATTGAAAAATCTACTAACTTCAAATCCAGCCATGTTCATATATAGCTACAAATTAGATGGAACAGAAGTTTGCAACAACGGAAAATAACTAACCGAGAAAAATAACACATATGACTGCACGTACTGATTCAGAAACGGTTGACACCTAACAATGTCAAAAATTAAAAATTTCAACTTTTGCTATTAATATGTAAAAACAGTTTTTATTCCGAATATGTAAAAAAACACAATTAAGACAATATTACTTTTTCCTCATGGATTTTTCTACTAGTACCACGGAACCTACATATATTCATTATAAAATGTAACTTCCTAGGTTTTGTACCGAAGAACGTGTTAAAATCTGAAAGGACTGGCAGTAGATAGAAAGAAGAAAGAACAAATAACTGCACATATATGTACATTCTGACCCTCTTAGGGTTTGTGTGCATAATCTCAGCCAAACGCTTCTCCCTAGTGATTTTCATGATCTCACTTCCTGTGAATTACCCATCCGTAGAGCCCACCACAAGGGGATCACTGGCGTTATTCTAAAACCTGCGGCTTTTGCTGTTACCATTCCAAGGGCGATGGCTGCTGCGTCCAGCACCCTGTCCTCCCCACCCCGCCACGACAGAAGGCAGCAACGGGTTGCTTTCATAAAGTAATGGCTGGTTCTGCATCTAGTTCGATGAGCTACCACTGTTGAAGGCCGAGAAAAATACAGTAATACGTATGGCTCCACGTACTGATTCAGAAACAGATGACACCTAACTATGTCTGAAATCAAACTTCTCAACTTTTGCTCTTAATATGTAAAAAAAACACTTTCTGTTAGGAATATGTAAAAAACACAAGTAAATCAATATTACTTTTTTTATCATGGAATTTTCTAATAGTACCATGGAAACCTACATATATTAATAAAAAAAAGTAACAACCTAAGTTTTGTACCGGGTAACGTGTTAAAATCTAAAAGGACTAGCACTAGATACAAAGAAGAAAGAACAAATTACTGCATATATATATGTACCTTCTGACCCTCATAGGGTTTGTCTGCACAATCTCATCCAGATGCTTCTCCTTGGTGACTTCTTGAGCTCAATTTCTATGAATGACCCATCCGCAATCCACCACAAGGGAATCACTGGCGTCATTCCCGAAACTGCGGCTTTTAGTGTTACCGCTCCAAGGGCGATAGTTGCTGCTTCCAGCACACTGTCCTCCCCATCCCAGCATGACAGAAGGCTTCAACGGGTTGCTTTGATAAAGTAATGGCTGGTTCTACATCCAGTTCAATGAGCTACCATCGTTGAAGGCCGAGAAAAATAATACATATGGCTCCACGTACTGATTCGAAAACAGATGACACCTAACAATGTCTGAAATCAAACTTTTCAACTTTTGCTATTAATATGTAAAAAACACTTTTATTAGGAATATGTAAAAAACACAAGTAAATCAATAGTACTTTTTTATCATGGAATTTTCTAATAGTACCACTGAAACCTACATGTATTAATGAAAAAGTAACATCCTAAGTTTTGTACTGGAGAATGTGTTAAATCCTAAAAGGACTAGCACGGGATACAAAGAAGGAAGAAAAAAAAAATACTACATATATATGTACCTTCTGACCCTCCTACGGTTTGTGTGCATAATCTCAGCCAAACGCTTCTCCCTGGTGACCTTCTTGATCTCACTTTCTGTGAATGACCCATCCACAATCCACCACAAAGGGATCACTGGCGTCATGCTCGAACCTGTTGCTTTTGGTGTTACCGTTTCAAGGGCGATGGCTGCTGCTTCCAGCACCATGTCCTCCTCATCCCGGCATGGCAGAACGCATCAGCGGGTTGCTTTGATAAAGTAATGGCTGGTTTTGCATCCAGTTCAATGAGCTACCGTCGTTGAAGGCCCAGAAAAATAATACATATGGCTCCACGTACTGATTCAGAAACAGATGACACCTAACAATGTATGAAATCAAACTTTTCAACTTTTGCTATTAATATGTAAAAAACAATTTTTATTAGGAATATGTAAAAAACTGAAGTAAATAAATATTACTTCTTCATCATGGAATTTTCCAATAGTACCATGGAAACCTACATATATTAATAAAAAAAGTAACTCCCTAAGCTTTTTGCTGGAGAACGTGTTAAAAAAGGACTAGCACTAGATAGAAAGAAGAAAGAACAAATTACTGCATATCTATGTACCTTCTGACCCTCGTAGGGTTTCTGTGCACCATCTCAGCCAGACGCTTCTCCCTGGTGATCTTCTTGATCTCACTTTCTTTGAATGACCCATCCGACATCCACCACAAGGGGATCACTGGCGTCATTCTCGAACCTGTGACTTTTGGTGCTACTGTTCTAAGGGCGATGGCTGCTGCTTCCAGCGCCCTATCCTGCCCATCCCGCCACGACAGAAGGCATCAGTGGGTTGCTTATAGATGGATCTGCATCCAGTTCGATGAGCTAGCGCTGTTGAAGGCCGAGAAAAATAATACATATGGCTCCACGAACTGATTCGGAAACAGATGACACCTAACAGTGTGTGAAATCAAACTTTTCAACTTTTGCTATTAATATGTAAAAAAACACTTTTTTACTAGGAATAAGTAAAAACACAAGTAAATCAACATTAATTTTTTCATCATGGAATTTTCTAATAGTACTGTGGAAACCTACATATATTAATAAAAAAGTAACTTCCCCAGTTTTGTACCAGAGAGCGTGTTAAAATATAAAAAGACTACCACTAGATATAAAGAAGAAAGAACAAATTACTACACATATATATGTACCTTCTGACCCTCATAGGGTTTGTCTGCACAATCTCAGCGAGACGCTTCTCCTTGGTGACTTCTTGATCTCACTTTCTATGAATGACCCATCCGCAATACACCACAAGGGGATCACTGGCGTCATTCTTGAACCTGCGGCTTTTGGTGTTACCGTTCCAAGGGCGATGGCTGCTGCTTCCAGCGCCCTGTCCTCCCCATCCCGCCATGACAGAAAGCATCAGCGAGTTGCTTTGACAAAGTAATGGCTGGTTCTGCAACCAGTTCGATGAGTTATTGCTGTTGAAAGCCGAGAAAAATAATACATATGGCTCCACGTACAGATTCGGAAACAGATGACGCCTGACAATGTTTGAAATCAAACTTTTCAACTTTTGCTATAAATATGTAAAAAAACACTTTTTACTAGGAATATGTAAAAACACAAGTAAATCAACATTACTTTTTTCATCATGGAATTTTCTAATAGTACTGTGGAAACCTACATATATTCATAAAAAATTAACTTCCCCAGTTTTGTACCGGAGAGCGTGTTAAAATATAAAAAGACTACCACTAGATATAAAGAAGAAAGAACAAATTACTACACATATATATGTACCTTCTGACCCTCATAGGGTATGTGTGCGCAATATCGGCCAGAAGCTTCTCCCTGGTGATCTTCTTGATCTCACTTTCTGCGAATAAGCCATCCGCGATCCACCACAAGGGGATCACTGGCGTCATTCTCGAACTTGCGGCTTTTGGTGTTACTGTTCCAAGGGCAATGGTTGCTGCTTCCAGCACCCGGTCCTCCCCATCCCGGCATGACAGAAGGCATCAGCGGGTTGCTTTGATAAAGTAATGGCTGGTTTTGCATCCATTTCGAAGAGCTACCGCTGTTGAAGGCATTCTTCCCCAGCTACAACGTCTCCGAGGTCCAGTCGACGGCTTCTGTCTTCACCATAGGGTAAGGAGGGCCGGGGAGCATGCTAGATGTGCATGTAGGTACCGGTGCTGGTGGGCTGGTATTGGTCACGAATGGCGACCAGTCCACAGGTTCCTCCTTCACCCTATCTCTAGCAGGGATGGGTAGCGAGCTGGATGTCACTGGTACTGTTACTCCTGGGATGGTATTCATCGCCAATGGCAACCAGTACATGAGTTCCTGCTTCACCATAGCTTCAGCAGGAATTGGCAGCGAGCTGGATGATACAGGTAGTCTGGTACAGGTGGGCCGGTATTTGTCCCCAACGGTGACCAGTACACAACTTCCCGCTTCACCATAGCTTCAGCAGGGATAGGCAGTGAACTGGGTGTCGCCGATACTGGTTCTGGTGGGATGGTATTCTTCCCCAATGGCGACGAAGACACGGTTCCTGCTTCACCATAGCTTCAGCAGGGATGGGCAGCGAGCTGGGTGTCACATGAGGTAATATATTTAGGTGGGGAAGCCCTGGGGGAGGGCCCCCCCCCCCCCCCCCCCCCCGACCGTTCAACAAGTAGGAACATAAATTAAAAAAAAAGATAAAACATTGAATTATGTACATTTGGAACATTTGGTTCCTAGTCCTACAGATAAAAATGTTAAACTAGTGTGCTTCTAGGCTTGGGATGCAACAATCTAGTTGATGGGGAGGAGTGATAAGGTGGGTGGAGGAAACGTGGACGTGAGAAGAAGTGAGGAAGAAAAAGGGTCGCGAAGGGCTATGGAAAAGTAGTGAACCACCACAGATAGAGATTCCAATGATGGTGGTAAATATCTCACTAGCAACTTAGTTGTATGCCTATAATAAGAGGGGTAACTCTACAATCTGACACTACAAGCTGAGACAATGGTGGTGGTGGCACTATGGCAGACATAGCGAAGGGGACTGAGGTGATTATAAACAAGATGGCGATGATTGAGAGGAGGGCAGTAAAGAGGATGACAAGGAGGGAGTGGTGGGGGAGAGAGTAGCCGCCGACAATAGGAAGGGGCCGGAGGAAGAAGCAAATGGTCGGTGAAGAACGACGGCCCGTTCCCTAAAGTGTACACATGAGTGGTCACACCTTAGCTTCGTCCTATAAATCATTCAAATGATCATGGCTCAGTCAACATAGAAATACATTTTGCCAGTTGATTACGATAGATGTCAGATGATATTCTTTCAGTCCCATTTTTCTAACATGAATAGCAAAGTCTAATCGTATGCTTCTTCTTAGCGTTGATCAACTAAGAAATAAAAATTGTTTAAAAAACTGATAAAACAAAATAGCCGTTCAAAAGGGTTCTCCTCCCTGGAGTAGTCCCCCCCCCCCCCCCCCCCCCCCTTCTCAGAAGCACATTTTCACAACCATTACAATGAAAGAAAACACTTTTTTTGCAATTTCAGACAAGATTAGAACATAAACTAAAAAAGCTTCATCACATACCCGGCAAAACAAACATGTTACAGAGAAAGTTTCACTCATCCAGTGCGACAAGTTTTGCTTCCTTTGTCATGATAGGAAAACTGAAACAATATCTCTAACTTGCCTCTTGTAGACAAGATTCTTTAGCGCCATGCATAGTTGCCTTGACTTGTTGACCGGCATTCCTCGGAATTACAACCTATACCGATTACTTAATTACTCATCAGCGCACCTCTCCAGTTTTGAAGGATACTGCAAATAGAATTCACAGGAGCATAGACATTAGTTAGCACAATATTTAGGTAATTACCAAGAATCAAAAATCAATGTATCTATTATGTTATTGAAAAAAAGACGAAGAAGTCATCATGTGATTCAACATAGGCTATAATATCTAAAGTATTGATTATAAATTTATGGCCAGACTCGAAAATTAGTATGTGTAAAACGTACAAGTTAAATCAAGGTTGCTATAGCTAAAAATTAAATGGAATAAAAGTTGCAACAAGGGAAAATCACTAGTTCAGAACAATCGTATGAAATCAATCTTATCTATCCTTTGGTATTAATATGTAAAAAAACACTGAGTGCTTAAGTAGATCTTCTTTCATCAAGTTTGGATTGCTTACCACGTGTTCCACATGGTAGTGCACACGTAAATCTATAATAATTTTCAAACCATGGAATTTTCAAATAATTGTACCTATTATAGTTCCATGGAAACATATTCATAAAAAATTTACTCCCTAAGTTTTGTACCAAAGAACGTGTTAAAATCCGAAATGACTAGCTCCGGATATAAAGAAGGACAAAGGAATGGTTGACATTATATGTACCTTCTAACGCTCTTAGGATTTGTTAGCACAATCGCTGTGAGGTGCTTCTCCCGTAATCTTCTTAATTAACCTCACTTTTTGAGAATTCGACAAAGTCCACCACAAGGGGATCACTGGCGTCATTCTTGAACCTGTGGCTACTGGTGTGAGTGTGTGACTACTCCAAGGGTGATGGTTGCTGCTTCTAGCACCTAATCCTCCTCGTCATTTTCAGCTATAAGACAATCAACTGTACTATGCAAACAGATACATCCGTTAGAAAATAAAAATGTAAAAAAATGAATTATGTACATTCCAAACATTTGATCTCTAGTCTTAGTGATATAAATGCTAAACTGATGTGCGTCTATAGGCTTGGGAGGCAACAATCTTGGCATGGAGGAGGAGGAGGAAGAAGGTGGGTGGAGGAAAGAGTGAGACACGAGAAGAGGAAGAAGTGAGATGGAAGAGGGGCATCGAAGGGTTGTGGCAAAGTAGTGAACCACCACGGATAACGATAACACTGATGGTGGTCACTGCCTCACTGACAGCTTGGCCGTATGCCTATAGTAAGAGCGACGACGCTGCAATTTGACAGTACAAGCTAAGAAAATTAATGGTGGTGGTGGCACTGTTGTAGCATAGCGAAGGGGACCGGGCCAGTTATAAAAAACATGACCAGGATTGATAGGAGGGGGCAATAAAGAGTACGACAAGGCGGGAGTGGTGCAGGATAGAGGGGCGGGCGACAAGGAGGAAGGGGCAGGAGGAAGAAGGAAATGGTCGGGGAGAACGCTGTGTTGCACCCTAAAGCTTACAGACGAGCGATCATACCTTAGCCTCATGCATCCTATAAAACATTCAAATGGTTATTGCTTAGTCGACATAGAAATGACTGCTTCTGCACCCAGTTTAATGAGCTAAAGGGATGTGTCAAAGTGGTCACAACCACCTCTAACATCGATGACAATGATGGTCGTCACCGGTAGCTTAAGCGGATACCTAATAAGGCCACACTTGGGATAGATGTAATTTAAACAGAGGTGTTTAACTCAGATGTTTATCTTACATATCACTATGCAATTTCCTTCCAGAAACGAAACGATGGGCCGAGACGGGTATTTTTTACAAGGATATTTTAAAGGAAACGATAATCCAAACAAGGCTTAAGAGTGTTGATGATCCGACTTGACACTGCAGGTTGATAGAGTGGTGGTGGTGGCCGAACTAGCAAAGGGGGTTGAGGCAGTTAGCTAGAGACAAGATGACGAGCTAAGACGGAGAGGAGGATACAGCAAATAGGACGACGAAGCGGGAGTGATGGGCAGAGAAGAGCAGGAGGCAACCGGTAGGCGTCGGGAGGACGAAGACAACCGGTCGGGGGAGAATAAGGGATGCCTTAAAGCTTACACACTAGTGGTTACACCCTAGATTCGGTTTATAAAACATTCAAATGATTGGCTCAATCGACATAGTATTTTCTCATTCACTTTTGCTAGCTTTGTGAGATGAAGTGTTTTTTGTCCCTTTTTTCTTCCATGAATCCTGAAGCCTAATCAGATTGTTCTCAGATATGACTTATAAATAGTTGTTTCTCTAACCCCAAACGCCTAAGAAATTAAAGTATCAATAAATCATTTGTCTCAACTGAAGAAGCAACATCGGTCCAAAAAATTATTTTTGAAAACTGATAACACGAAATAGTTGTTCAAGAGGGTTCTCCTCCCCCTAGGCACATCACGACAACCATTACAAAGAAAGCAAACACTTATTCCGCAACATCTTGATAAGAGTGGAACAAAAACTAAAAACATGTGTTATTACATGCCCAGAAAATAGAGCCAACATGTAAAGTTTCTCTCCAGATGCGTGAAGTTTTTCTTCCTCATCACAGCAAAATAAAGCATCATCTCTCACTTGATTCTTCTAAGCCAGCAAACCTGCGAACCCCCGCTGAGCTAGATTTCTCGTAATCAAAAACCCACATCATTACTAATTGGTGCACTTTTTCCGGTTTTGAAGGATACTGCAAATAGATTTCACAGAACCATGCACATTACTAGTTAGCTTCAGGTGACATCCAGCTCACTGCCCATCCCTGCTCAACGGAGACCAGGACACGGGTTCCTGCAGCTTCACCATAGCTTCAGCAGGGATGGGCGGAGGCGAGCTCGCTGCAATGCTGGTGCTGGTGCTGGTGGTGCTGTTGTTGTTGTTGTCTGTGTCCTCGTCGCTGGAGGAGTTGATCACACCGTGCGTGCTGACCAAGTCGGCGCCGTCCAAAAGCGAGACGTACGCCATCTCATCGAATTCCATCATCGTCTCCATGGGCGGGAGGTAGATGGCCGTCGTCTGCATAGGTGGCGTCAGGGGTGGAACTGGAAGCGCGTCCTCGTGCGTCTGCCCGAAGACGCTGGCCGTGCTCTGCGGTGCAGACAGAAGCAGGCCAGACGCAGACGACGCCGGGTTGACGGACGAACTGGACAACGGCGACGTCGTGTACGCGGGCGGCCACACCACGGGATGCAGATGACGCCTGGTTGCGTGAGTGAAGGGCGGCCACGCCACGTCAAGCCATAACAGGAACACGCTTCCGCTTCCGCCGCCATTAACGCCACCGCCCGACGTGGGATACAGCTCCTCCGGATGCGACAATGGTGGCATCTCATACTCATAGTCGGACGACCCGGAGATGTTCTCCTGCCACTGCGGGAAGGCGCTGCCGCCGACGAGCGACGGTGGAGCCTGATCCTGGAAGTAGTAGGAGTAGGACGACGAGGATCCGTAGATGCTCTGCCAAGAGGCGGAGCTTCCCGAGACGCTGCCGGCGCCACCGCCCGACCCGTGGGTTTCAGAGAGCGGCGGAGGTTGTGGCTGGTGGAACGACGAAGAACCGGCCTCCCACCCGGATCCGGCGGACAACGAGGCGTGCGCGTGAGAGGCCGAGGTCCCTCCAACGCCCCCGGCGGCACCGCCGGACCCGAGGGTTTGGGAGAGCAGCGGCGGAGGTGGTGGTGACGAGGTGGCGGCTCCCCATCCGGATCCGTAGGCAGAGGAGTGGGAGGCGAAATGGGTGGCGGCCGGGTTGTACTGGGACGTGCGACGGATGGAGGAGCTTTGGGAGAGGGAGGTGCGGCCAGGTTGGAAGTGGAACGGCCGGAGCTGCAAGCGGCGGCTGGCGGAGCCGTCCTCCTTGTTCTCCATCGATCGGGATAGGAGATTCGAAGCTCTCGGCGCTAGGGTATTGGGGAGGAGGAAGAGTTTTGCCGGCGGCTACCTAGATGGAGGGTGCAATGAATCTGGGCTTGCCAGATGGACGCGCTTTTATACACGGAGAACATCGGCGGTCTCGGTATGAACACAAATGGAAAGTAGCGGCAACTCTGAGAGTGCGAGTAGGGTTTGAGATTCTCCTCGAGTGAGGGGTGATGGGCTGCCGGGCCCCCTTTGTGCTAATCCAGCCCATGCGATGAGAAAGTCTTGTGGCTGCTTGCTTTATGATAACCGGTTTATTCCTCAAAAAAAATTATGATAGCGGTTTTTTTTTCATTAGCCATTTGTCATGAGAGATAAATCACGGGACATTCCACAGGGTACAAAATCTTGTACAGTTCTCTGAGAAAAAAAAAGCTTGCGCCTTCTATAGGTTGACGACAAAAAGGAAGTTATGGCAATCAATGACAGATGTTTGGCACCTTCCGGATGTTGGTTCACCAGTGAACACTGGCTCGGGGTGGCTTCTTCGCATCGTATGTGATCTCCGGGAGATCGAGCAAATGATGCGGCTACACTTTGGCGCACACATCATACCTGAAATAAGATTGTCCATTACAAAGCTTCCCCTCCTACTAAAGCTTCCTGCCGCTTCTTGTGTAGTACTAATCTCAATTCTCTACTAGGCCCAGATCAACATCGGATGCTTGAGTGCTGTTGTCAAGAGCAATGGAGTTATATAATATGGTCCTAATGTTGCACTAAGGGGCAGCCTCGTAGAAGTTCAGCTGATTGTACGACGGAAGTGTGGACCCCACCAGAGTCGGGTGGGTAAGATTGAATGTTGATGGTTCATTCTTGGCGACTGATGGAATGGCTTGCACTAGCATGGTTGTACGTGTTGACATGGGCAGAGTCATATTCACATCTCGCCGTCAACTCTTGACATGACATGCACTCTCGACATGTATGGAAGGCACTGCACTAGCTAAGCAATGGAGTATTCTTGCAATTGATTGAATACGATAATCTGGAGGCTGTGAATCTCATTAATGGCAAGTCCATGGATCAACCTAGATATGCATACTTAGTGCATGAAATTAAAGACTTGTTAGAAGGTGATCACATGTCTTGTTACTCATTTTTGGCATAGCATGAACTTCATTATTCACTTCATGGAAACATTAGACATTTAGAGGGCCGCAATATCATCTAGCTTAGGTTTGCACCGAAAAATGTTGAGGAGCTATGTAGGCGTGATTGTATTTGAGTAATACAAGTATTCACCCACACAAAAAGTGCATCCGGAAATAATATTTTATTATTGTTGCCCAAAATGCAACTTATGATTGTCTACTAGTCTTCATGATATTCGGCAAACTTTTACATGGATATTATGATTAAATATAGGGGGTAAACAAAATTTGAAACACTATAAGATGCTAAAGTTTTATAGGTCATGTAAAATATGGTGGTCCAAAATATAGAAGCCGAGATGGAAGGGAGGTAGACAAGGGGTGAATGGCGGGGCATGAAGTGTAAACAAAAAAACATGAGTGAATTGTAGTAAAGCTAAATGAATTCAAATTAATAAGCTTTAAAACTGGAAACAGACATGAATAAATCAAAAAAAACTCAAGCATACAAATTTGAACATTCCAAACCAATATGTGTATTATATATTTTAACTTTACATTAAATAGACTAGATCCACTAGGTCAAAACAAATAGATTGATATTTTTTGTTATTGAAAGTAGCAAATGAAGGACTGATCCTTAATGTTATATATATATATATATATATATATATATATATATATATTATATATATATACGTTTAATTTGTATGTTAACTACTAATGTGTTGCATTTAGGACAAACACTTTTAGGACATCTTATTTGTAAGTTCTATATATAAGTGATCAATACTACAATCATTTATGTTTGTGACACACGCAAACATTTGGATCTACACCGATCGCACCACGTACACAACATTTGGTTCCATGTAGTCAGAGGTTAAATTGAGAGCCCTAGGCTGACATCTGTGTCCCATCGGGTTTGACAGGTTAGCCCTATACTTGTATACACACGGGTCCCCATCGATGACATCGCGTATGCAACATTTGGCTTCATGTATTGAGAGGCTGACATCAAGGACCCACCAGGTCAAAGCTACTCATGGCATAGTCATCAAAGTGAAATTGACAAGATAATTCTTTCCCCACGACTTATCTGGGGATCCCCATTAGTGACTAGCGCCTCACCGTAGCGGACCTCCGCCCTTCCGTGACCCGAATGCAACACCGGGTTGAGCCCTGGAAGGGCCGATGGCTCTCGAAGGCGGCGAGGGTAATCCTCATCAACTCCTCACTGGCTAGCCTCCTCTGGTTCCTCATGAGCTTCTATAGCCTCCATGAGACGCTTCACCAGGAGGTGGCCAAATATCAGTCCAGGTTCTTCTGGGCTGGCGAGGGGGACAAGCAAAAATACCATATGATGAGCTGGCCTGACATTTGCAAACCCAAGGACCATGGAGGTTTGGGGATCTTGTCTTCCCGTCGCATGAACATTGCTCTCCTGACCAGATGGCTATGGCGTATCGCCAACGGGGAGGGCGGCCTCTGGCTTACCATCATCCAGAATAAGTATCTCTGGGGCCAACCTCTAGCTTTCTGCCAGCGCTCTGGGGGATCCCAGTTCTGGCAAGTTGTGATTCAGCTTCTTCCCGTGCTCCGAATTGGCACGTCCATCTCTGTGGGTTCCGGGTCCTCGATCCTATTTTGGTTCGACCGCTGGCTTGGGGATTCCCCTCTGGCCGCCCGCTTCCCGGGCTTATTTGCCATTGCGGCTGACCCCCGGATTTCTGTCGAGAGGGCCCTTATTGACTTAGGGCGTCTCGCCTTTCGGCGCCCCTTTGGCCCCCGGGAGGTTGACGCGTGGGACGCCCTTCTACAAGACATCGCTATCTTGCCGATGGATGTAGAGGGCGCCGCTGACTCCATGACGTGGTGCCTGGAGCCCTCGGGATGCTTCTCCACGAAGTCTCTGTACGCTGCCATCGCCCCCTCGCTGGCCCCTGAGCCCTTTAGCCTGATTTGGGACATTCGCCTCCCCCTTAAGATCCGGATATTCCTCTGGTAGTGGATCCGGGGACGTCTCCCCTCTGGGGTTGAAGTCCGCAAGCGCAATGGCCCTGGGGACGGGATGTGTCCCCTGTGCGCCACGATTGAGGATTCGAACCACATTTTCTTCAACTGCTCCATGGCCCCGTTCCTGTGGCCGTGCTTCCGTGAAACGGTCGGCGGACAATGGTGCAATACCAACTTCCCCGACTTACTCGCGAAGATCCATGCCTCCTCCCCGCGTTACCGCCATATTAGATGGTTGTGCATTGGGATCCTCGCGTGGACGCTTTGGAATATTCGCAACAAGCTTGTTCCTTTGCGACGTGCGACTGACGCGATCTTCAAAATATGTGGCTATTTGCAGCTCTGGCGGCCGCTTAGCCGCCCCCAGGACCGGAGCGTCATCAACACCCTCCTCACCGACCTTCGATCGATGGCCTTCCGCATGGCGCCCCCGCTTCCGCCACCGCCGCCGGAGCCTGATTAGGCATGCTTCGTTTGTGGCGGTCTTTGTGTGTGTCCTTTTGTTCTTAGGGCTTGTTGAGCTATGCCCTCAGCATTAACCTTACTGCTACCTTATCTGTATGTGTGTGACTTTGAGTGTGTGTGTGAACATTTTTGGATGTTTGGCTCGGGCGGTTTGCTTTATATATAAAGCAGGGCGAAAGCCTTTTTCGGTAAACTTCTTGTCATAGACGTGACCTAATTTTCATGATGTCCACACATCTGTCAAGTGTAGTGCACCAACCATCCTAGAAGTTCCTGGGCAGGGCCCACTTCATATCTATGACACAACGGGCCACAGTCCTATGATGATTTTCAGACTTCGTCTTACTCTCTCCGTTCCTAAATACTTGTCTTTCTAAGGATTTCAACAAATGACTACATACGGAGCAAAATGAGTGAATCTACACTCTAAAATATGTCTATATACATCCGTATATGTGGTAGTTCATTTGAAATCTTTAAAAAGACAAATATTTAGGAATGGAGAGAGTGGATTATTGTCAACTCGGTTGAGCGTCAACCATGGCTATAACGAAACAAATATAATCATCATAGATGTGCTCACATCTATGATGATTTTTCTCGACCATGGAGTCATTTATACCACTATTTGTTGTAGTGATATGCATATGAGAACAAGCACCGGAAATGACATGGGATAACCATAACCATTGGCGTTCTCACCTATTAGTTTAAATAGTAGAAGCCAGCAAAAAGGAAACATGATGCATGATGTCCACGTGAACTGTGTGATATCATCAAATCTAAATTTATTGCAAGATATTCCTGGCATGCATTCCCACTAAAAGCAGTGTGAATAGATGACAAATGAAATGTAAGTAATGGAACCTACCATTTAACTACTAGCTTAACATAATGATACTGGTAAACACATAAAATCTAAATTATCTAATGATTCTTATCCAACTACCTAGTAAGGGGAAGTTATCACGAACTTGTATGGTGTAGCATGTTTGTTCATTTATTCACTCAGTTTTTTTTGTTTCTTTTTCTTTCACTATTTAATTTTGTTTATATTTTCAAAATATTCTAAATACATATATTTCAGAGAAATTTACTTCAATTTTGAAAAGCATTCGTCGTGCATTGAAAAATGCTCATGCAGTGTAAACAAATATTCATGCAACTTTTAAAGAATGTTAGTACCAACCAAATTCATGACATTAGAAAATCTATCGTGTTTCAAAAAATATGTCCGTAACCTTTCAAGAAAATTTTAAAAGACCACTCAAAAAATATTAATAACATTTTACAAAAAGTGTTCGCGTGTTCTAAAAATATGTTCACGAATATTTTGTAAAAATGTCAATAGAATGTGAAAAACGATGTTCATGTAATTTACAAATAAAAATACCTGTAGCATTTTCAAAATTCAACTGTTTCAAATATATGTTTTTGACATTTTTAAAAATCATGTTTAAAAAATGTTTGGTACCATTTACAAAATGTTCAGTGTGTATTGAAATTGTTTAACATTTACTCACAAAAATATTCAAACAAGTATTAAAAAACAATTATACTCTCTTCGTAAAGAAATATAAGAGCGTTTAGATCACTACTTTAGTGATCTAAGTGCTCTTATATTTCTTTACAGAGGGAGTACAATGTAAAAAATATTCAAGTAATTAAAAAAATATTTAGTACCATTCAAAAAAATTCAACGTGTATTTGAATAATGTTTAACATGGATATTTTTTTTCAAAAACTACTATTCAAAAAAAAACTCATGATATATTTGAAAAATGTTCAAGTTCCATCAAAATATATTCCATGTATATACAAATAGTGTATAACACGTATTGAAAAAATTAGACATGTATTAAAAAAGAAAAGGAATACGAAAAAGAAAAAGAGAAAACAGAAGCAACATAGGCAGAAAAAAAGAGAGGAGGAAAGTATAGTTTTCCCACTCAAATGTCGTCTTATGGATCAAATCACGGATAAATCACCCCCAGACTTGTCGGCCCTTGAGTGTTTTTGCTCTGATAAGTATACTACATGGAAGGTTCTAAAACCGGTCGATACCGGTCAGTAGAACCTTCCCAAAACCGGTTTAATCGGTCGACCCACTAAGATGTGAGCGACCCCAGTGACAGAGGCGAGGCCAGGCTCCCTCTCGCAATAAGCCGATATAGGTTTGGCGATTAGGGTCCATCTATATCTCTATCAACACCTCAACAGAGATTTTCTTTAAGCATGATAGTGCAGGCAGTTACATTTTTGTGTAAATAAAATTACAGTTTTCTAAATCAAATGATACTTACAGAAATCTCAGACTATTGAGACCTACTAACAAGACATATGCCCCTCAAAAAAAAAAAACTAACAAGACATATATCCTTGTCCAAGAAATGATTTTATTCCAAGGCTTGTTTGTTCAGACAAGAGTATGTATATACACCAAGTGATTGCAACTAAACGATGGGCTAGCTACTGGCCGGGTACCAACCACAACATACTCCACTTGAAGATCGTGGTGTTCTTGTTCTAGTGCCGCGCAAACTCGCACTCACACACATACAGGTACCTGCAGTACGGCGGTCTCAATCTCGCTCCATGGCGATGGACGTCAGCGACTCAGCGTCCTGAAGAAGTACCAGTAGGCCTCTTCAGGCAGGCGTGTTAGCCTGACGGCCTCGGTTGTCCATGAGCCTTCGTCGATGTCTTCGGGGAGCTCCATGACAAGCAAGGATCTTTCTTCAACTGAGACAGCGATGCTGATGCTTCGGTGCTTGATTGCACACCGGTCTCTGAAAGTGGCTATCGTTTCATCTGTAACAAGACTGTCTCCGGTGTAGAACAGGAAGTGATTGCGCGCCCGCTCATCATCACAAACATGCTCGATGAGATATCCTCAGAAGCAGCTGGCGCAGCCTCTGAAGATCCTCCTTGGCGATTGTCTACTCGCAGCACTTCTCAACCAAAACAGCGGATAGGAGCGCCTCCATTGTGAAGCACAAGAAAACAGGAATCTATCCCAGCCTTTCACCAGATAGATGGTGCTATGAGCTTGAAAGAGTCTTCAGGTAGGCAGTTGCTCACTCGGTGACTTTGAACGGACAGCTGAAAGCTTCAGAAGGCAATTGTATACCAAATTTAAGAAAATATACCTATCCAATCGTCCAACAAAAGGCAACAATGTTATGACCGAAGATTGTGCTATAAGTTTCAGAAAATGATGGCTGTCCTAATCTTTAATTCTTTATTGACCCATCCAACAAAAGTGATATTGTTATGAGTTATGACAGAAGAAAAGTACTGTACCTGGCTTTTATTCAGAGATCAACACGGTGGAAACTTGACGCTACAGGTTTCCATTTTTCTTCTGTTCTTTCCACACACCTGCCCAATCTGACAGTGATTATGTCCGCCCACTGTGTTCTTCTTTCAGCTGTTGTTCCAACTTGTTAGCCTGAACTCCCCAGACCGTAGTTGGTCATGCAGGCAACTGCGGGGTAGCATCTGCATCCGGTGATCCTCCCTCGCCGATGTCGAGGGTACTTGTCCTGCCTCTGAGCTGCACGGCAATTTCGTGCAAATGATTCGTAACTGGAAAGATATTAGTACTAGCAAGATATATCAGCTTTGTCCAAAAATTGAAAATATAGTCTGCAATAAGTAGGTAACCCCACATGGACTTTATTCAAAGGGTTTGCTTCCTGAGATGAAGAGTATACAAGAGTGATTACAAACAAAGCCAGTAATTAGGGCACCCCTACAGAATGAGCTACTGGGTTCCAGTATACTCCATCTAAGATCGATCGGTCTAGGACCACATCAACTTAAACCAAGCACCAACATTCAGAACAACATGCAAGGAAGCCTAATACATACCAATCTGGTAAGCCATACATAATTAATCGAGTATACAAGAGGAGAACTATGGTGTGGGGTTCTTGTGCCGCACAAACTCACAAGCATATACGTAGTTGTAGTATGGCGGTATGGGAGACCTCCAGCCCAAGATCTCAAATTTTCCCAGCGGCACGGTGCTCCATGTCCTCGATAGAACATCCACCAGTGTTATCGTCGGAACCTCGCCCTGAGCAGCATGCCCTTTTTGGTAAATATCATGTAGCACAAAGAGGTTAAGATCCTCAGATACTCGCCGTGTTTGAGCAAGGCTCCAAACATACCGAGGCTTATCCTCGTGAAGATATTCACCAGCCAACAATGCATTCTTCTCCAGATACTTCCTATTGTTTCTGAGAACCCTGCACCAGAACTGGATGCTGAGATTTTCTCTCAGTAAGGCAGCGACAATATATACGAAGATGAAAGATCCTCGCATCCCGAGGGCTGCCTCCATAGCTATGGAAGTTAACTTTGGGTGCTCCTCCGGGTCCGTGCTTCCAAACACGAGCATCTTGAAGAAATACCAGTAAGCTTCTTTAGACAAACAACTTAGCTTGATGGCTTCCGTTGTTCCAAACCTGAGCATCTTCTCTGATCGGCTAGTCACTATGATTTTACTCCCACTTGTCATGCATCTTTCAGCAGAGTGCAGCAGCCTCTTCCACACCCCTTCGTCCACATCCCCTATGAGCTCAATAACAACCAATGACCTTTCATTACCTGATGCAATATTTTGATGCTTGATCACACAATGATCTCTAAAAGTCATCACCGTTTCATCTTTAAGGCCATTTCCGCTGTAGAGCAAGATCGAGGAGAAGTGACTGCGCAAACGCTCATCATTACAAACATATTCCACAAGAGTGCTCTTCCCAATAAATCTAGGACCAACGATTGGAAGGACACCCAAACTCCCAGCCCCTAGAGGATCAGCTTGTAGCAAGAAGCTGATGGCTTGTTCCCTCTCCATTTGGCGGCCGAACATACACTTGTCAAAAAATAAATACGCACCATAAGGTTGGCGGTACATGCGAGGGTAGCTCATCAAAATTATAACAAACACCTTCATATCAGCAACCATGCTTTCCAGGACAAGAACAACATGTTTCAACTCCTTACTGACGTCTCTACCAAATTCTATGCTCCCAATTTGAGTGTCGCTAGAAAGGCGGCGAAAGCGCTTAGCCGGATTAAATTTGGATTGAACGAACGAGCAGAGACTCATCTCCTCATCGCCGGTCTTCTTCTCTCTGCACCTGAAGGCATCTAGAAGGTAGTACCCTCTGAACATTTGCTCTCTCATCGTGCTAGCCTGATGTATCATCCCCCGGTTTGTGACACACCGCCCGTCGGCCTCCTCGACAACAGCACTTACCCTCAGAAGCAGCTGGCGCAGCCTCTGCAGATCCTCCACGGCTGTCTGCTCGTTGCGCTTCTCGGCCACGAAGGATATAGCTCTGCCGACAAGATCACCAAGAAGTGCAGAAATGATTGCCTCCATTGTGAAGCGCAAATGAACAGGAAGCCCTCCCAGCCTCTTACCAGATAGATGGTGCTCTGAGCTAGAAAGACTTAGGAATTTGCTTACTCCATGACTTTGAATGGTTAGCTGAAAGCTTCAGAAGGCACTTGTGCTTTAAATTTCAGAAAATAGATGTTCCTAGTCTTCATTGATCCATCCACTGAAGGCGACACTGTTTTGACAGAAGAAAAGTATTTGTTTTTGAATGAAACGGATGTCGAAATGGTGGAAAAGGATGTCGAAATGGTGGAAACTTGATGCTGCACGTCTCTTCTGCTGGGAACAAAAGTCAAATCACACGCTTCTGCTCTTTCCAACACCAGCAGAATCTGGCATTGGTTGTTTTCACTCACTGTGTTTTTTTACTGTTGTTTCGCCCTGTCAGTCAAAACTCAAAACTCCTTGCATGGAGATACTGATATTTGTAGCAACACATGCAGGTTGTCTGAAATCTGAAATCCCCACACTGCGCGGGTGTTGTTTTCTTCTAAGTTCTACTACAAGACACTGTCAACAAGCATCATGGTTGAGAAGTGCTGTGAACACGCAACTGCGGTTCAGCTTGCGGAGTTAGGAGTTGCTGACTCATGACTTTAAAGGTCAGTTGAAAGCTTCAGAAAGCAACTGTGCAAAATATTCAGAGAATAGGCGTTTGAACCAGCGAACAATACTGTTACGACAGAAGAAAAGTTACTGTTTCTGATTGAAAGGCCAACGTGGTGGAAACTTGAAGCCCCGTTTTCCACCTGTTGGGGTCAACAGTGAGATCACATTTTCTTCTGTTCTTTCCAACACCTGACCCCAGTCCATCAGGCAGTGGTGTTGTTTTTTCAGCTGTTCTTTCATCTTGATGGCCCGAACTCTCGTGTGAATTTTCACTTGTGGTACTGACCTTTGTAGCAGCATGCAGGTCGACTGAACCCCCAGATTGTCATGAGTGTTGTTTCAACTCCTTGCTGGCTTTCTGTAACAATTACCATGCTCTCAGTCTGAGTGCCACTAGAAAGGCGGCTAAAACTCTTAGCTGGGTTAAATTTGCGTTGAGCGAACAAGGAGCGACTCACCTCCTCATTGTCAGTCCTCTTCTCTCTGCACTTGAAGATGTCGAGAAGGTAGTACCCTCTGAACATTTGCTTCATCATCATGCTAACCTGACAGATCATCCCTCGCCCCTCGGTTAGTGACACGCTGCCCCTCAGCCTCCTCAATGATGGCACATAACCTCACGGCAATTCTCGACCACGAAGCATATGGCTCTGCTGACAATATCACCAACTGCAAAAAATTGTGCCACCATCATAAACTTGAAGCAAACAGGAACCCCTCCCAGACTCACCAGAACTTGAAGGAGTTAGGAAGTTGCTGAATCAATGACTTTGAATGGCCAGCTGAAGCTACAGAAAGCAATGATGCTGTAACTTCCAGAAAATAGGTTCTCTCCTCACTAGTCTTCATTGACCCATTCAACAAAGTCGGCGTTATTGTGACAGAAGAAAAGTACTCCCTCCGTCCGGAATTACTTGTCGCGGAAATAGCTAAAAATGAATGTATTTATAACTAAAATACGTCGTATTTCCAGACGGAGGGAGTACCTGTTTTTGATTTAGAGGTCAACATGGTAGAAACTTGAACTGCATGTTTGCACCATTGAAATCAATAGCCAAATCACATTTTCTTTCCTATGTTTTTTCCAACACCTGTACAATCAAGCAATGGTTGTCTCTGCTCACCGTGTTCTTTCAACTGTTCTTTCATCCTGCACAATCTCTGGGTGGTGCAGCCGTTCGTTGGAAATAAGGTAATAGCAATATATGTCAGCTTTGCCCAAAAAGTGAAAAAAGTCTGCAGAAATATCAACTAGATTTTATTCCAAGGATTTGTTTATTGAGATCAAGAGTATACAGGTGATTACAAACATAACACTACATGATGATCTACTGCATTCTAATTGCAGTATACTCCGTATAAGATCGATCAGTCTAGAACCAGATTAACTAAAATCAAGCACCAACATTTAGAACAACATGCAAGGAAGTCTAATACATGCCAATCTGGTGGTAAACAAACATAATTGATCGAGTATACAAGAAGAGAACTACGATGTGGTGTTCTGCCGCACAAACTCACAAGCATTTATGTAGTTGTAGTATGGTGGTATGAGAGACCTCCAGCACAAGACCTCAAATTTTCCCTGTGGCACAGTGCTCCATCTACTAAATAGAACATCTACCACTGTTATCCTCGGAACTTCGCCCTGAGCAGCAGGCCCTTTTTGATAACTATGATGGAGCAGAAAGGGCTTAAGATCCTCAGAAACTCGCCGTGTTTCAGCAATGGTCATAATATACTGAGACTTATCCACATCACAATATTCACCGAACAACAATAAATTCTTCTGCATGTACTTCCTAAAGCTTCTGAGAACCCTGCACCAGAACCAGGCACAGAAATTTTCTCTCAGTAAGGCGGCAATAACATATGCAGAGATGAAAGATCCGCCCATCCTGAGGGCTAGCTCCATGGCTATGGATGTTAACCTTGGGTGCTCCTCCGGGTCCGTGCTTCCAAACACAAGCATCTTGAAGAAATACCAGTAAGCTTCTTTAGACAAACAACTTAGCTTGATGGCTTCCGTTGTTCCAAACCTGACAATCTTCTCTGATCGGCTAGTCACAATGATTTTGCTCCCACATGTCATGCAACTTTCAGCCGAATGCAGCAGCCTCTTCGTCCACGTTCCCTAGGAGATCAATGACAACCAACGACCTTTCTTTACCCGAGGCAATATTTTGATGCTTGGTCACGCAATGATCTCTAAAAGTCATTGCAGTTTCATCTTTAAGGTCATTTCCGCTGTAGAGCAAGATCAAGGAGAAGTGATTGCGCACACGCTCATCGTCGCAAACATGTTCCACAAGAGTGCTCTTCCCAATAAGTCCAGGGCCAACAATTGGAAGGACACCCAAATTCTCACCCCTTAGAGGCTCACCTTGTAGCAGGAAGCTGATGACTTGTTCCCTCTCCATTTGGCGGCCGAACATACACTTGTCCAAAAATAAATATGCACCATAAGGTTGGCGGTGCATGCGAGGATAGCTCATCAGAAACATAGCAAACTCCTTCATATCAGCAACCATGCTTTCCAGGGCAATAACAACATGTTTCAACTCCTTACTGATGTCTCTGCCAAATTCTATGCTCTCAATTTGAGTGTCGCTAGAAAGACGGCGAAAGCGTTTAGCCGGATTAAATTTGGATTGAACAAACGAGAAGCGACACACCTCCTCATCGCCGGTCTTCTTCTCTCTGCACTTGAAGGTGTCGAGAAGGTAGTACCCTCTGAACATTTGCTTTGTCATCATGCTAACCTGACAGATCATCCCTCGGTTTGTGACACACCGCCCCTCGGCCTCCTCGACGATGGCACGTAACCGCAGAAGCAGCTGGTGCACCCTCTGCAGATCCTCTTCCGCGGTTCTCTGCTCACGGCACTTCTCGACCACAGAGGATATGGCTCTACCAGCAAGATCACCAAGAACTGCAGAAATGAGTGCCTCCATTGTAAACTGCAAGCAAACAGGAATCCCTGCCAACCTCTCATCAGATAAATGGTGTCTCTGAACTTGAAGGACTTAAGCAGTTGCTGACTCGGTGACTTTGAATGGTCAGTTGAAAGCTTCAGAAAGCAATTGTGCTGTAAGTTCCAGAAAATAGGTGTTCTCATAGTCTTCATTGACCCATTCAATAAAGGCGACATATTGTTTTGACAGAAGAAAAGTACCAGTTTTTTATTTAGAGGTCAACATGGTGGAAGCTTGACGCTACATGGTGATTTAGAGGTCACAACTTTGTTCCATGCTTCCAAACACCTACAGAATCAAGCAGTGGTTGTTTCTGCAGTCTCTGAGCAGTGCGGCCGTTTGCTTAAAAGAAATGGTCTTCTCAAGTCACTGTAAACAAGGTAAAACAGAGTCAGCATTACTATCAACTACTCCCTCCGTTCCTAAATATTTGTCTTTTTAGAGATTTCAACAAGTGACTACATACGAAGCAAAATGAGTGAATCTACACTCTAAAATATGTCTATATACATCCGTATGTGGTAGTTCATTTGAAACTCTAAAAAGACAAATATTTAGGAATGGAGGGAGTAGATCTTATTCCAAGGCTTTTTTTATATGGAAGAGTATACAATTGATTATAAGCACATTAAGTAATTACATTTCTGGTAATACAATAGATTATAAGCACTACAATAGATTACTACACCAGAAGTCTTAGCACACATGCATATCTGGTAAGCCATTTTCTGTAAATAAAATTACATTTTTTCTAAATCAAATGAGACTTAAAGAAATCTCAGATGATTGAGACGTACTAGCAGGACATATGTCCAAGAAATGACTGTAACTACACGCTGAGCTGCTGGCCGGGTACCAACCACGACATACTCCAATATAAGATCGGTCAATCAAGAACTCGGAACATGCATGAACCACCTCTACGGCTCACTTTCGATCGTGGTCTTCTTGTTCTTGTGCTGCACAAACTCGCACTCGCACACATACACGTACCTGTAGTACGGTGGTATGAGGGACCTCCAGAACAACACCTCGGACCTGCCCCATGGCGCGGCGGCGGTCCCGGACAGGAGGTCGACCACCGTCACCCTCGGTGCCTCAGTGCGATCATCCAGCCCTCTCTGGTAGCTATCGCACAGCAGGAACAGCTTGAGACGACCCAGACACGGCGCTTGGGCCATGCTCCAGACGTACCAGGACTGGAGGTCGAGAGGGTACTCGCCGCCCAGCAGCATGGTGTTCTTCTGCAAGTAGTCCCTGAAATGTGCGAGGACCCTGCGCCAGGACCGGGCGCAGAGACGGTCTGCGCCCAGTCCCAGCAACAGGCCGGCGCTGATGAACGCGTTCATGAATGAGCCACGCATCTCAACAGTGAGCTCCATGGCAATTGGCAATGGACGTCAGCTCCGGGTGATCCTCGGGGTCCGTGCTACCGAATGCCAGCGTCCTGAAGAAGTACCAATAGGCCTCTTCGGGCAGACGTTCTAGCCTGACCGCCTCAGTTGTTCCGAGACTGGCCACCTTCTCCGATCGGCTAGTGATTATGATCTTGCTCCCAGGTTTCAGGGATCTCGTGGAAGAGCACAGCAGCCCCCTCCATGTGTCTTCGTCGAAGTCTTCACAGAGATCGACGACAAGCAAGGATCTTTCCTCAACCGAGGCGATGTTGATGTTTTGGTGCTTGATTGTACAGTTATCTCTAAAAGTTGTTGCCGTTTCATCTGTATTGAGGATGTCTCCGGTGTAGAACAAGATCGACGAGAAGTGGTTGCGCACCCGCTCGTCGTCGCAAACATGCTCCACGAGAGTGCTTTTCCCAATAAGTGCAGAACCAACGACCGGAAGGACACCAGGATCTCCATTCCCTAGCGCAGCCTCTGAAGATCCTCCTTGGTGGTTGTCTGCTCGCGGCACTTGTCGACCACAACGGATATAGCTCTGCTGACAATATCTCCAAGAACTGCGGAGATGAGCACCTCCATCGCGAAGTGCAAACTACCCCTCCCAGCCTCTCACCGTCACCGGATAGATGGTGGTCTGAGCTTGAAGGACTTAAGCAGTTGCCAAGTCAGGTGCACTGAGCTTGAAGGAATTAGGCAGTTGCAGACTTGATGACTTTGAATGGCCAGCTAGTCTTCATTGACCCATCGGGTGTTCCAGTCTTCATGGACTCTCTATCTGCCCTCTCATCACGCTAGCCTGACGGATCATCCCTCAGTGTGCGACACAACACCCCTCGGCCTCCTCGACAGCAGCAGATATCCTCAGAAGCAGCTAGCGGCGCCTCTGTATATTATCCTCTGCTCCTTGGCCAACCAAGACAGATATGGATCTGCTGACAATATCACCAAGAACCGTAGAAATTATTGCCTCCATTGTGAAGTGCAAACACACAGGAACCCTCCCAGCCATTCACCAGCTAGTGGTGCTCTGAGCTTGAGGAAATTAGGAAGCTGCTGACTCAGTGACTTTGAACGGTCAGCTGAAAGCTACAAAAGGCAATTGTGTTACGAATTTCAGAAAATAGGTGTCTTCCTAGTTTTTATTGCTGCTACATGAAAGTGACATTGTTGTGACAGAAGAAGAAAAGTACCTGTTTTTGCTTTAGAGGTCAACATGGTGGACACTTGACGCTGAATGCTTGCACCAGTGGAATCAATAGCCAGATCACATTTTTCCTCCATACTTTCCAACACCTGCGATATTAAGCAGTGGTTGTGTCTGCTCACCCTGTTCTCATCCCGCACAATCTCTGAGTGATGCAGCCGTTCTTTGGAAACAAGGTACTTGCAAGATATATCAGCTTTGAAAAAAAAGTGAAAACAGAGTCCGCATAAATATCAACTAGATTTTATTCCAAGGCTTTATTCAATGAGATGAAGAGTATTCAAGTGATTACAATCACAGCCCTACATGATGATCTACTGAGTTCTAGTTGCAGTATACTCCGTATAAGATCAATCAGTCTAGAACCAGATCAACTAAAATCAAGCACCGACATTTAGAACAACATGCAAGGAAGTCTAATACATGTTAATCTGGTAAGCCAAACATAATTGATCGAATATACAAGAAGAGTATTACGGTGTGGTGTTCTTGTGCTGCACAAACTCACAAACATATATATAGTTGTAGTATGGTGGTATGACAGACCTCCAGCACAAGACCTCAAATTTGCCCTGTGGCACAGTGCTCCATCTACTGAATAGAACATCTACCACTGTTATCCTCGGAACTTCGCCCTGAGCAGCCGGCCCTTTTTGATAACTAGGATAGAGCAGAAAGAGCTTAAGATCCTTAGAAACTCGCTGTGTTTCAGCAATGGTCATAATATACCGAGACTTATCCACGTCACGATATTCACCGAACAACAATAAATTCTTCTGCATGTACTTCCTAAAGCTTCTGAGAACCCTGAACCAGAACCAGGCACTGAGATTTTCTCTCAGTAAAGCGGCAATAACACATGCAGAGATGAAAGATCCGCACATCCTGAGGGCTAGCTCCATGGCTATGGATGTTAACCTTGGGTGCTCCTCCGGATCCGTGCTTCCAAACACAAGCATCTTGAAGAAATACCAGTAAGCTTCTTCAGACAAACAACTTAGCTTGATAGCTTCCGCTGTTCCAAACCTGATCATCTTCTCTGATCGGCTAGTCACTATGATTTTGCTCCCACATGTCATGCAACTTTCAGCAGAATGCAGCAGCCTCTTCCATGCCTCTTCGTCCACATCCCCTAAGAGTTCAATGACAACCAACAACCTTTCTTTACCCGAGGCCATATTTTGATGCTTGACCACGCAATGATCTCTAAAAGTCATTGCAGTTTCATCTTTAAGGTCATTTCCATTGTAGAGCAAGATCAAGGAGAAGTGATTGTGCACACGCTCATCGTCGCAAACATGTTCCACAAGAGTGCTTTTCCCAATAAGTCCAGGACCAACGATCGGAAGAACACCCAGATTCAAACCCCCTAGAGGCTCAGGTTGTAGCAAGAAGCTGATGGCTTGTTCCCTCTCCATTTGGCGACCGAACATACACTTGTCAAAAAATAAATATGCACCATAAGGTTCGCGGCACATGCGAGGATAGCTCATCAGAAATATAGCAAACTCCTTCATATCAACAACCACGGTTTCCAGGGCAAGAACAAGCTGTTTCAACTCCTTACTGATGTCTCTACCAATTTCTATGCTCTCAATTTGAGTGCCGCTAGAAAGGCGGCGAAAGCGCTTTGCGGGGTTAAATTTGGATTGAATGAACAGGGAGCGACTCACCTCCTCATCGTCGGTCTTCTTCTCTCTGCACTTGAAGGTGTCGAGTAGGTAGTGCCCTCTGAACATTTGCTTTCTCATCATGCTAACTTGACAGATCATCCCTCGGTTGGTGACACACCGCCCCTCGGCCTCCTCGATGATGACACGTAACCTCAGAAGCAGCTGATGCAGCCTCTGCAGATCGTCTTCCTCGGTTCCCTGCTCACGGCACTTGTCGACCACGAATGATATGGCTCTGCCAGCAAGATCACCAAGAACTGCAGAAATGAATGTCTCCATTATGAAGTGCGAGCAAACAGGACCTCCTCCAAAGCCTCAGATTAGCTAGATGGTACTCTAAGCTGGATGGAGTTAGGCAGCTACTGACTCTATGGCTTTTAAACGGTCAGTGGAAAGCAACAGAAAGCAATCATGCAAAAAAATCAGAGAAAGGCGGCTAGGACAGAAGAAAAGTATCTGCTCCTGATTCAAAGGTCGGCGTGGTGGAAACTTGAAGCTGCATGTTTCCCCTGCTGGGATCAACATCAGGCAGTGGTTGTGTTTGCTCACTCCCATACAAACTCACAGTCATATGTGTAGCTTTGGTACAGTATATACGAGACTTGAAGCACCAGACGTCAAATTTGCCCCGTGGAAGAGCGCTCCAGGTACCGGATAGAGGATCCACCGCTGATATCCTTGGAACCTCGTCATGAGCAGCAGGACCTTTTTGGTAGCAACCACGTCGCATCAAACACTTAAGATCCTTGGACCCTTGCCTTGTTTCGGCCATGCTCCAAATATAGAGACCAGGGCTGCTGGTATTCATTGACAGGATATTGACCTAACCATGAGATATTCTTCTGAATATCCGCCTTCGTGTGTGTGTGAGAACCCTGCGCCACAACCAAGCACTGAGATCTGATCTCAGTAATGCGGCAGCAACATATGCGGTGATGAAAGATCTCTGTCTCAAGGGCTTAGCTCCATGGCTCTGGATGTTAGCTTTGGGTGCTCCTCCGGATCAGTGCTTCCAAACACGGGCATCTTGAAGAAAATACCAGTAAGCTTATTCGACAAAAAAATTAGCTTGATGGCTTCCATTGTTCCAAAACTAACCATCTTCTCTGCTCAGCTTGTTCCCTCTCCATTTGGTGACCAAACAAACACTTGATGGCTTGTTGCTGACTTGGTGACTTTTAACGGTCAGTAGGAAGCTTCAGAAAGCAATTGTGCGAAAAATTCAAAGAATAGGCGTTTGACCCAGCCAACGAAGGTGACACTGTTATGTCAGAAAAAAAGTATTTATTTCTGATTTAATAAAAGTCAGTGTGGTGGAAACTTGAAGCTGCAAGTTTCCCCTGTTGGGATCAACAGTGAGATCCCTTTTTTGTTCGGTCCTTTCCAACACCTGTGCAATCAGGCAGTGGTTGTGTTTGTTCACTCTGCTCTTTCAGCTGTTTTTTTATCTTGTTAGCTCCAGCTATCTGTGTTTATTTTCACTTGCGCTACTGATCTTTGTAGCAAGGCATGCAGGTTGCCTGAACTGAACTCCCCAGACTCGTGTGAGTGATGTTGTCTTCTACAAGACACCATTAACCAGCATCATGGCTGAAAGCTGCCAAACTTCACAGCACGATTTGCAGAGGTTGCACCAGCTGATTCTGAGGATCTGTGCCGATGTTGAGGACGCACAGGGTACTTGCCCTTCATCGCCCTCTCTGAGCGGCGCCGTCATTCGTGTAAACGAAACGGGCTTCTCGAGTGGTTGGAAACAACACTAGATGTTAGTACTAGCAAGATATGTCAACTTTATACAGTAAGTGAAAGGAGAGTCTGCAGAAATATCAGCTACTTAGTCAAGGGCTTGTTTATTCAGATGAAGAGTACACAAGTGGTTACAAGCACAACCGGCAATTAAGGAGCCCTATGTAAACATCTAGCTCCATATAAGCTCAACCGGTAATTAAGGAGCCATATATGTACTAACACCTAGCTCCATACAAGTAAGCACAACCAGTAATTAGGTACCAGTTACAATATACTCCATATAAGCTCGAGTCAAGAACCAGATCAACTTAAATACACCAACTTTAACACCAGCAAAGCAAGGAAGTCGCATCTACCAATCTGGTGAACCATGGTCCATAAGACAAGAAGAGAACCACCAGTAATTCAAAGCAGTGTCACGACGGTGCCAAAGAGCGCTCCTCTTCTTCATCTATGCTGTGGTACTACTCTCGTGCCGGACAAACTCACAAACAGTTGTGTAGCTGTAGTACGGTGGTATGACAGACCTCCAGGACAAGACCTCAAATTTTCCCCGTGGCATAGCACTCCAGGTGCCAGATATAAGATCCATCACTGTTATCTTTGGAATCTCGCCATGAGAAGCAGGCCCTTTTTGAGGGTCACACCCTTGCAGATAGAACTTAATATCCTCAGAACCTTGCCGCCTTTTGGCCATGCTCCAAACATACCGTGGCTGTTCTTCATCAACAGGACATTCACCTAACAACAAGATATTCTTCTGCCTGTGCTCCCTAAGGTGTCTGAGAACCCTGCACCAGAACCGAGCACTAATATTTTCTCTCAGTAAGGCAGCAATGATATATGCGTATAAGAAAGATTCACGCATCTCTAGGGCTATCTCCATGGCAATGGATGTTAGCTTTGGGTGCTCCTCCGGATCCGTGCTACCAAACACGAGCGTCCTGAAGAAATACCAGTAAGCTTCTTTTGACAAATAATTTAGCCTGACAGCTTCCGTTGTTCCAAGACTGGCCGTCTTCTCTGATCGGCTGGTGATTATGATTTTGCTCCCATGTGGCATGTATAGTTCATACAAGTGTAGCAGCCTCTTCCATGCCCCTTTGTCCACATCCCCTAAGAGCTCAATGACAACCAACAACCTTTTTTCATCCAAGCCAATATTTTGATGCTTGATCGTACAATGATCTCTAAAACTTGTCACTGTTTCATCTTTAAGGTCGTTTCCAGTGTAGAGCAAGATCAAGGAGAAGTGATTCTGCACACGCTCATCATTGCAAACATGGTCCGCAAGAGTGCTCTTCCCAACTCGTGCAGGACCAACAATTGGAAGGACGCCCACATTTCCATTCCCTGGAGGCTCAGCTTGTAGCAAGAAGCTGATGGCTTGTTCCCTCTCCATTTGGCGGCCAAACATATACTTGTCCACAAATAAATATGCCCCTGTTTCTAGGCCAAGAAATATAGCAAACTCCTTCATATCAGCAACCACGCTTTCTAGGCCAAGAACAACCTGTTTCAACTCCTGACTGCTTTCTCTACCAATTACCGTGCTCTCAATCTGACTGTTGCTAGAAAGACAGCGAATACGCTTAGCCGGATTGAAATTGGATTGAGCAAACAAGAAGCGACTCACCTCCTCATCATCGGCCTCCTTCTCTCTGGACCTGAAGGTGTCAAGAAGGTAGTACCCTCTGAACATTTGCTCTCTCATCGTGCTAGCCTGATGTATCATCCCTCGGTTTGTGACACGCCGCCCCTCGGCCTCCTCAACAATGGCACTTACCCTCAGGAGCAGCTGGCGCAGCCTCTGCAGATCCTCCTCAGAGGTTGTCTGCTCGCGGAGCTTCTTGACCACGAAGGATATAGCTCTGCCGACAAGATCACCAAGAACCGCAGAAATGATTGCTTCCATTGTGAAACGCAAACAAACAGAAAGCCCTCCCAGCCTCTTACCAGATAGATGGTGCTCTAAGCTAGAAAGACTTGGGAATTTGCTGACTCAATGACTTTGAATGGTTCGCTCAAAGCTTCAGAAGGCACTTGTGCTTTAAATTAGGTGTTTTCCTACTTTCTAGTCTTCATTGACCCATCCAATGATGGCGACATTGTTTTGACTTTGGAAAGAAGGAAAGTATTTGTTTTTGAAAAGGATATCGAAATGGTGGAAACTTGATGCTGCACGTCTCTTCTGCTGGGAACAAAAGTCAAACCACACTCCTCTTCCGTTCTTTCCAACACCAGCAGAATCTGGCATTGGTTGCTTTCACTCGCTGCTTTTTTTTACTGTTGTTTCTTCTTGTCAGTCAGAACCCCTTGCATGGAGATACTGATCTTTGTAGCAACACATGCAGGTTGTCTGAAATCTGAACTCCCCACACTGTGCGGGTTTTGTGTTCTTCTAACTTCTACAAGACACTGTTAACAAGCATCATGGCTGAGAAGTGCTGGGAACAGGCAACTGCGGTACAGGATCTAGAGAGGCTGCTTCTGAGGATCTATGCCGTTGTTGAGGAGGCCAAGAGGGGAGCGTCGCAAACTGAGGGATGATCCATCAAGTTGTGGAGCTCACTGGTGATTCCAGTAGTCGCACCTTAGACACTTCTAACAGTAGACATCTTTCAAAGCACAGAAAATTGCTAAAGTCGACAAAATTTTGATCCGACCAATTCAGCGAAAGACTTGTAAGTAGCAACTACCTGTTGCATAAAGACATAGCATGTGGGAGCTCAATGACTCTGAAACTACACGGCCATATGTCCTATAACTACAAAGAGATGAATAAATAAGGAAATATATGGAATAAATGAGCATGAACTTCAAACAGAAGATATCCTCAGAAGAAGCCGGTGCAGCTTCTGCAGATCCTCCTCCGTGGTTGTTTGCTCGTGGAACATCTCGACAGCGAAGGATATAGCTCTGCTGACAAGATCACTAAGAACCCCCAAAATGATTGCCTCTATTGTGAAATGTTTACAAACAGATGCCCCTCCCAGGCTGGTACTAGATAGATGGTGATCCAAGCTCGAAGGATATAGCTCTGCCGACAAGATCACTTAGAACCCCAGAAATGATTCCTCCATTGTGAAGTGTTTACGAACAGATACCCCTCCCACGCCGGTACTAGATAGATGGTGCTCCAAGCTCGAAGGACTGAGGCATGCCTTCGAATGGTCAAACTGAAAGTTTCAGAAGGTAATTGTGCTATACTTTTCAAAAAAGTAGGTGTTATCCTCGTCTTTATTGACCCACCAACAAAGGCAACAATGTTATGACAGAAGATTGTGCTATAAGTTTCAGAAAATGGGGGTTCTCCTAATCTTTCTTTTTTTAACTTGGGTTCTCCTAATATGAAAGCAGAACTGCAATGACGGAAGAAAAGTGTTAGGAAATATGCAACTTGTATTCCCATGAGGCCATAGGCCGATATATATACATGTACAGATGTGAAACATATGCAGGAAACCCCTTATATAACGGGATAAATACAAAGGGGTACATGACTTATAATATAACTCTAACACCCCCCCTCAAACTCATGATGGATGAACAACACTGAGTTTGGAGAGATAAAAGCCATGTTGTGCTCTAGTCTGGGCCTTCGTCAGGAAATCCGCCAACTGTAACTCGGAAGGCACATACTGAAGAGCAATAACCTGATCCTGCACACCAGCGCGTACATAGAAAGCATCAACACCAATATGTTTGGTGAGCTCATGCTTCACAGGATCACGCGCAATGCTAATAGCACCTGTACTGTCAGATAAGAGCGGAGTCGGTGTAGTGACAGAAACACCAAAATCCTGAAGTAACCACCGTAACCAAGTCACCTCTGCCGTCAAAAGAGCCATTGCTCGCAACTCAGCCTCGGCACTCGAACGGGAAACTGCAATCTGTTTCTTCGTCTTCCAGGCAATGAGAGAACCACCAAGAAAAACACAGTAAGCAGAAAGTGAACGGCGATCTGAAGGATCACTAGCCCACGTAGCATCCGAATAAGCCTGAAGCTGTAAAGAACTGGAGCGAAGAAAGAATAGACGGTGAGAGATTGTGCCCCGAAGATATCGGAGAACACGAAGGAGATGACTATAGTGGACCG
This sequence comes from Triticum urartu, assembly GCF_003073215.2. Classification (NCBI taxonomy): domain Eukaryota; kingdom Viridiplantae; phylum Streptophyta; class Magnoliopsida; order Poales; family Poaceae; genus Triticum; species Triticum urartu. Next base: position 529,043,086 of record NC_053022.1, on the reverse strand, counting down.
ATGTGGGAGCGGAGACGAACTGACTCAGAATATGAACCGGATAAGAGATATCCGGACGAGTGACAGCTAGATAGACAAGACTGCCAACAAGATGACGATAACGCGTCGGGTCAGGGAGGGGATCACCATCAGTAGCACGGAGGTGAACATTGAGCTCCATAGGAGTCTCAATAATGCGTTCGTCAGTAAGAGCAGCACGAGCAAGAAGATCCTGGATATACTTTTCCTGGGATATAAAAAAGCCATCAGAGGTAGAAGAGACTTCAATCCCAAGAAAGTAGCAAAGAGGGCCCAAGATCAGACATAAGAAACTGCTCACTAAGACGGGCCTTTACAAAGGCAATATACTCGGGGTCATCCCCAGTGATGACCATGTCATCAACATAGAGAAGAAGAAGAGTCCGACCACGAGGAGAAAGGTGAATAAACAATGCTGGATCATGAGCACTTGCTGAAAAACCAGCAGCAGTGACCACAGAGGCAAAACGCTCAAACCAGGCACGGGGGGCTTGCTTAAGGCCATAGAGAGAGCGACGAAGACGACAGACCATGCCATCAGGAACAGAATACCCAGGTGGTGACTGCATATACACCTCCTCACGCAGCTCACCATTAAGAAAAGCATTCTTAACATCAAGCTGAGATATAGACCAGTGGCGTGCAGAGGAAACGGCAAGAAGTGTACGAACAGTGGTCATATGTGCCACAGGAGCAAAAGTCTCGTCATAATCACGACCATGCTCCTGCTGAAAACCACGAGCCACAAGACGAGCTTTGTGACGCTCGAGAGAACCATCGGAGCGAGTCTTAACCTTGTAGACCCACTTACAAGTGATGGGATGGACTCCGGGAGGAAGGGAAACAAGATCCCAGGTACCAGTGCGTTCAAGAGAAGCAATCTCCTCTGCCATCGCAAACTGCCATTCAGGATGAACAACAGCCTGACGATAAGAAGTCGGCTCAAGAACAGCAGCACCAGCGGTGGGAAATCCAAAGCGATCAACAGGCGGACGAGGACGAGAACGCAAGCCATAAGTAGGCTGAGAGGAAGATGACGACACATCCACGGAGGCATCCACAAGACGTGAACGACGAGTGTAATACTGAGGAAGAGATGGAACAATAGAAGGAGGAATCGCCAAGGTAGAATCGAGGGGTGGCGATGAAGAAGTCACCGGAGATGAAGGTGTAGAATCTGGTGACATGCTAGACGAGGAGACCGTGGAAGATGGTGGCATCAAATCGACTAGAGGTGGAGAAGCAGAGGGAGCGGAACGAATAGGCACAGGCTCGACGAGGGTGATAGGTGAGTCAGGAAAAGTGAGGAAAGAGATATCCTCCACTGAAAAGGTCGAGGAAGATGGGCGTGGGTAGAAGGGACGAGACTCATCAAAAGTCACGTCTCGAGAGATATGCATCCGACGACCGATAGGATCCCAACAACGATAGCCCTTATGCTCATCACTGTAGCCTAAAAAGACACACTCAACAGACTGAGCGGTCAGTTTGGTGCGTTCGCGAGGGGCAAGAACATAGCAAACACAACCAAACAAGCGAAGCATCGAATAATCAGGAGAACAATCAAAAAGACGCTCGAAAGGAATACCACCCTGTAGAGCAGCGGAAGGCTGGAGATTGATAAGATAGGTGGAGGTGGAGACGGCCTCAGCCCAAAAATGAGGCGGGAGAAAGGCAGTAATCAGCAATGCACGAGCCGTCTCAAGAAGATGACGATGCTTTCGCTCAGCCACACCATTCTGAGCATGAGCACCAGGACAAGAGAATTGAGAGAGAGTGCCTTCCTCAGCAAGAACACCACGCAACATCTTAGAGATATACTCGCCAGTAGAGTCAGCACAAAGAACACGAATGGGTGAAGAGAACTGAGTATGAACCATGGCAGCAAAACGCTTATAAATAGACAACACCTCACTACGAGAAGTCATGAAATAAAGCCATGTGTAACGAGAGAAGTCATCTATGAAAATAATATAGTATTTATGACCACCTTTGGAAGCGAAAGGAGCCGGACCCCATACATCAGAATGGACTAAATCAAAAGGACGCTTAGACACTGACTCACTATGTGAATATGGTAACTGAATCTGCTTGCCAAGACGACAACCCTGACACTCTAAAGAGACATCTCCTGAGACAGACCCCAGAAGGCCTCGACGAACTAAAGACGACAACCGAGAACCACACAGATGACCAAGTCGATGATGCCACTGCTTGAAGGAACCAGTAACAGAGGCGACTGAAGCGGAGGAACTGGCGATAGTGGTGGCAGCAGAAGGAACATGAAGCCAGTCCAACTCCCAAAGACCCTGAGAATCACGGCGGCGAGGGCCAGCCCCAACCAGAGTGTGCGTGCGACGGTCCTGGACAAAACAAGAGTCAACGTCAAGGATGACGCGACAACCAGAATCAGTAAGTTGACCAGCAGAAAACAGATTCATGGTGAGTCGAGGAATATGAGCAACATTATGAACAGAGTAAGAAGGAGTGATAAGAGTGCCTCTACTAACGACAGAAAGTGGAGTACCATCAGCAGTGAGGACATGAACAGGAGAATCCAGCGAGCGAAAAGAGGACAAAATGGAAGAATGAGAAGACATATGAAAAGAAGCTCCAAAGTCCAGAACCCATGGGGATGTACCTGACTGTGTAGAGGGTGATTGCTCAATGCAGGAAGCATCAGTCACAGAACCAGCAGTACCCGTCGAGGAAGAACCTGAAGCCGCGAGCAGACGCTTAAGTCTCAGAATATCCTGCTCAGTCAAAGTAATGGCTGAAGCTGTCGAGGTAGATGACGAAGTCCCTGAAGATGATGATCGCGCCTTGCGCAGGTGTTTCTTCTTCGTGTAGCACTGAGACTCAAGATGACCATCATTGTTGCAGTAGTCGCAATGTGGACGGGGGCGACCTGAGCCTCCAGAAGGAGTGGGCAAGAGCGGCGGAGCACTCGAGCGAGAAGGGGTCGGTGCAGCAGGTGGCGTAGGAGCACGAGTAGCGAGCACAGAGGGAACCTCCAGCACGAATCTCAGAAAGCGCCTCCATGAGAGAAATACGGCCACGAGCAAACAACTGAGCACGCCGGGGCTCAAACTCCTTACGGAACCGAGACAGGAACTCATAGACGCGATGAAACTCCAAATTGGCCTGGACAGCCTGGCAACAGGGGCAGGTACGACAACCAGCACTGCGGAGAGAATCAAGCTAACGCCAGATAGCAGAACTCTGTGCATAGAAGTCATCAACAGTAGAGTCACCCTGCTGAAGAGCATGCTCCTGACGGACCACAGAAAGGTATAAGGCATCACCAGAGGGCTGATAGCGCTGACGAAGACGGGTCCACATCTCAAAGACAGTAGGAAGACCCAGAAACTCAGAAGCAAACTGAGGCAGAACACTAGCAGTGAGAACAGCAGCAGCACGAGCATCATCATCAAGCCACTGGGTGTAAGCAGACAGAGCACCATGATAAATCTGAAGAGCCTCCTCATAAGCCAAAACCTTCTCATCATAAGCACGATCAGCAGCCTCATCAGCAAGCTTAGCCGCATCCTTGGCGGCCTGATTAGCATCCGGAGTAAGAACCAGTGGAGTTGGAGGAGTAGGGGCCACCGGAGGAACTGGACGTGGCGGACAGCAGACCTCGCCAGAAAGAACACCCCAGAGACGGATGCCACGCATGTGAATGCGCATGAAGCCAGTGAACTCGGTATAGTTAGTACCATCAAAGATCACCGGACAGCGAGGAACAGCAACATAGCCGGAAGATGCGGACATCGTGCCTATTTTTTTTCCCAGGCAGCAGCAGTCACGCGGGAGTAACAGAGGCTTCCGACGGGCAGCAGACGGCAACCGCCGGACGAGGAGCAGTCTGGCGGAGAGATCCGACGAGAAGAGCAGCTGGCGGCGAGATCGGCAAGGAGCTGCAGAGAGCGGAAACTGGCAGCTGGCAGGGAGATCCAACGAGGGGCGACGGCCGGTGTCTAGTTGTTGGAAGAGCAGCAGCCCGACGGAGACCCGATCCAGAGAGGCAACCAACTTGCTCGGTCCAAAGGATGCGGCGTGAGCGTTACAGAGATGCGGGACGGACGGGGAAGGAATTGACCTTGGGTGGACCGATCAGAGAGGACCGGACGTGAGAACCGGCGCTACGACAGACGTGAGAACCGGCGTGCGAAAAAATTGACCTAGCTCTAATACCATGTTAGGAAATATGCAACTTGTATTTCCATGAGGCCATAGGCCGATATATATACATGTACAGATGTGAAACATATGCAGGAAACCCTTTATATAACGGGATAAATACAAAGGGGTACATGACTTATAATATAACTCTAACAAAAAGTACCTATTTCAACTACTTGCTGCTTTCTCTACCAATTACCCTGCTCTCAGTTTGAATGTCACTAGATATGCGGTAAAAACATTAGCTGGATTAAATTTGGATTGAACGAACAAGGAGGGACTCACCTCCTCAGTGTCAGTCTTCTTCTCTCCACACTTGAAGGTGTCGAGAAGTTAGTACCCTCTGAACATTTGCTTTGTCATCATGCTAGTCTGACAGATCATCTTTGCAGTGACATGCCACCCCTCAGCCTCCTCAACAACGGCACGTAACCTCAGAAGCAGCTGGGGCAGCCTCTGCAGATCCTCTTCCGTGGTTCTCTGCTCACAGCACTTCTCAACCAGTAGAATATGGTTCTGCTGACAGTATCATCAAGAACTGCAGAAATTAGTGTCTCCATCGTAAACTGCAAGCAAACAGGAACCCCTCCCTGACTCTCACCAGAACTTGAAGGGAGTTAGCAAGTTGCTGACTCCATGACTCTGAATGGTCAGCTAAAGCTTCAGAAAGCAATTATGATGTAGCTTCCAGAAAATAGCATGTTTGCACCATTTGATAAATAGCCAGATGACGTTTTTTCCTGCGTCGTTTCTAACACCTGCACAATCAAGAAGTGGTCGTGCCTGCTCACCGTGTCCTTTCAATTGTTATCCAGCACAAGCACTGAGCAGGGAATTGGCATTTGACCCAGCCAACGAAAGCAACACTGTTATGACAGATGAAAAGTATCTGTTTCTGATTTATATCTGATTTAATAAAGATCGGTGTGGTGGAAACTTGAAGCTGCAAGTCTCCCCTGTTAGGATCAACAGTGAGATCACTTTTTTGTTTGGCCCTTCCCAGCACCTGCACAATCAGGCAGTGGTTGTGTTTGTTCACTCTGTTCTTTCAGCTGTTTTTTCATCTTGTTAGCTCCAGCTATCTGTGTTGATTTTCACTTGCGGCACTGATCTTTGTAGCAAGGCATGCAGGTTGCCTGAACTGAACTCGCCCAGACTCGTGTGAGTGATGTTGTCTTCTACTGTACAAGACACCGTTAACCAGCATCTTTTGGCTGAAAAGTACCAAACTTCGCGGCAGGATCTGCAGAGGTTGCAGTAGCTGCTTCTGAGAATCTGCGCCGATGCCGAGGATGCCCAGGATGCTTGTCCTTCGTCACCCTCTCTGAGCAGCGCCGTCGTTCGTGTAAACAAAACAGGCTTCTCAAGTAGTTAGAAACAACGCTAGATGTTAGTACTCCCTTCTGAGAAACAAAGCTAGATGTATCTAGCACTAACTTGGTGCTAGATACATCCATTTGAGGGACAAGCTTTTTCGGACGGAGGGAGTACTAGCTAGCAAGATGTGTCAGCTCTATACAAAAAGTAAAAAAGAGAGTCTGAGGAGAAACATTAGCTACTTAGCCGAGGGCTTATTTATTCAGATGAAGATGGCAAAAGTGATTACAAACACAACCGGTAATTAGGGAGCCATATGTACCGGATACCAGTCACAGTATACTCCATACAAGATCGAGTCAAGAACCAGATCAACTTAAATAAATATCATCAACTTTTACACCAGCAAAGCAAGGAAGTCTCATCAACCAATCAGGTGAGCCATGGTCCATAGACAAGAAGAGAACCACCAGTAAATCAAAGCAATGTCACCACGGTGCCAAAGAGCGCTTCTCTTCTTCATCTATGCTGTGGTACTACTGCCGTGCCGGACAAACTCGCAAGCAGTTGTGTAGCTGTAGTACGGTGGTATGACAGACCTCCAGGACAAGACCTCAAATTTTCCCCTTGGCATAGCGCTCCAGGTGCCGGATAGCAGATCCACCATTGTTATCTTCGGAAGCCCACCATGAGAAGCAGGACCATTGTGGCAGTGACTACTTTGCAAAAGGAACTTAGTATCCTCAGAACCATGCCGCCTTTTAGCCAAGCTCAAAATATACCGAGGCTGATCTTCCTCAGCAGGATATTCACCTAACAACAAGATATTCTTCTGCTTGTACTCCCTAAGGTATCTGAGAACCCTGTACCAGAACCGAGCACTAAGATTTTCTCTCAGTAAGGCAGCAGCAACATATGCGTATAAGAAAGATCCACACATCTCTACGGCTATCTCCATGGCTATGGATGTTAACTTCGGGTGCTCCTCCGGATCCGTGCTACCAAACACGAGCATCCTGAAGAAATACCAGTAAGCTTCTTTAGACAAATAGTTTAGCCTGACGGCTTCCGTTGTTCCAAGACTGGCCACTTTCTCTGATCGGCTTGTGATTATGATCTTACTCCCATGTGGCATGCATCGTTCAGAAGAGTGCAGCAGTCTCTTCCATACTCCTTTGTCCACGTCCCCTAAGAGCTCAATGACTACCAACGACTTCTCTTCATCCAAGGAAATATTTTGATGCTTGATCACGCAATGATCTCTAAAAGTTGTCATCGTTTCATCTTGAAGGTTGTTTCCAATGTAGAGCAAGATCAAGGAGAAGTGGTTTTGTACACGCTCATCGTTGCAAACATGTTCCACAAGAGTGCTCTTCCCAACATATGCAGAACCAACAACTGGAAGGACACCCACATTTCCATACGGAAGCTCTGCTTGTAGCAAGAAGCGGATGGCTTGTTCCCTCTCCGTTTGGCGGCCAAACATATACTTGTCCACAAATAAATATGCACCATAGGGTTGGCGGTACATGCGAGGGTAGCTCATCAGAAATATAGCAAACTCCTTCATATCAACAAGCATGCTTTCTAGGCCAAGAACAACCTGTTTAAGCTCCTGACTGCTTACTCTAACAGTTACCGTGCTCTCAATCTGAGTGTTGCTAGAAAGGCGGCGAAAACGCTTGGCCGGATTGAAATTGGATTGAGCAAACAAGAAGTGACTCACCTCCTCATCATCGGTCTTCTTCTCTCTGCACCTGAAGGCATCGAGAAGGTAGTACCCTCTGAACATTTGCTCTCGCATCGTGCTAGCTTGATGTATCATCCCCCGGTTTGTGACACATCGCCCCTCAGCCTCCTCGACAACAGCACTTATCCTCAGAAGCAGCTGGCGCAGCCTCTGCAGATCCTCCTCAGCGGTTGTCTTCTCGCGGCGCTTCTCGACCACGAAGGATATAGCTCTGCCAACAAGATCACCAAGAACCACAGAGATGATTGTCTCCATTGTGAAGCGCGAATGAACAGGAACTCCTCCCAGCATGTCACTATATAGATGGTGCTCTGAGCTCGAAAGACTTAAGACTTTGTTGACTCGATGACTTTGACAGTCAGCCGGAAGCTTCAGAAGGGCAAGTGTGGTATAAAATTCAGAAATGATTGCTTCCATTGTGAAACGCAAACAAACAGAAAGCCCTCCCAGCCTCTTACCAGGTAGATGGTGCTCTAAGCTAGAAAGACTTGGGAATTTGCTGACTCAATGACTTTGAATGGTTCGCTCAAAGCTTCAGAAGGCACTTGTGAAAGACTTAAGACTTTGTTGACTCGATGACTTTGACAGTCAGCCGGAAGCTTCAGAAGGGCAAGTGTGGTATAAAATTCAGAAAATAGTGTTTTCCTAGTCTTCATTGACCCATCCAACGAAGGCGACATTGTCTTGACAGAAGAAAAGTATTTTTTTTTATATTCATCATATATCAAAATGGTGGATATATAGGTATAGCATGTGGGAGCTCAATGAACCATACGTCCTAAAACTACAAAGAGATGAATAAATAAATAAACATACAGAATAAATGAGCATGAACTTCAACCAGATTCATAATGCTAGAACAAGATACTTTTTACTTAAATTTTTGGGGAAATGCTTTCATAAACTTTGTCAAGAGTGACACTGGCAAATTATAAAGGTTCAGAAAAACAGATACTAGACCGGCATTTATCACCCCGTTCCAGAACTTAAGAATAAATTATTAGCTAAGGGCTCTAATACAGTTCATTTGATTTGATGTAGAGAAAAATGACGAAAGTGGGATCTGAAAATATGTCTAGAATTTAGTATGCGGCATCATCATTGGTTCACACGCTATAATCATGTGATCTAATATGCCCTTGAAGCTTGATCAATCCATGACCTATGTTCTCGGAAAAGCATGATTAATCCGGAAAATGATTAAAGTACAACCAAATCCACCATGGATTACAAAATTATTCGTTCATCAATCATCTGCTATCAGTATCCGAGCATGGTTGCTCAGCTGAAGAAACAATTGGTCATACACACTAGACTACAGTTGATGTTCATCCACAAGCGAACAATACCAAAACAAAATCACTATGTATTTGGTAGCACAACACGGTTACTGATACAGAGGATGAGTAATAGACCTTGCACAATGGCTCCCCTCAGATGGTGTAGTCGGACCACTGCCGTATGAAGGAGGTGTGATCCATGGACTCTCCGGGCATGTCCTCGTCCTTGTCGGACTCGCCCTTCCTCCCTCCAATCAGCCTGGCAGGGTTGCCCACCGCGGTGCTCCTCGCCGGCACATCTATCAGCACCACGGAGCCAGCCCCAATCTTGGCCCCGGCTCCAATCATGACGTTGCCGAGGATGGTGGCGCCGGCGCCTATGAGCACCCCGTCCCCGATCTTGGGGTGGCGGTCGCCGACGGCCTTGCCGGTCCCGCCGAGGGTGACGTGGTGGAGGATGGAGACGTTGTCGCCGACGACGGCGGTCTCCCCGATGACGACGCCGGTGGCGTGGTCGAGGAGGATGGCCTTGCCGACGACGGCGGCGGGGTGGATGTCGACGGCGAAGACGTCGGCGACGCGGGACTGGAGGGCGAGCGCGAGGGGGCGGCGGTTCTGCGCCCAGAGCACGTGCGCGACGCGGTGCGCCTGGATGGCGAGGAAGCCCTTGTAGTTGAGGAGGCAGTGGGAGAAGCCGACGCAGGCGGGGTCGCGGGCGCGCGCGGCGAGGAGGTCGGCGACGACGGCGGCGCGGAGGGAGGGGTGCGCGGTGAGGGAGGCGAGGAAGAGGTCGTAGAGGAGCGTGGAGAGGAGGGTGGAGGAGCAGAGCTTGTTGGCGAGGTGGAAGGAGAGGGAGCGGGGCAGGGAGGGGTGGGAGAGCACCGTGGCGTAGAGGAAGGAGGCGAGCGCCGGCTCGGCGTCCGCGTCGCGCCGGGCCTCCGCCTTGATCTGCGTCCACACCCAGGACTCGTCGTCCTCCGACTCCGGCGGCGGGTAGGCCGGCACCACCTCGGACGGGAGCGCGGGCGTGGCGGGCGGCGGGTGCTGGCGGCCGCTGTCGGGCTCGCGCGCCTGCGGCTGCTGGCCCGCCGGCATCGCCGCCGGCCGGAGCTGCGAGGGATGGATGGATTGCTGGTGGGTGGGTGGGTGAGTGAGGAGGAATTGCGGGCCGCTCTCCCTGCGGATCAGATTGCGGGGGCGGAAAAGGCCGAGGCCCAACGGAGCGCACGAGACGGACAAGTGGGGCCCGTAGAAAATAGGAACGTGTCTGGTCAGGTGGTGGAGTGAGTGTAGAACCTTTGGCGACGAGGAGATAGGATTCGGAGGGCAGCCGTCGGAGACTTTTTCTGGTTCCCTTTGCCTCCAGCCACCATGCTGTCAGGCTAATCAGCGTGATTTTTACGACATTCGTCGGCAACGTTTTCACAACGGATGCGATGAGAATAAAGGTACTCTGATTCTTCAATCGCGGTGAAGGTATTCTGATTCATCGGGCGCTGTCAGGAAGCCAGACAGGAGCTTCCTCATCTTCGTCTCACCCATCGCTCCCGCACGATTGAAAATTTCATGCACCGAATTTTTCCTCTTCCTCCCGAGCCGCTCGCGCGGGTGGTTCCGAAGGCGCCAACTCTAGCCTCGCACGCTCCACTCCACGAGCTCCCCTGGCCGTCTCCGCTGTCGGTGCCGGCGCCCGACCGTCGAAGGCGTCGGGCGAAGTCGGTGCGCCCCGACGGGCCTCCCACGCGCGGGGGAGAGGCGTCAAGCGGGCGGCGTGGTGGATCTCTTTGGTGGAGCGGCGGGCGGCGAGGAGCGCATGGTGAGGCTGACCACGACCGAGGGATCTCGAAGGCTATTGCATGCTCTACTCCGATTACTTCGTCGATGCTCCACTTCACGGCGACAAAACATTTCAACGCCGTTATCTGATGAGCCGAAAGCTCTTTCTCAGGATTGTGAATTCCATCCGGGAGTTCGACAACTACTTCAAGTGCAAGATGGATTGCACCGGCAAATTTGGATTCACCTCGATCCAGAAGTGCACGACAGCGATGAGGATGCTTGCATACGGAGCTCCCGGTGATTCACTCGACGACTATGGGCGCATGGTCGAGTCCACCACCATTGAGTGTTTCTACAAGTTCTGTCGGGCAGTGGTGGCAGTGTTTGGACTGCAATACTTGAGAACACCCAATGCGGAAGACACTGCTCAGATCCTAGCACAGAATGCAGCAAGAGGATTTCCTGGGATGCTTGGAAGCATCGACTGTATGCATTGGAAAATGGAAGAACTGCCCATTTGCTTGGCAGGGGATGTACAAAGGCGCAAAAGGCGGTTGCAGTGTGGTACTTGAGGCGGTGGCCACACATAACCTCTGGATTTGGCACTCCTTCTTTGGTATGCCAGGAACTCACAATGACATCAACGTGCTGCAATGCTCCCATGTCTTTGCGAAGCTTGTTGGAGGTCATTCTTCTCCGGTGAACTTCGAGGTCAAATGGGCGACACTACAACAAGGGGTACTACCTAGCTGATGGCATCTATCCGAGATGGTCTGCATTTGTGAAGATTATTTCAAACGTTGTGCCAGGAGGCAAGAATTCCCAGTTTGCCAAGGTGCAGGAGGCTTGTCGGAAGGATGTCGAGCGGGCATTTGGTGTGCTCCAATATCGATTTGCTGTTGTCCGGCACCCTGCTCAGACCTGGTCGAAAGATCAAATATGGGAGATCATGACTTGTTGTATCATCTTGCACAACATGATCATCGAGAGCGAGTAAGAAGAGCCAGTGTTTGACACTGAACCATACTACAGGCAGGGTCCTCTAGCCGAAGTTGATCACCAGCTACCGGCAACCTGGACTGCCTATCTCAGTATGCGTCAGGAGATCCGAGACCCACGGGTGCATCATCAACTGCAGCATGATCTGGTGGAGCACCTATAAAGGCTCAAGGGCAACACCGGGCGCGACGTGTGATGAAATATGAGTTTTTATTTGTTGAACTATATAATTTGTATTGAATTATTTGTTGTTGCACTATTTTGTTGAACTATTTGATGAACTATGTGATACAAATATGTTTATGTTGGTAATTGAACGTCGAGCCACGACGAACCACGCTGAATATGACTTATTCTCGTCCATATGATCTCTTTATTCGCCGAAAGTGGACCGAAAACTATATCGATATCGACGCCTGAAGGCGACCTAAAGGCGACGACTGGATGTCCAACCACTCCCAACGTCGATTGTATCGACGGCTCGCCCCTAAAGGACGATTTTTATGCCTTCTGGGAGACCAACGGCTGAAGATGTTCTCAATGCGATTGACGAAGACGTGCTAGCTACTTCCTCCGTCTGGGTTTATTGGGCTCGTCGACACAATCGGCAGGACCAAGAAAACGAGTAATTAGCTTCGGTTAGAGCAAAAATCTCGACATTAGCTGCACCGGACGTTTCGGAAGTCATGTATATCTTAATGCCCCAGCAGTAATTTCACAATTATCGCGCACGCACAGCCGCTTTCCTGGCCAATCGGAAGAGCTGGAGCGCATGCAGTCTATTAACTCACCCACGATCCCATCCAATACTATCGCTGCATGCAACGGCTAGGTTGACTCCCTTGATTTTCTATCAAAAGAACAGCAACCGAACACTGAATAAAATCGACGGCCTAATAAAAACGGACAGGCCTCGGTTGCTTGTGGGCCCATTAAACCCGAACGGAGGGAGTACTAATTAAGACGTGGGCTTGGCGATCCCAGCAGCACGGACTCCAGCTGCGTTACTACTTACCAAGAGCGAACCAATCTGTGGTTGAGATGGTTGGGTGGACAGTGATATCCCCAATCCACCAGGGTTCAAATCCTGATGCTCGCATTATTTTTGAATTTATTTCAGCATTTCCGGCGATGCGCTTTCAGTGGAAGGAGACGTTCCCGTCGATGACGAGACGTCTAAGATGACTTCGTAAATCTCAAAATGATATGCCGGCTCAGTCTCTCGGAGATGCTCATAGGGGTAGGGTGTGCGTGTGTGCGTTCATAAAAATGAGTGTATGCGCGTGTATATGATGGGACGGGAGGCTTCGTTTGGTGCCATTAAACCCTTTAACAGTCGCTACAAGGGCGACCTCTCGTGCATGCCACGTCGAAAGCATTGGTTGGGCAGGAAAAAAAAGAGGAGTCAAAAGAAAAAGGGAAAGAACGGAAAACTTGTCAAGCGAAACCTTCCGCCTCGAGCGCCTCCTTCTCCCCCCATGCCCTCTGCCTCGAGCGCCTCCTCCTCCCACTCCAGCGCCGCCGCTACCCTCGGCCCCCTCTCTCTATCCAGTGATGTCGCCTCTCCTCCCCTGTACGTGCGCCACCGCCCCTCCGCCTCCGCCTCCTCCTACCTGTCACCGTCTCGCCGCTGCAGCCGTCCCCAAGGTGAGAAAGCTATCAAGGCTAGGTTTCACCAGAAAGGAAGAAAAAAAATCCCCATTCCCTCCGGCGTCTCTTACGCCCCGCTGCCCGCCTACTCTTCCTCCCGAAAGTATCTTCTTCATCCTCGACGCAGAAGGATAGCACGGATTGCAGAGATGCCCTGCCGCCGTGCTCCTTTTCGCTGATCCCCTTCCACCAGATTGGCTGATGAGGGGAGGTCCAATAGGTCCATGGTGGGGATGGAGCAACGAGGCCGGAGACCCAGGCGACGGATGCCTCATGGGTAGAGGGGAGGTTGACAATACGGACAAGGAGCAACGGTGTCATATGGATCTGCAGGGAGGCATCTTCGAGGGATGGCTGGTGTCAATGTGAGTTTCTGTCAATCCTTCTCTCTCTCTCTCTCTCTCTCTCTCTCTCTCTCTCTCTGTCCGTATGTGCAAAGATCGCACCGTTTCATAGTGTGTGCATGTTTGATTTCATTCTCACTGTTCCATAAATGGTTTTCTCCTATCATTTTTGTTTACATGATGATAGGTTATGCAATTTTGGAGTTAACAAATCTGCTTAGTTATCTGTATATTGGCCAGTCCCTGTCATTGCTGATTGTTTTGAGTCATCAATACTCATATTTGTGCAAACTGAGAATTAGTTTTGTACTGCAGATTTGTGTTGGTATGCCCTACATATCGGTTTCATCGCCCAAGCATCTTCTGCGGAAAGAAAGAAAAAGGCAAGTACTCCTGAGGATGGCATGTATTATTCCTTCGGTTAACAAGTTCATGCATGGTTAATTATTAATTCATTCATAATCGGTAATCTTGAATGTATTTATAGGCTTTCAACAATTACAGTCAGGGCAGTCTTCTAATTGTATCAGCAACATATGCTGCACCGTGGACCACCGGGTCAAGAACTCCAGCTTGGAAAAGTACCTTTACCATGCACTATGCAATGACAGCTACCCAAATGCTAAGAATAACAGGTAATACCTCTCTCTGGCATTGAATTTATTCAGAAGTGTTCAGCTATAATAATTATCATTGTTTGCTTGCTAAACAAATATGATAATGCTCCTTTATTAGTACAAATTTTGGAGCATTCATACATGCATTAGATGCGGATAGTAGTATACTAAAGCAAATTTTCATACTAACTACGAGGTTCACTGTGACAAGAGATCAAGTATTCACACTCTGCCATTTCGTTTGCTAGATAGATGCACTTGAATTTCTTTCTTCCATGACTCTTAACTATGCCACTCTATCCACTCTGGAACCACACCAAACGGTAATACTTGATGAATATATAGGTTCCTAGGTCTAATATGCCATCTGTTGCTTGACACCGCACCTGTTCTAACTAGCATCACAAAATCCTTCAAGTTCTCATGTAATCTAGAACATCCCTCTTTATACAAATTTACAGAACTCTAATTCACAATATAAAATTGTACTCCCTCCGTTCCTAAATATTTGTCTTTTTAGAGATTTCAAATGGACTACACATACAGATATATATATAGACATATTTTAGAGTGTAGATTCACTCATCTGCAGCCGCCGATAACTCCGACCCTGAGCTCCATCCGTCCGCTGCCCCCTACCCCGTCCGCCTGCCCCGGAGTCGCAGCCGTGGATAGCCCCATCAACCGCAACCTTCACCAGCCACACACAAACCTTCCGAAGACAAATTCCAGGTAAGTGCATGGGATCCCCCATTTGATTCATATCTGTGTCTACCTATGTATCTATCTATCTAGAACACCTCTCTTGTGTTGGTTGCATCTATGTTATGCCTGACAAGTTATCCATGCTATGATAGCTCCATATGCCTGACGAGTTGTACATCATCTATGTATCTACTAAGTTATCTATGACGCTTAACCATCATCCATGTATCTATCTTTCTTATTAGTACTCCAAAACTAAGTCTTGTTTGGTCATCAATTTGTTCTCTGTTGGCATGCAAATTCTGCAAGGGTTTTTTGGTCTCCTAATTTAGTCCTAGGAGTGATACAGGTTGTCAAGTTTTATGTTGTTGATCCGCTTCAGGCCATGTTTCTCTGTTCCTTGAGTTATAATTGTTTGCAGACTATTTTGTGAGAGTTCCTGATTCTTTTCTTTTCTTAAGGAAGCAAACACATATTGTTTTCTTGAAAAGATTGACAGCTTGGACTTTGAATTTCCTGTATGTTAGTCATACTAATTTCTGGAGCAACTTAAAAGTTTTTGTAGGACCATAGCAAAGAATTATAGCACCAGCCACTTTATTTAAGGATAGAATTTTTTTTTTCATCTACTTGTTGTACTAAAGTATCATGGTTTTCTGAATTTAATATGTAAACGTGTTTTGTCAAATCCAGTGAGCGACGCATTTGTGGGATAAAAAAAATCTCGGTAGCCGTGTCATTCCCGTCCGCTGCACTTTCCGGTGGTGGATCTTGATTCAGGCGGCACATCGTTTGTTTGATCTGTTCATTGACATGATCTTATCTCCTCCCATCTCTTGGCTTTTATATCAAGGTTCCTATTTGCTGTTGAAATCTCAGAAGAAATTTATGGAAGGTTTGTCTATCATTTCCAATTTATATTCGCAGGTTAGTCTTCCCCAAAACTGACAATTTCTGCAATTATTTTGGGCTGCTTTGGTGGTGAGACTGAAGGCAGTATTCCATTTTCGCCAAACAAAGCCAGCGCTACCTGTTTCTGAATTGCATCGGGGAGGGGCGAGTGGCAAGATATATTGCCTTAGGAAGCAGAACTTTTGTGGCTTTTCCGGAAGGATTTGCTGCATGAGTTGCTTTTATTTACATATAGTTTGTGTGAACAAGTCAGTCTAATAATCCCAATATGGTGACCAATAGCATGCTAACTTCTTGCAGGATCAGCTGAAACAGCAAGGCTTGGGCAAGCAAAAGAAGAGACAGAGAGAGATAGCCGAGCATCATGCCAAACGGAGGCCGATTTCCAAGGAAGCTCACTAAGGTATGTATCGTGCATCTGCATATTCAATCTGTTTGTTTATAAGATAATAACAGGGCTTTTGATCATTTATATTCTTGGCATTTCCACTTCCAGACCAGCAGTGACTCTGGCGCAAACGTCAAACGCCTTGAGCAAGAGACGAACATAAAGATCGAACAGCTGAAGCAGCAGGTAGCAAACATCTCTCTAGAGGTGATTCAGATGCTTCTGAGGTACGTCACCACTCTGAAGAACTAAGGGTTGATGAGTCAGTGCTGCATATGATGGCAACTTTGTATTATTTGTTTGTACACATAGTGTACTACATTTCTATGTGTTTTTTGGGTAGAATGTATACAGAGTGGCGTTATCTACAACTGCTAATATGTGTAGGAAGCTTCCCTCAGACGCCTCATATTTTGTAATGGAAGTGGTTCCTCTGCTAACAAATCTTCTGAACTACCATGATGCAAAAATATGCTTGTTGTTTGTATTTGGATACCCTGATTATACCATGATACCATCTATTCTTAGATGTTGATGCTCTGCATCGATTAATTTCAGGTGCTGGAACATGCTTCCGTTTTCCTAACTCGTATAGCAGAATCGTTTGCTTCATCTCCAGAGAAACTGGATCAATTGTGCAACCATGGATAGGCTGCACAACCTCCTAGCTTAATACTCCCTCCGCCCAAAATAAGTGTCTCAACTTTGTACTAACTTTAGTACAATTAGTACAAAGTTGTACTAAGCTTATGACACTTATTTGGGACCGAGGGAGTAGTTGTTAGCAACTGAGCGGGACAAGCATCACTGGGTACATTATACAACATGCTTCTATTTCACTTTTTACTGCTACTGTATTATTTACGGAAATTTGCTAACTCTGGCTCATATATCCTTGAAGGGAGTAATTGTTCTGTCAATATGTGCAAGTGGATCTTCAATGGCAGCTAAAACTCTCCTCCTCCATGGAATTAGTGGCACACTTAAGATATCCTTTCAGGTTCTGGTTTGGTTGCTGGTACAACTGTATCCCCCACTAGGCCAGCTGATCAGGTGATTATTGCTTTATTAAGTTTAGGAATCACTCACCCTCACCAGCGTGTTGATGAATTGACAAGATGACTAGCTCTCTAGATTTTTCACTTTCCTTTACATATTACAAATTCAAATCTGTCGGTCCTAATGTCCTATTGATTAGAAGAAATGATAAAAATTACTGATACACTTCACTGGTGATATTACTTCGTTTTCATAACTGACACCGTTAGAATGCGCAGAGCTACTCTGTTGCTTTCCATTTTGTGCGTGATATTGTAGCATGTTAATTTGGATCTCCAAGACATAGATTCTCTCTTTCCTTCTCTGCAATATCTAATTTCGAGTGTGTTGCTGTTCCTTTTTCATTGCCTAATTGGAGTGATATTGTAGCATTTTATTGCAATGCCACTGTAGGGAGTAAACTTGCAGTGTGGTACATGAGAGCATGTATATAATGATTGGTAAGATCAAGCTTTTTACCAATTTATACTGATTTAAACTTGTTGATATGGCGATAGGGTGTCCAGTGTACATGATTGTCGATTAAATTTTTAGATAAACTTCTTCCAATTTGTTCCACTATGGATATGGACCTTTTTTCTATGAACTCCCTTTTATACCTTGGTCTGTTTTTGTTCGTGGTGCAACTTAAGACCATCCTGACATATTAGCTTATATTGTCATTTTTCTGAAAGACACATGATCAGGTCTTAGGGTATAGCGTTTTCATAATTTCAGATTAGCTATCCCAGTCTCAAAATTTATAGATTGGGTGGATCGTGTGCAGGTACATCAACAAGAAGTTCAGGAATAATTACAGGGCGACGATCCTAGGATCCCCCCCCCCCCGCCGGCCTCCGACTCTGATGCAAGGAGCAGCTGCGCTCCAACCTTGCACCGCCGACCTCACACCGCCCAAGCAGGGGGTGGCGCGCCTCATCCCATCTTCCTCTCAGCGCGGATAGAGATGCGGCGGCTGGATCTGGCTAAGTGGCCAGGAGGATGACGACTTCACCCCCCCCACCCCCGCCCCCAGTCAAAGTCAACCGGCCACTTCCATCGGGTGTCGCCATGTTCTTCCTCACGCGTCGCCGACCGGCGGCGAGAAAGAGGACATCGCGATGCTCGAGGAGGTTGCCATCACCACCGGCGAAGAGGACGAGGACCTCCTTCTTGATATGTAAGCCGTCGTTACTTCTGTTGACCTGACCCGATCGGATCCTGCTCGTCAGTATCCGTATGTTTTCATGCATGGATTTCACTTTAGTTCATAAAAAAGTGATGTAGTACTAAATTTTAATTTCAACATATATCAGGACAACTCAGCCGTGAACTTTAAAAGAGCAAACAAGGTTCTGGTATTGGAGTCTGAGCTGGTAATTTCTGATTATCTTCACTTGAATGTGTAAAGTTTTGTTTAATCCATTTTCCTTTTGTTACTTGTGTTTGCACGTCTCTTAACCTGACAAACATTTGACACCTGAAGCCTTCCTATGTAGGTGGGAAAGTGATTCAAGAAATTTATATAGCGTTACCTGAATGCACAAGAGTTGCTGCTGGAACTCCATTAGTACAGTCACAGGACTTCTTAATATGCCATGCTAATTCAATTTAACACATGCCACACCCACCAGCCATAATATTTAATTAGATAATGTGTTGTGCAATGTTTGGCATTCTTGTCTGCAGTTCATGGCAATAATTTCAGTACTTGAGATTCCATAATCCATAGTAGTCTTTTGGTCTGCTTAGTTGTCAATTATACAGTTGGAAAAAACAATTGCATATTTATTACTCTTCCCAGGTGTGTCCAGAGATCTAATACTTCGACACTACAGATGTCTCTGCTAAATGGTTTGTTCGATCGCATGGGATGTGCTAATGGAGATGGCGAGGAAGACAAGTAGAGATGTGTGATGGTAAGGGGTTAACTAAATTAATCATGCAACATTTGTTTGCTATGTGATCTGGGAATTATATCTTACAGATTGCCTTTCGTCTCCCTTTTGATTAGTACTCTTGTCATCTACATGGATAGATTCTTCTGTCCTAAATCACGTGGAAGGTTGCGATCACTGTATGGGCACCTACATTACTCCTTCTCCTTGACTATATGAGATTTATACCCGTTGCTCAAGTATGTCATGAGGTGATTTACTATCTTCAATGGTTCCCAATTACTATAAATGGTAATTTTTTGAATGTATGTTGTTGTGCTCTCATAACTGGGATCATCCATATGATGCTCATGTTGATCTCGTAGTGTAGTCTAGGTTTATGTATTTGGTAAATATTATTTTCCCATGAATTTTCTGTACTACATAAGAAAGGTTAGTTTGCAATACGAGGCCATTTGCTATTTTAAGGGGATCTCTGTACTGGATAAGCAAATTATGTAGGTACCGTTTTTGTATAGCCATTTCTTCCTTTTGACTATTTTGTTTAGACTTTGGACTTCCAAATTAGATCTATGGTCTACAACGTTAAGTTCAGAAGCAAGTTCTGTACTGTCATTTTTTCTGTAGATCTCTCTTGTCTCGTATATTGGAGTGGGGAAACTTTGCAATCACTCATGGATAGATGAAGCTGTCAAGCACTTGTGCTTTTGCTTTTGTGATTCCATTTACTTCTTCTTAACAACACACTTCTACAGTGTTTTGTGATATAAACATTTAGAAAACTAGGCGTGATGTGTTGTGAATTCATGACTGCTAGCCCTTTTTTTGTTTTTTTGTTTTCCATTTTGGGTACATAAAAAGTCAATAGTTTTTAGCACAAGGTTTATTTTATTTTATTTTATTTACCAGGTTAACAAAGGACTTGAGTATACATTAAAGTATAAGCACCATGATTTATTCAGATGTTTGACACTTGACAGTATCCGAGATGCCGCAACAAGGTCTGGTGTAGTGTTTTACAATGTTGTCATTTCTTCACTTTGCAAAAAATGGGAAACTGATCGTGCCATTGATTTATTTCGCCCACATGGTGTTGATTATTTCATAATTCATCATTTTTATTAACTTATTCATGTGAAGTGTAATCTTGAAAGTTGCATTTGCAGACTATACCATCTGAAATGTCGTTTATTAATAACTGCTGGAGTGTATATCCTTCGTTAGAGTGAGTACGAAAAACTGAACCAAAAAGGGAATGTAATGTTGTCAGCGAGGATGGGATTCTTATGCCTCAGGTTTCCCTTTGTATCATTGAGACTTGAGAGTAGATTGTAGGGTAATACATTCTACATGCATGTGTGTTGTAGTTGTAGCAAGTTAGACAAGGTACCCCCCTAATGCCGAGAGTATGGAGCTGACGAAGGCTATCAACAACAAGCTTCAGGGTGCGTGCACGCAGATGAATTTCTCGTTTTCGGAATAGCCATATTGAATAAGTAGTCTAACTGACTTCCTTGTTGTTTGTTTATCAATATGCAGAGGAGAATGGTCTAACCTATAGCCCAGATCAGGTGCTAGCGTCCAATGGAGCTAAGCAGTGCATTGCACAAGCTATGCTTGCTCTTTTCTCACGTGCTGATGTGGTAAAGTTATCATCCTTGTGCATTGATTTTTTTTGAACAAATACTTTTCATACTAGCTTAGACAATACGATGAAAATAGCAGCACCAAGTGGTTATCATGTACTCCTTTTGTTGTCCCCAGTTCTTAAAAGTTAGCAGATTGCTTCTAAATGTATTGTAGCACATTTGATTAACTTCTTGAGTATCATAAACAAATGTGATGATGCAGGTCTACAAACAGTTCTGAACATAAGCACTAGAAAATATTTTTGCTGCGATGACCATATAAGCAAATAATGTGTATCTCCATTGCTCATGTTTGATATTCATTCCTAGTAGTATGCTTGTGTTATTGCTTGGTACATATTGTAGTTTTAGTTATTTGTTTAATATTTTTGAATCATTGACCCGCCTTTCTCATCTTTCTACCTAGAGTATGGTGATGTACAAAGCTCTTGATATATGTAGTGTGGTTGATTACGAAATGTACCAAAAAGTGAGTGCAACTTATATTAAGTTATACTCACGAGTCTTGATGTTGATTGAATTGAAACTTTGAAATGATTATAATTGAGATTTGAAAATGTTACCCAAACCTCTAAGGGTAGTTGCATCCTGATGCTTTACATCCTCTGGATGTCTTTTTCCTGAATTTATGGTACCTGCACAAACACATCCTTTTATCTAGCATTACACTGCCCTTTACTTCTCATTCACTTTCTGTATGATGCAGTGCTTTCGGGTTGCGAAGACATATCCCAAGGAAACTTGCGGATGGTGATGTCTCCGTCATTTCCTGCCTCATTGAAAGAACTGCCAAGAAGGCCACCATCACAACAAATTGGCCAGAGCTTCGTCGTGACACCAACATCAAAGAAGGTGACATTTGCCTTCTACTTCAGACAGCAGGCAAGGCATTCCATGTAGGTTCCTACTGGTCTCTCTTAGACCTGTTACATATGCTTCATCGAGCAACTGTGGCTCTACTTTTGGACGCCGTTGCCTGAGTTTTGAACCATCTTACCGTATCTGTAATGGATCCTATTATGAACTATTCATCGTATTTGCAATTCATATAAGATATCTATATTTTCTTCGCATGCAACTGATGTCTTGATGATCCCTCTTTGCTCCTGCATTATTTCCAGTTATGAATTTGCATGTACCAATACTTCGCATTACTGTACCTTTAGTCTGATAGAATAACATCACTTGGTATAGACAAGAAAGTGAAAGGGGCGCCACCTATCTGGCGCCGCAGAGCTTCCGCTCAGGTGGCGCACCAAGGTGCGCCCCAACCACTAGTTGTCACAAAGTGATGTGTTATGACAACAACACAGGCTATTTTGGGGAATTTGATTATTTGCCATCACTTATTTTGTAGTTTGATGATTTGCCCTCCGTTACTTTGTAATTGATCCCATGACACCTTTTACCTGGCACTTTGCTAATTTGCCCTCTGGCAAGTGGGTCCCGCAAACAAAGACCAAAATACCCTTGCCAATCGATTGACCAGAATCGATCCAGTCGCTCGTCGTTCTCATCCCCTTCTCTCGCACAGGAGGTGAGTCTCTCTCTCCCGCTCCCTGGACGGCGGCGGCTACTGGACTCGACGGTGGCGGCTACTGGACTCCCGGCCAGGAGGTGAGTCTCTCTCTCTCGCTCCCTCCCTCTCCCCGGGCACATAGGGTTAGGGTGACTAGTCGCCGCCACCGCCCCTCGCGTTTTGCTCCGCCGCCCTTTGCGTTTTGGTCCGCTGCCGGCAACCACCTGCCTGTGCGCCGCCGCTCCGGCCACCGCTTGCCCATGCGTCCCTATCGCCCGTGTGCCCGTGCGCGCCACCACCACTGCTGCACTTGGCCGTGCGTGGTCAGTTGCTGGATTTGTCTCAAAATCAAATCTGTAGATTTGTCTCAAAAATTATTTCCTGGTTGTATAGAAAATAGTGGTCAGTTGCTGGAACCCAAATGGGATAGAAGGAACCCCAGATTAATGGACGTTTCTTGCTTGTTGTTGATCTCATGATTTCTTGCTTGCTGCTGGAGCCTCATGATTGTTTGCTTGCTTGTTGTTGCAGACCACATCATTGAGATGAGTTAGGTGTTGGAGATGGCTGAACCGAAGACGGGTGAGCACGTTGTTGCAGATGGCTTCGACTTTCCTCTTTTGTTTGTTCCGGAGCTGAGGTGAGACAGCAAAGTAGCTTCTTTTTGGTGCTCATCTGAATGCACGTTAGCAAATAGACGCTAACTCCATCGTATATTGTTCGTTATTGGTCATTGTCGAGTAGGCCGCCTCCGCCGCTGTTGGTGTTCACATTAACTATTAGAGTAGCTCATTATGTCTACAAGCTTGATGATGGAAGCGAGCAAGTTGTTGACAAGCATGATGTTGTGTTTGATTTCAACATTTCTGGTATGTCATGGGTTAGCTTCAATGAAGCTGTGGCAGAACATATCAAAATGGGGATAGAACATATCAAAATGGGGATAGGCCAGGAGATACATATGGCACTACAATTGAGTATCATACGGTGTGGAAAGGCAAAGATATAGCACAAAAAGAGATTTATGGTAGCATGAGGCAAAGTTTTCAATATTTGTTTAACTTCAAAGCGGAAGTTGAGAAGAGATCCCCAGGAAGCATTGTAGAGGTGGATATGAAGATGGTTAACGGTATAGTTCGCTTTAACCGATTCTTTATGGCTCTTAAACCTTGCATTGATGGCTTTAAAGCTGGTTGTAGACCATATCTTAGTATAGACTCAACTGCACTCACCGGTAAATGGAGAGGTCACTTAGCCGCTTGTACAACATTAGATGGGCATAATTGGATGTATCTTGTAGCATTTGCATTCATTGATGGTGAAACCGATGAAAATTGGACATGGTTCATGTCACAACTCAACAAGGCATTAAGTCCTGTTTCCCCTCTAGCTATATGCACAGATGCATGTAAAGGTTTAGAGAATGCAGTCCAAAAAATATTCCCTCATGCAGATCAAAGGGAGTGTTTTAGGCATCTCATGGCTAACTTCTCTAAAAAGTTCCAAGGAGATGTGTTTGGCAGAATGTGGCCAGCTGCTAGGGCATATAGGCCACAAGTTTTTAACTACCACATGAATAAAATCCTAGCAGAAGCACCTGATGTGCATGAATATCTCTCAAGATACCACAACTTAAAATGGATGAGATGCATGTTTGACCCCTCCATTAAATGTGATTACATCAACAATAACCTTGCCGAGTCTTTTAATGGTTGGATTAAAGATTACAAAGATTTGCCACCTGATGAGCTAGCTGACACTCTTAGAGAGCTAGTCATGAAACTTCATGAGAAAAGGAGAAAGATTGGAATGAAACTGAAAGGAAAAATTATTCCAGCCATCATCCAACAAATTCATAATAGGACAAGGGGACTTAAACATTTGAAAGTTGGGAAATCTGGAGTTGCAAGTTGTGAGGTGAGGGACACAAGTAAATACAACTTGCGACATGTTGTGAAAACTGACCAAAGCGAGTGCACGTGCTTGGAGTGGCAGCACACAGGGAAGCCTTGTGAGTATGCACTTGCTTTCTTGCTAGATAGAAGGAACCCCAGATGGGAGGATTATGTGCATGACTATTTCTCTCTGGAGAAGTTTCGGGCAACATATGCTGGAGAGATTGAGCCATTGACAGATAGGTCTCAGTGGCCACATGTACAATTTCCATTTGACATGGAGGCTCCATTAGACAAGAAAAGAGGGGTTGGAAGGCCTAGAAAGAACAGGTACAAGAGCTTCCTCGAAGGTGGAGATGGTGGTCCTAAAAAGAAGAAAGAGCCAAAACAGCTAGGCAGCAAGAATAGATGCAAAAGATGCCACATTTTAGGCCATAGGCAGTCCACGTGTCCGTTGAATGGACCAAAGCCAAGGTACATGTAAATGATCAATGTAATCATCACTTGTAATGATCAATGTTTACTTCATCACTTATTTTACTGTGTACTAACTTGTTTACGTGTAGGAAAAGAAAGAAGAGAGCAACAAGGTATCCAGCTGATGATGATGCCTCGGCACCGGAACCTGAAGTGGCAGCCCCACAACTTGAAGTTGTTGTGACTCCCAATAGGGACATGATCACTATGCCACTTAGTCTTCAAGGCAGTCCCAATCCAGTGACAAGAAGGTAACATACCCACATTCTATAGTAATGTTTAATTTTCCTTGCAATTCTTACATTTCTCAACACAAGCAGGATGTTGGCTACGGCGTTGGCTGATGAGGCAACACATGCAGCACCACAACTTGAAGTTGTTGTGACTCCCAATAGGCACATGATCACTATGCCACCGAATCTTCAAGGCATTCCCAATCCCGTGACTAGAAGGTAAACACATCAACTGTTCTTTGTAATGTTAATTTTTCCTTCCTAATCTTATATTTCTCAACACATGCAGGATGTTGGCTATGGCATTGGCTGATGAGGCATGGCAGCAACCTACCCCAACTGTGAAGGACACCACGATGGCATATGACATGGCCTCAACCTCGAAAGCTAGGAAGTTGACCCTGAAGAGAAGGAAGATCTAGTGTTGTGCATCATCTTCTATGTTCTCTATGCTTTTGGTTGTAATATGTTAGACTTGGCACGCATTACTTTGTGTGCAACATGGCACCAATTATTGCCTTATGTTTTTGGTTGTAATATGCCAGACTTGGCAGCCCCTACTAATTTGTGCAATATCACAGCCTTATGTTAGATGATGTATGAAAATGGATGATGTATGGACATGTGAAATGTATTGTGTTCAAATTGTGTGCTGGTACATGCATATGTTTATCTGAAAAGATGTTATATTTTGGATCATATGTGCATAAATTGTGTGAGAAGTTAGAAAAAACAACCAAAATGCTGTCCAAATTAGGCCAAAATGATGCCCAAATTTTGAACTTTTTTTAACAACCCAGAAAAAATTGAAATAATTTCAAAAAAAACAACCACATATGTGTGACTATTCTGGGAAAATTTGAACTTATTTGGATCAAAGGCTCAACGTTTCCATGCATTTCAAGTTTGAGATCAGCTTGTTTGACCATCTGCCAATGCTTGCATCAGAAGAGACAATGAAGAGGAGCAGCACGAACTAGTCCTTCGAGCAGTAGCAGCAGCACGTTCAGAATGGGAGCAGCGACGGCTGACAAGAGCAGCTCGCCGTGAGCAGCTGGGAGAGACGAGGAGATGCAAGGGGAGCAAGAGGGAGAGGTGGTGGCGGGGCAGCAGGGGCCTCCGGGGAGCAGCAGGCCGACGGCAGCGGTGGCGTTGTGTGTCAGGAGTGAGCAACAGCTAGAGTTCAGACTGTGTGATTTAGTCAAACAGGTAAAAGGGCAAAAGTGTCCTCTGTTTTGTGCACTTAAGTTGTTTCTCCTTTGCAAAGATTATTTTTGTGTACACAAGTGGCAAAAGAACAAAATGCAAACTTAAGGAGTGGCACCTGATCAATTTCAATGTAATATGTGGCAAAATATCAAAGACCAAAGTAAACGGTGGCAAATAATCAAATCGCCCGGCTATTTTGGCACAAATCGCGCCAAGACGAAGCGCTGTGACTCGTGTTGATCTCGCGGTCGGCGCCGGAGGAGATGCACCGCCGGGCGCCGCCGCCTTGGCTGGCGACCCTCGTGGCGTAGCTCCTCCCCAGGCTGAGACCAGCCCGCAGCGCAGGGAGCGCCATTGACTCGGTCGATCGATGGAGGTGCCGAGGTGATGCTTGCTAGTTCGACTTTACGATCCCGCTCGGTCGATTTAGTTTGTGCGTCATGCGTCTCCGTTGTACGTTGAACCCAACCTCGGACCAATTTTATATCCGCGCGAGGCCACCGGGCCGGCTACGATCCGATCCGAGATGAAGTTGTTTTCCTTCCTGCTCTCGGGTTGTAGGTTCTTTAGGAAAAGTTTTTTATAGCCACGCCGGTCGACCGTGTGAGGATTCCGACCGTTGGGTCTCCTCGGGGGCACGGCCTCCCTCCCAAGCGATCACTCTCTCTCCTTTTATTCTTTCACTAGATTATTGATGGCGCGCGTTGCCGCGCCCGTCTATTTTGATGGCAAATATTAGAGATTGAACTTAGTGTGTGGATACATTTATTTTGAAGTTAAATTGACTTTAAGTGGAATATACATTTGTTGTTAATCCATCTATTTTGTTTATTAAAGTGATTTTTAGGTTAATACACCATTGCTAGTTTTATAGTCATCAAATAATGGACGTTGTCCATCCATGGTGGCAGTGGTGTATCAAAGGGAATGACATTAGGCTATTAGAAGAACAGACATAGTATAATCATGCACAACTAGTAGTAAAGATTTAGTTACATAGATAGCCATCATCCACATGGAAGAGCGGAAAATTATTGTGCTATTGTAGCAGTAGTTGTCTTTTAGCAGTAGATAAGTATATGAAATATGAATTTCACATACTAAGTGAACATATCAAATAATAAATACATACTTTCTGTGTGCAGCTTGTATAACAAGGGGCAAATACGTAAGAACATCCATTTGAAAAAAGGACATGCAACACAATGCAAGCTTAGATAATCATGGTATAGCTTGTTGTCTTAGGACACAGATTATGAATATCGTAGATGGTCCGGTACATATGTATGCATAGATGGGATTCTAAATATATAAGGATAGCTTCCTTGACCTTCAGGTCTACTTTAGCCATCAATTTGTTTACACATATTTTTTGAACATTGTAGGACTGGAATGACTCAAGGGGCCTGCAAAAGCAGAGTGCGCATTACATATATACTAACAGTTAATAAAAAGATGAACAATTAAAGAAATGATTATTCTGTTTTACAAATTGGTAAATATGCTAGTAATGCCAATTATTTAAATTAAATAAAAGAGACAGCCATACCAGTGAGATTATAATTGTTGCATGTAGGTAGTTTGCCTTCTCTTGAGAAGTGGTCATGTGCTGTTGTAAAATAAGTAAGTCTTATTCATACATTAAATCTCAACCAATGGGCAAAGCAAACTTCCAAGTCCCTAGGTTCACCATCAATCAGGTTCTCCCTCAAAGAATGAGACTTCCTCAGAATATGAAATGACATTGACGAATCAAGCATCATGTATCACAATACATATATCACATCATGATAAACTTGTTAACTCAATCAGATCTATCTCTTGACAATTTGTGACATGTTTAGTATTATAGCAGCACGTCAACTTTTTACAGAAAAGCTGCCTCTAAACAGCAAAATGTTCTAAGTCTAAAATAACTTTAGACAACAAAACAAGCAACTGGTTTATGTTGAAGTTCAGTTAGCATTTGGACGAAGCGCATGACGAAATAGACTATGTTGGATTATATTTGCATGAAGAGATGAGGTGTGTCAGTCCTGCGAGTGAACTAATTACCTGATCAGCAGCCATGGCAAATTGTGCATTGAAGAATTCACCAAGCAAAATATGAGAACCAGCCTCCATGATCTGTCTGAATCAAATAGTTGAGCAGATCCAGGATTGACAAACCCCTGTACAAACTGAGTTTAGAAAGACATTAGCAGAAAAGAATTGCTGAGTGGAAAGGGAATTGTAGGGGAAAGAGAAAAATAAAGATAGTGGGCAATACAACCGTGAACCATAGCTGCTATAGTCAGAGAAGGACGGAAAGTTACATATTCAGGCGCATGAAGTCAAGCAGCTGCAGGCCAGGAAAATAACAATGTATATCTCCACTAAACGATGCAGGTGAACGGCAGCGCACATCAGTTGTCGTTAACACTTCCAAGAACTGATGATTCATCGCCTCTTTCAACCTGGCAGATGAGATTCAGTCGTCGGCTTCACCGAACAGCCATAGGGCTGCTTCGGTTCTCCCACGAAATCCAAGTGTCACGGCCTGCCTCACCCGCATGCCCCGCGACTGAGAAGGCCGTGCACTCAGCGGGGATCAGTCGCCGTGGCCTGCCTCGGCTTGCTGAAAGATGTTGTGCAGCTGGAGTGGAAAGGGTGGGCGAAGAGTGACAGGAAAGGAGGAATATATACACGTACCTGTACTCCTCGGCATCGGGAAGGATCGGCAGCCGCCATGAATGCGCGCTCCAAAACTGAAGTGTGATTGCATCTTTAGAGTGTCAGCGGAGCAGTTTCCATCAGATGAGGCGTCACCCACATCGTGCGCCATGGGATCCCCTCGCGCGCGTCGGGCGGATCCCCAAGGAAGATCGATCGCGCGCGCATCGATTGGATCCCCTCGCAGCGCCCGCACCGGCCGCATCGCGAGCGTCTCGATCCCCCTCTGTCACCGATCAGATCCTTTTTTTTTGAACCTGTCACTCCTATCAGGTCCTTTTTGTATCAGGTGCAGGCCGATCCGTCGCTCTGGACCGTACATGCTCGGTTAGTTAAGTGGGCTGGAAACTCCCAAATCGCCTAATCGGCCCAGTTAACCAGAGGGCTTCATTTCGGCCTGCGGAGCAGCAGCCCACAGAACAGCTAGCCCAGGTTTGCCAGATGCGAGACAGATCGTTTTAGCAGGAGATCCGACGGCCAAAAATGTGCAGATCACGTAAACGGACGGCCAGAAACGTGCAGTGCTGAGAGGACTCGCTTTAGATGCGGTTATACTGTCCTTAATTCACAACTCAGACAACTGCATACAGATAGTATTCTCTGCCTGTTACTACTAGCTAATTACTGCAAGATAAGCAAATTCATACGGTGATTGCATACTGCACCAGTACGTAGGAGTCTCAACCCTCAAGCCCATTGGATGGTGTAGGTGCTGTCGCCGGTCCGCTTGTCCTCATAGCGCTCCCAGATCACGACCCCGCCGTAGTTAGCCGCCTTCTGCACCACCGGGATAACAACATGGAGGTTCTTGCTTGGGGTGCACGTAGCCAACCTTCCGCTCCGAAGCCGGCAGGTCGAGGTAGATCTGCGTGCTCGGTTGCGCCGCGGTCCACCTGTCCCTCTCCTGCTTCAAGTGTGAGGCGCAGTGGGGGCGTCGTAGAACCTCACGAAGATGCAGTTGAAAAGCCCCGCGGCGAATTCATTTGGAACAGTTATAAATAAAGTGATTGGATAGATAAGTACTACTCGATTAATTACTACTGTAGCTAGTAGTAGTATACTGTATATGCTACTCATCTCTTTACATTAGTATAAGACGCTTTTGCAGTTTAAATTTGTGGTTTAAATGGTGTGCCATGTGCCGTGTCAACCGTACTTATTAATCGAGACCTACTACACAGGTCTCACGTTATTCTTACAAGCACATGGCACACCATTTCGAGCACAACTGCACACTGATAATAGCAAACACACCATTACGAACTGACTACTAGAAAAAAAAAGACAAGCAAAGTAGCAAACACATGCAATTCACACGGTAACGCTGACGCGAGTGAGAGAGGCTCAAGCCCAATTGATGACGAAGCTGCTGAAGCCGGTGCGCTTGTCCTCGTAGCGATCCCAGACCATGATGCCGCCGTAGTTGGCCGCCTTCTGCACCACCGGGATGATATCGTAGTAAAGGTCCAGGGGGTGGACGTAGCCGACCGTCTTCTCCGAAGCCGGCAGGCCGAAGTAGATTTGCGCGCCCGGCTGCTCCGCCGTCCACCTGTCCCACTCCTGCTGCCAGTTAGCGGCGCACTGGGGGTAGTCGAAGAACCTGACGAAGATGCGGGTGAAGAGCCCCGTGGCGAGCGCCCGCCCCACGCGCCTGTCCCCGCACGACGACGTCGCCGTCAGCTGCACCGGCACCCTGCCGCGGTACGGCTTGTTGTAGTCCCATAGCCGCCTGGCCAGCTCGTCGTAGGGGTCCGGGCCAGGCCGCCCGCCGCCGTCGAGGAAGAAGTCGATGCCGTCCACGTAGGCGTCGCCGAACGGGCGGTGGACGCCCTCGCGGGTGCCGAGCATGTAGGCGTTCCAGAGGTAGTCGGCCACGTCGGCCGCCGACTGGGCGGTCGGCAGGGAGTAGTGGCCGCCGAAGCCCCCGATGGAGAGGAAGACGAGGAACTTCTTGGAGTGGCAGTACTTGATGTCGGCGCCGACGGCGGAGACGTCGTGGCCGGAGAGGTCGAGGTGGTACTTGCCGCGGCCGAAGACGTCCAGGAAGGAGATGACGGCGATGGTGTAGGTGCCGGTGTCGCAGGCCTCCCGGAGGGACCCCTCGTCCTTGTTCCGGCCCCAGAACACCACGATGTTGCCGGTCTTTCCCGTGGCCGCGGCCGGGCGCCCCGCGAGGAGGGTTGCGGCGATAAGGAGGAGTAGGAGGGAGGCTGGCCGACGGCGTGTGAGCGCCATTGGCGGATGGATATGAGTTCTCTTGCTTGTATTGCCTGCTGCTGTGAATAACTACCTCGATTTGTGTCTGATATATATAGGTGAATTGTTGACCTTGTGGAGATTGAGTTGCTAGACGTGGAATGGAATTGAAGAAGGCTACAGTTGACACGGTACTGCCACGAGTAAGTTGTTGAATTCTCAGCTGGATTAGTTAGGCTGGATCCTATACTATGTGCCGCGCGCGCGGGAGCGCACACACACACACACCCTATCTTTATGAGCACCTCTAAGAGACTGAGTCGGCATATCATCTTGAGATTTTACAAAGTCACCATAAGCGCCTCATAGTCGAGGAGACGTCTCCTTCCACTGAAAGCGTATCGCCGGAATTTCTGAAATAAATCCAGGATAAATGCGAGCACCAGGATTTGAACTCTGGTGGATTGGGGATACCACTGTCCACCTAACCATTTCAATCAGGGGTTGGTTCGCAGGATTCCATTAATTAGGTGACGTGATTACAATCAGCGGCAACGACGCTCGCAATCTCATGTTGTGTGCGTGCCATTTGAGCCAGTATGACTAGCTACATTTACATCACGCTTGATCTTGATTATTTGAACCCTTCTTTCTTGAGACAAAATTGATCTGATCTTCATAACTCTGGAATAGCTGGGATTGAGTGTTCACTCATAAAGTATTTTAATTTTTGTTGCGAAGGTATGCTCGTGCTTATACTTATTTTCTCTTGTATATGTGAGAGTAAATTTTGTTGAAACATGTCTGGTCCTACTCAATCTGGCACGATATTTGCAATTAGCGACAGAAAATTGTAGAAACAAACCAATCATAATCCATTAAGGACTTCTTCTACGTTTGCTCGTGCATTGTGTGATTGGTCTGAATCTTGTCCAGATACCGACGAAACTAAACTATTAGTACAATTTAGATTTGAGTTTCACTTTCCTAATCTTGAAACAACTGTGACATGGTTGTAAAAAGAAAATATAGATTTTTAGTGCTCCCATCCCATACATACCGAATTTATTTGAAGCAATGTATTGGAACCAATATTATTGACGTTTTACAACTTGAGTAATCTGCAATGGACTAAGAACATTGCTAGGAAACCTTCTTTGGGACTAAAACCCAACCACACCCTACTCTATCGCTTTATAGCCAAGTGTACACTCCATATGTAAGAATCAACCACCGCTGGACTAACCGTTTGCATATTCATCATATTCATCCGCAACTGCATTCGATAGGCTAGCATGGTATATCTTGAACCTTTTCTTGTATTTCAATTTGTTTACGGTGAATCTACAAGCACAACAGGTAGCTTTCTTCTGAATTTGTCGATGTAGGCCTTCGTGGGAGGATATGTTAGTATCGTTCTGTAGTTTTAAAAAATTGACAGAAACATAGGTGCTACTTTACGTACTTGGTCATATGGTATTGCCAATTATTCTCTCATAAATAATTCGATGTTCTTCACCATGTAGAGTGCACAAGAAGAACTGCAATATTTTATTCTGTTAGCAAGATTTCACGTATTAACAATAAAAACAAAAAGAAAAGCTAATCTTGTTGACTGGCATGTCATCTTGTTTTGAAACGGGAACAAGCTTTACTGGCCATTGGGTCAAGTTAATGTCTTTCCATGCATTGCTTTGTGGTCTATTGATTCGCATAGATGCTCTTAAATGTGCTTCCACCCCACGTATCTGTAAGTTTATGGGATGAGAAGTTGCTTACGATTAATACTTAGGTATGATGTTAAATCTTGTGTTTTAATGAAAGTTGTTAAAATTCTCATGACGTATTTACTTCTTTATGTACTATATAGTGGAAAAGTGAATCAAAAACCTGAATCTTCCTCCTTCTGAGGTTTAGGACCACAATATACACAAGCTTGTTTCTATCACAGTGAGGCCAGCAATGATCCGATTCTAGAGTAGTCAAGGTGGCACGCATCGGAGGCGGCTTTTTCGCATGACACAACAGAAGGTTTTAAATGAGCTGATTTTTTACGACACCCTCATCAACTGGTCAGGTACTACAACAGTCAACAAGATTGCATGCACCAACAATCAATAAGATTGCACGTACTGAAAGTGGAAGAATTGCCCTGTAACATGGCATGGATAGTTCAAAGGAAGCAACAAGGATGACACCATCATTCTTGAGGCCGTGGCCGACCAGGAGACATAAATTTGGCATGTCTGTTTTGGGATGCCTAGATCTTGCAGTGATTCAACGTGTTGCACTGATCACCTCTTACACAAAGTTAGCTAGTCGGGAACTACCGCCGGTGAACCTCCAAAAAATGGTCGTACATACAACGTTGGGTATTACCTTATGGATGAGATCTATCCGAAGTGCTACTTTCATCAAGCCATTTCAAAACTCTCAAGGTAAGAAATAATTTACTTTTATAATGCTCAACCGGCTGCTAGGAAAGATGTGGAAAGGGCTTTTGGGATTTCATAATCCAATTTGCTATTATGCGAGGACCGGTTAGGTTTTGGGATCAAGGATATTCTTTGGTACATCACCACAACCTGCACAATATGATCATTGAGAACGAGCGTGGACAAGATTTTGAGTACAATGTCTATGATTTCATGGGATGATCGGTACAGCCGAGTCAGAGGCAAGACCGACTGCGTCGCTTTCTTGAGGTCTACGATGACAGGTGCCGATCCGCACAAAGATCTTCAAAGGGATTTCGTGGAGGAGTGGCAGGCATGGCATGGGCGACAACGGGACTAGTTTTATCACTATGTTTGTTGCATTTGTGTGCTGAACTTTTTTGTATTGTATGGTAAACTTTGTTGTTGAGCTTGATGAACAACTTATGATGTGGTTTGTAGTTTGTTTTGGACTCATTTGAGATGCGTTTGATATTTCATATATGTGCAATATGTATGAATTGTAATGAAAATATACATGCGGCTGTCGTGCGGCTACCCTATTTTTTTTAGAACAAAGATGCCAGGGGCATCCGGCTTTAAATTAATAAAGCCCTCAACATAGGCAGCGTAGCACAACCACATAACCCACACTATGCAACAGACCAAAAGAAAGTCCAGGAGAGCACAACTAAACCGGAGACGGAAATAAGTACGATACAGGACGCGACCGGCCTAGCGAAACGAGCACGCAGGCTCGGCTGAAAGTAGAACCAAAAGGGGCTGCCCATCCCTATGAGCCAGCAGACGACGCGGACGACGGGGCGCGGGACTCGGCGTAGACAGAGCGGAGGCGGTTAATCGCATGACGATGAAGATCAGAGTCCTGTTGCCTTCCCAGCGATGTCCATTGCTGCAAGAACACGATGCATTTGAAGATAACGTCAGCAGGGTGCGAGGGAAAAACACCCTCAATGGTAAGCTTGTTGCGAATATGCCAGATAGCCCATAATATGGCCGCCGCACACGTCCACATGACCCGTCGCGACGAGCCATGAAGCGAAGACAAGGAAGACACCAGCGCGGCACGGGAGCGGGGGTCCCAATCCACCCCCGCGGCGTCGCGAACCGCACTCCAAGCGAAACGCGACAGAGGGCACCGGAAGAAGGCGTGATCCGCATCTTCCGGCACCCCACACAAAGCGCAAGGGCCAGAGGCGGGGCCATTGCGCTTGGCAAGGTTGATCGAGGTAGGAAGGCGGTCTTGGCAAAGTTGCCATAAAAAGACTTTGATCTTTAGAGGGATTTTAGCCTTCCATAGCCCCATGGCAGCCGAAGGAACCTGGCCGCGGGTAAGCTCTCTGTATAAGGACTTGATAGAAAATTTGCCAGAGCAAGAAAGCCTCCAAGAGACCGTGTCCCCGGAGTCAGACAGGGGAACATCCGCAATCAGCGCCCGAAGGCGATCCCACTCCGCCATCTCCGGCCCCGTTAGTTCTCTCCGAAAATTGATGTAGGGTGGAGATGAGCTAAGGGCCGAAGCAACCAATTGGTTGGGCTCAACAGCAATGGAGTAGAGTTGGCGAAATTCGGACCAAAGGGGTTGTTGGCCAATCCAAAGGTCAAGCCAAAACCGCGTGGAGCGTCCGTTGTTAACCCCGAACTTCGCACCCCTGGCGAAGAAGGGTTTAAGGGCTTGAATGGAGTTCCAGAAGGGGGACCCACGAGGGGCCGCCTCAAAGAAACTCCCATTCGGGAAGTATTTCGCACGGAGAAGGTCGATCCAGAGGCCAGTCTCACCCTGAGACATCTTCCAGATCCATTTGCACATGAGTGCAATGTTCATCAGCTTGGAGTTGATGACCCCAAGCCCCCCCTGGGCTTTTGGTCTGCAAACGGCCTGCCATTTAACCATATGGTATTTCCGTTTAGGACCCGCTCCTTCCCAAAAGAAGCGGGACCGCGGGGTATCCAACTTAATGTGTACCCCGTCCGCCAGCATGAACAAACCCATGGCAAACATAGGTAAGGATGAGAGGCTGGAGTTGGTTAAGATAAGTCTAGCCCCTGAAGACATAAATCTCCCTCTCCACGGACACACCCTATCCGCTACCTTGGAGGTGAGAGGTTCCCAATCAGCGATCGAACACTTCTTCGCCGCGATCGGGAGGCCGAGGTATGTGAACGGAAATTGGCCAAGTTTGCAATTGAGCAAGTTGGCAACCCGCTGGCTCTCAGCCATGTCCATCCCTATGGACATTACTTCACATTTGTGAAAGTTGATTTTTAGCCCCGACATGAGTTCGAAACACAGCAGAATGGCTTTGACCGTTGCAATACTGTGAGTGTCGGGCTCGAAAAGCAGGAGTGTGTCGTTCGCGTATTGCAGGTGAGACACCCCCCCCCCCCCGGGATCAGGTTGCCCACCACTCCCCTGATGTGGTCAGCCATACGGGCTTTGTCTAGCATGGGGCCCAAGGCATCGGCCACAAAATTAAACAGCAACGGCGAGGCTGGTTCCCCTTGCCGCAGCCCACGCTTGTTGCGAAAGAAGTTCCCTACTTCTCCGTTCACCGCAATCGCCGTTTGGCCTCCAGAGACCAATTGCATCATACGGTGAACCCAAACCGACGAGAATCCCCGGTCCAGGAGAACCTGTCGGAGAAACTCCCAGTTCACGCGGTCGTAAGCCTTTTCGAAGTCCAGTTTCAGTAGGATTGCGGGCTGACGAGCACGTTTAAGGGAGTGCACAATCTCATTTAAGGCCAGCGGCCCTTCCAAGATGTTGCGCCCCCGAATAAAGGCCGGTTGGTTCCTACTAATAATACGGCGAGCTGCCGGAGTCAGGCGGGTCGAGCAAGCTTTCGCACAAATTTTAAACGGAACATTAATCAACGCAATAGGACGAAAGAGCCTAATTTGATCCGCGCCCGGAACTTTGGGGATCAGAGAGAGAACCCCAAAGTTTAGGCGAGAGATATCTACCGTTCCCCACATAAAACCATTGCAAATGTCAAAAATAGGCCCTTTGAGCACTTGCCAGAACCGTTTGAACATCGCCACCGGCCACCCATCCGGCCCGGGAGCGGTGTCCGACTTCATGCCCAGCATCGCCTTGTCAATCTCTTCCGGGGTGAAGGCCAGGCCCAGGCCCTCATTTTCCGCATCCGTGACCCGCAACGCAGGGTCCCACACGTCCGCCCTAAGCTGGGCACGGGATTCCTCCCTGGAACCCATGAGATGGATGTAAAAATCGTAAATGTGCCGTACGATATCCTGTTGCCGCAAAATGAGCCCCTGCTCAGATTGCAAGCGCAGGATTGCACATTTGCGACGACGGCAATTTGCATAGGCGTGAAAATACTTGGTATTCGCGTCACCCTTGAGCGTCCACTTGATTCCTCCACGTCTACGCCAGTACTCCTCCTCAGCCCGGAGGAGGGACTCAACCTGGGCCTCAAGCGCGTAGCGCTGAGCCCATTCTTGCTCCAAGAAGGTCTGCACGTCCGCCACAGCATCCATCTGAGCAAGGTCAGCAGTCAAACGCGAGCGAAGCAACTTATCGTCACGCCCCTGGTTAGCCCCCCACCCTTTAAGGGCCGCACGCAGGCCCGCGCCTGCAGCAATCCAGAACTCCATCGGCCCGCGTACGCGCCTGATCCGGGCGACGCAATTCTCCCAATTCGATAGGAAGATTTGCTCGAAGTCCGGAGACTCTAACCACGCGGTTTCAAAGAAGAAACGAGGACTGCGTTTTAGCCTTTCCTCCCCCAAGGAGAGAATGAGGGGGACGTGGTCCGACCCTATCCTCGTTTCGGCGTGCAAGGAGCAAAGAGGAAACAGCGCCTCCCACTCCGGGGACATAAAAACCCTGTCCAAAACCGACCGCACCGGTGTAAGTTGTTTGTTGGTCCAGGTATAGCGTGCCCCCACGCGAGCCACTTCCCTAAGGGCCATAGCTGCAATTGCACTATTAAACATGGACACCCTTGTCCAATTAATAATACCATTGTTTTTATCCGCTCCCGAACGGATTAAGTTGAAATCCCCTCCCACAAGCAGAGGAAGGTTTCGCGTGCCCAAAGACGCAACCTTTGCCTGGAGTTCTCCCAAGAACTCGAGCGAGCGCGAGTGATCGGCCGGGCCGTAAACCACAATCACCTCCCACTCGCGGAGAGTTGCACGGTGGCGCACGTGGGCCGACAGAAAGAAGCGGCCAGCATCCCATGCCACCACCTCCAGGCAAACTAGGTTGATGCCTAGCAACATGCCTCCCGAGTGCCCGACCGCCGGCACCCAATGCCAAACAAAACGCTCCAGCGGGTCAACAGTTAGCAGGTCCCGATGATTGAAATCGGTCTTGATGGTTTCCTGCAGGCCAACTACGTCGATCTCCTCGTTTCGAATGAACTCTTTTAGCTGGGTCCGCCTCCCAGCATGGCCGAAGCCCCGGATATTCCAAAATATGTAACGCATTAGATAATGCGATTGCGGAGGCGGATACCGCGAGCGGTCACCGCTTTGGCCACGCGCCGTGTCTTGGCAAGACGACGATTGGAGGGGGACGACGCAGCCCCTGCTGCTCTGTCCTCCTGATCGGGCCGCGCAACAGTCACCAGAGAAGCCCCTGCTTCTTCTGCGACTGGCGCAACATGGGCCAACGCTGCCTGGGCGAGCGCGGCCTGCACGATCTCCTTAGCACGGATAAGAGAAAGAACTTCGCACGCTTCCCCCTCGTCAGACATCCGAACACCACTATCCGCTAAGATACCCCCCAAGCACTCATCAGAATAATCGTCGAAGATCGTAAAGCGGGGCACGGGATTACCTTCAGTTTCCAGGTTCTTCTGGGCCTGCAGGAGTTGGGCGCGTTGGAGGGCAGGCAGGTTGCCCTTGGCACCCTTCGGGCGGGAGCTCGCCCGCTCCTGCGTCGCCGTGGACGTCACCACTGCCTTGGAGCACTTGGCCGTAGAAACGGGCGCCACCTTTGCCACCTCCACTCGAAGCGCATCAGAAGCGGGAGGGGAGATGACCGACGGAGAACCACCCACCGGACCCCCTGGAGAGGCCAGCGCCACCACCACCGGCCGCTGCGGGGCAAGCGTGCTCCCACAGCCCGAGGGTGGGCTCGCCGGCGCCACGAAGGGAGTCTTGCGGCCCGCCGGCTTCTTGTGGAGCCGCGTCCCACCGACCCCGAGGCCTGACGGCGCCTTGGGAGAGCGCTCCGCGGTAGCCCGAGGCTCATCCACCATCGTAGCCACCGGGGAGATGAGCATCGAGCGGCCCTCCGAAGCGCAGGACAAGTTGGAGCCGTACTGGTTGAAGCCCAACTCGTTGCTGCCCACCACCACCTGCCGTTCCTCCTGGTCCATCGCCGCGCCCGCCGCCGGCGGCGCGTCCTGGGAGTCCTTGTCCTTGAGCCCAAGCTTGTCCCAAGTGGCGGTGTCGATGGAGTCATCCCCCCTGCTCGTGTCGAGGTCCCTGTCCTTGTCGTTCGGACCCTTGTCCACGTTGGCTGGTGGCGGGGGAGGGGGAGCCGTGCCCTGCAACTCGCCCTCCTCGGCCTCCAGGCGAATGGTGAACCCCTCGCTGTTGAACCAAACTTGAACGTAGCCCTTGAGCTTGGCCGGCGCGCGACACGCGAAGCGCA
The DNA here is from genome assembly GCF_003073215.2 of Triticum urartu. NCBI lineage: Eukaryota > Viridiplantae > Streptophyta > Magnoliopsida > Poales > Poaceae > Triticum > Triticum urartu. The sequence goes on along the minus strand of NC_053022.1, from coordinate 529,004,231 downwards.
TCCGTACCGGGCCGAGCCCCGGCAGCGACGCTGGATCCACCTCCATGGGCCGCCCAATCATCACCGTCCCGGCCATAAGGCGGTCCACACGGCGGTGCTTGGGTGGCAAACCCCACAACTTGACCCACACATCCGGCATAATCTCGGCCTTGGGTTCCTCCTGGCACTGTTCCTTGATGTCCGCCATGATGTCGTTGAGGGAGAGGTAGAGCTTTCCGCTGCGGGTCGCCATCCGTAGCATGGCCTTGTTGGGGAAGACAACCGAGAACTGGTCGACGTCGATGGCCGACACCTGCCAATCCCACTCCCCTTCGAAGAGGTGAGGGAGCTCCGCCTCCAAGATGGGGATCGACAGCGTGCCCGGCGCCGCCGAGATGATCGCCGCGTCCGCCACCAACGGGGCCCGGACCTCCTCGCCCTCCGTCTCCACGAAAGGGAGGCAAAAGAAGCCCTCGCCCGGAATGGCATTGCCCATGATCTGCAGCATCAGGGGCCGACCCCGCGTGGGGCAGTATGCCGACGCGTGCCCTTCCTCGTGGCAGACGACGCATAGGGGCTTGTATTGGCACGTGTTTTGGTAGTGCCCCATCCTGCCGCACTTGAAGCACTCCGGCCCGTCGGCCTCCTCCACTGGGATCGGGGCGTCAGCCGAGCCCTTCGAAGCCACCGGCCCAGCCACCAGCTGCAGCGGCGCCGTGCCCCCCTTGTGCTTCTGCTTCTTGGCCAACGGGTCTCCGCTCCGCTCGTTGCCCGGAAGGGGCTGAGACTCCTTCCTCTTGAGCTCTTTCTTCTGCTCCAGCCCCCGGCGCCGGTATTCCTCCTTCTTCTTCTTTTTGCGCTCGCGCTCCTCTTGATGCTTCCGCTCCTGCTCCGCAATCCACCATGGAGGCGGCGGCCCCCAGCCCCCGTCTTCCACGGCCTTCGCCGACGCCTTGGAGAGTGCCTTCGCCCGAAGCTCTTGCTCGCGCTGTCGATCCGCCGCCGGAATCGGGGGTGACATGGGAGGCTTGTCGCTGCGACGGGAGCCCATCTTCACCACAGCGACGAACGAGCAAGAGAGAGGTGGGGGAGGGGCAGAGCGGATAAGGCGACGAGCAAGGTGCCCGAAACGCCGCACCTGAGAGTGGGAGGCAGGAAACCCTAGCGTCAGATCTAGGGTTCCTTTTGGCACCCACAGCCACCTATTAATAGGAGCGGGCGCCCGCGCGGCCACCTCCACGTTGGGCCCGGGCCGCTGCGCAGGCTCGCGACAGGTCGTCGGGCCAGGTTGGACATGCCCAAGCACGGGGGGGGGGGGGAGCCCCTGCACCCCCCACTCGAAGAAGCGGGCTAAGCCGCCAATGCCCCCCCCGGCCCAATTCCTGGAAGGCTGGGCCACACCTCCTGGCCCAGCGGGGAAACGGGCCCGTCCGTCCTCTCCCCGGAAACCCTAGCCACGATCCGTGGTTCCCCGACCCGGGCGGCCACGCCATCGCCGCCGCCGACCCCTGTCAGCTCCGACGAACTCGCCAAGGCCAGAGGAGGCCCCACCGGCGCCACCTCGCAGCGGCCCACCGCCGCCAGAGTGCACGAACGACCCTCAGGGCCCGCATCCACCCCCCACGGCGGACGCCAGATCCGCGGCGCCAGGCAGCGACCTCCATGCCCACCAGGAGCGAAGGCACGCCGGCGTCCGGCCACGAAGGAGCCCCCAAGCTCCTCCGCACGGGCGACAAAGTCACCCACCGAGCACCCCGCCCGGGGCCTCGGCGAACCACCACCACCATCACTTACCTTGCTACTTACCTCGTCGTCTCGTCGTCGGAGTCGACCCCCTCCAGAGCCCAGAACCTGCTGCCGGAGAGGGGCGGGGCGAGGAGCCACGCCCCCGCCGGCGCGTTCCGCCGCGCGCACCCCTGGGCAAGGCGCACCACCGTCCAGCCATCTGCCTCCGCCGCGGGGCCGCTAGCAACGTCGCCCGCGGAATCCCTCCCCCGAATCGCCCCCCGAGTCGCCTCCCCTCCTAACCATCCGCGGACATACACTAGCCGAGACTGGTTTCGCACCCTGTTTCTTTAGTACTCCCTCTATTAACCGTGCGGCTACCCTATTACAGGGCAGCTGTTGGAGACGACACTTTGCCATGTCAAAAAAACACTTTTTGATGCCTTAAATTTTACTCCAAGCTTAAAATGAAACCCTAAGATAAGGCAGCCATTGGAAATGCTCTTACCCCCCCCCCACCCCGCGTATGCACCCTTCATAGTTTAGCGATCTTCCATTTTAAAAGTTGTTTGTCAGCAAGGAGAAGCCGGTGACTTGGCTCTAAATTTCTACAAACTGACACCTCCTAGGCCATCAATTGACTTGTCAACTCAAAATACGAGCTCAACAATCTGAATTTGAGGGTAAATTCCGCATTGTAGCCTCATTGCACATCTATATTCCACAGTTTACTCCTGGTTATGTATTATTGTTCTATTGTTACCACAGTTGACCATTTTCCCCATAGTGAGTCCAGTTGTCAGACTCATGTGGCATGTGGCATCTAACCTCATTGTGACATCAAGACCGTGTCACAAAATTTGTATAAATTCAAAACTTTATGTGTCACTTTTCGTCCAATTTAGAATATATACAGGGCTGGACTATTCTGTTAGTAATAACAGAATATTATTCTGTTACCATCGGTCCCTGTATACGCACGCGCGAAGAATTCAGCCCACACACCATGCACCACATCCCGAGCCCCGATCCACCGCCGCCCCCCTGCTTCCATCCGCCGCCGCCCCATGCGTCCAGCGCTGGCCCCTCCACCCCCGCTGGCCCTCTTCCCCAGCGCGCCACCAGGCCCTCCCCCACCGCCATCTTCCACGCGCCGCCGTCGCTAGCCCCCTGCCCAGCGCGCCGGGGGCCCTTCGCGTCCCATCTCCGGCGACGAGCCGCCCCCGCTGGACCCCGAGCGCGGCCGCCCCTCCGACTATGCCGAGTTCGTCAGTCCGTCAGTTCGCCGGTGGGCACCGCAAGTCAGGACCCCATCTTCCACCCCGCCTCCCACCTCCCGGCCGCCGCGCGCCTCCCTTCCCCGGCCGCCGCGCGCCTCCCACCTCCCGGCCGTCGTGGGCCTCCCTTCCCCGGCCGCCGCGCGCCTCCCTTCCCCTGCCGCCGCGCACTGTCGACGGCGGTGCGCCTCATTTCATCGCTCTATGGCTCGGTGCTCACCTCGACGGCGCCGCGGACGCAGTGGCGCTACTGCATCGCCTCCTTCCCGTGCTTACAGGTTGGCCTCCTCCTTAGCCCCTTCTGCCCCGAGGAGGACAACATCCAGCACAAACGGTTCACCGCCACTACCCCGGGCAGTTCACCAATGTCACCCTCGGCCATTCACCCCTGCTCCCGACTTCCCTTCCATTCCTCAAGTACGTGCACCGCACCCAGTCCGCCCAATTCGGTCGTCTGCTATGCCGCTTAGGATTTCTTTCTTGTCTGTTGTCGAAATTCCGCTATCGGTCTGGCTGGCGAGAGGCTGCTTGCTTTCAAGGCTTGTCTCGATGCTGCTGCTTGCTGACTTTCGAGGGCGATTAGTGATCTCGGCAGGGGGAGAATTGGTGTTTTATTTAGCCCAGTGCAGTTTAAGGAGGAGTGCGTATGTAGGAGGTCTTTAGTTCTTTGTCTTATATCACCATTCACGTGGGTGAAGCATAATCTAGTCTGTATCATGAAAGGTTAATTTTGCTGCCCCTGGTCGGATTTTGGGGCCTGCAACAGTTTACATCTAGACATTTCTCCATTTTTGCATTTTATTTTTGCACCATCTCCGTTTGCCTGTATATATACCTAGATGTGCTAATTATCAGTTTGACTGTATCATTTCAACTAGTTAAAATTGTCTCAGTTCATCTAGTTAAATTGTCTTAGTTCCAATATATTTACTGTGCTAAGAAAAGTCAAAATATTAGTTAATCATGCTTCCATTTCCTCCAAACAAAAAATGATCTATGAAGATTATGTCTTTCCCCTTGCATAACAACACATGGAATTACTTATACAAACCCGGCTAGTGTTAGCGACAAAATGGAAATCACACTACATAAGAAAAAAGAATTATGCACCGTGTATCAACCCCCAAGCAACTCACATTTGTTAAAGATGGACTTCTGTCGCATAAACAACAATATCAGGCATTCAGGATGTTGTCCATCGTCATTGAATGATTAAATCACACACACACATATGCTAGTAGGTAGCGCTCTTAAAAAGTGAGTTTATTCCTACATATATGTACTAGTGACACTACTCTTGCATAAAATTTCTCCTTTTGCAAAAAGAAGCAAAAGTCATGTTTACCTGGTCTGCAAAAATGATGCTTGCTAGGTGTTTGTTCTAATGCATATGTGAACATAACACTTTTATTTCTTGTTTTCTTTATACTGAGAAGAAACCTTGTGAAGGTTTAGGGAAACAGAAGGGCTCACCAACAAAAGCCACTAAAAAAGTTTAGAATAATATTGGGGAGGATCAAGTGCAAGAATACAAAAAGTTCAGAGTTGAGAAAGCGGAAAAGTTCATAGGCTTCTCCTGTTCACAAACGCATGCCGCTGGCCGCTAGAGATGTGCCGCCGCCATTGCCCATCCAAAATCACAGTGCCTATCGAGTTTCTTTGTCAAAAGCTTGCATCGATGGCTAACTTCGTACTATTATTTTACCTACTATTATGCTAATGTTGTACTGGTGCTCTTGCTTATTAAGGCATGCATCAATAGTCAATCTTGAACTGGATGTGCTATTCTATGTTCGGTGACTGGAGCGTTTCTTTAATGGATGTGTTCTTTGGCTGAGGACGTCAACGTTATGTTGTTTTCATACTTTCAACAAAAAATATCTATAAGTTCAAAATGTATAACCCTATAAGTTCATTGAAAAACAGAAACAAAAAAATAGTACATGAGCAAGTAGCCGCCCTGCACTGGACGTCAACGTTATGTTGTTTTCATACTTTCAGCTCACATTGTAGCTTTTTCCAGTTCAATGGATTCCAAAAAGGAAAAAACTGTGGATGGGTGATGAATCAACTTCCTGTACTGTTGTGCCATGAGCATTGGACGACCCCGACCACTGGCACCACTGCTTCCCGACCTCCTTCTTGCATCGCCATCTCCTGGTGGGGCTCTGCCGCCGGAGCACTCTGGCCGTTCACAGCCACCACTCCAGGCCGTTCAATGCCACCACCCCAGGCCGTTCATTGCCAGCAGCACCCTGGATCCCACCCCACCCTGGGAGTTTTAGTTATCGAGTAAGTTTCAGTCCAACTTGAGCTTTCAGTCCATGTGTCGCTTGCTGTTGTGGCCGGTCTCCAGGTACATAGTGATGTTCCTATTCATGCATGTAGTGCTGCTCCGTTAAATCACTTGTTTCATCTTGTTTGTTCCAACCACGCTGGATGCCTAGTACTAGTAGCTTGCACTAGCCTATACATGAGCATCTCAAGCCGTTGTTAATAGATGTGAGTAGTACTGATTGTTTTGATTGAGTTGGCGTCTCAGATTACACTGGAGCATGTGTTTTCACAGAGAGTTTAGGTTCCAGATTGCCAAAAGTTCGAAGATAGTGAGATGGATGGGAAACTACCAGACGGAGATGATATTGGACAAATCAAAATTAGTAAAAGAAAGAAAACGCTAGAAGTTCAACTAGGGTAACTTAAAAAGTTCATGAAAAATAAATATAGAAGTTCAGAGAAGAGGGTCGGAAAAGATTTGGGAAAAGACACACACCAAAAAAAACATGGGAAAAGGTCAGTTCAAAAAAAACTTGCCTTAGTTAAGAGTTTATTTGGAGTGGTTAGCAATTCAGTAACTAGAAAAAGGACACATCAGTTCAATTATACTTGCCAGAAGTAGTTAAGAGTTTATTTGCTGTGGTTAAAAAATCAAGCTAATGTTCTGTAGTTCTCAGGTTAGAAAAAGGTCTCATTTCACTTTGCTAAAGTCCATCCAGAATCTTGGAATCCTATGTGGTCTCTGGCAAGGTACGCACAGAATGATATCTACCTCGATGAGTGTAATGTGTTTTCTCACTTCCAGGCCTGGGGATGTTTTTTCATTTGACATACTTCAAGTATTTTGTGGGTAAGTAAACCAATCATGTTTTTGTAGTTCGGAGGGAAATCATAATAAGTTCTAAGGAAATAAATATAGAAGTTCATATTTCGAAACAAATGAAGTATTTGGAAAGTAAAATGAATTATTTCAAAGTACATAACCTTTTATGTTTCGTTGCGAATTTGTAATGTTACTGTACATGAACTTGTGCATGCTAATTGGTGGCTATTGTGTGTGCAGGGTACGTCCAACGACAACGAGCAGGCGGCAAGTGTATTGATGAGCAGCGGGACGGTGGCATGGAGCAGTTGAGTAGGTGTGCGTAGTTCAAGTTCACCAGTATTTGTAAATGCTGGTAGCAGTACTAGTATTTACAAATTTGTAACCTAAGAACTAAGCTTGCATCTCGTTACTTCTATGGAAGCACTGACCTCGTAATATTATTGGACCAACCACTAACTTGAGAATTAGACATGGTGCTCAGTGTATTCTCTCAATCTTGGTTGTTCTTGCAGTGCTTATAAGCTTGACATCTTTGATGAATCCAGCCCAAACTGAAGCATGTCGGTGAGCCGGGGGCTGGGCCAACCACTGTCGTTTGTCTACCTCCTTCCCCGGTGAGCCCATGCTCTTCTGCTCTTGACGCTTGAGCCTGCAATTCTTTTCTCTGTTCGAAAATTCCCAAAGCATCAGTACTTTGTATCTGGATACACCATGTTATTTCTGCAAATTTCCATTATGCTTGTATGTCCAAAATGTGTGCATTTACTACTTTTGATTTATTGTAGTGCAGAGAAGTTACCCTGTTGCGGGCTGACCTGGAGGCGGCTCCGACACAATTGCAGGACCACCACGCAAGCTTCCTCAAGGAGCTCATGCCCAACGATACTAAAAGAAAAAACTGCTCCAGTTTTGAACTACTTATTCAGTCATGCTATTACCGAGTGAAAAATGGAGTGAAAGAGTATTGCAATTGATCTCTCTTAGACCCTGTCAATCCTCTATCTATCCTTTCTTTGCTTGTTTTTTGGTCTGTAATTCAAGAACTTTGACCTTCGTAATTCGGTTTTTGGTTAATTTGTTATGCCCAGTACAAACCATTAAATCTGAAGAGGCTTCTAATAGCAAGAAAATGTGCAGTCGGTGTGGTGTATATGTCATTCATGTATGAAAATTTGCGGTCGGTGTTGTGTATATGTTATTCATGTACATGTATTATTTATGTGAAAAAAATTTCTATATATGATGAGACGATTGCTACTTCAAAGAAGGTATAGTACATGACAGCTTGATGTGCATGCAAGAATAAGAAAATGGTTTGAATCAAAAATATTGATCAGTACGAATTAAAAACAACGATCAGTTTGGAAAATAAAAGATGGTTAGGTTTTGGTATTATGTGACATTGACGTCCAAGAAAACATCCAAGTTCTGCAACTGATCCGTCCAGATAGGACAAGGAGGTCAGTCCAGCAGGCGCATCTCAAGTGTCATGTCAGTGCGCCGCCCACCAGTCACCATGCCTCTCCACCGCATGTCGTGTCGTGTCGTGTCGCCTTGCCATCAACCACCGTTCTGGCTCAGCCCTGTAGTGCTTCCACGATCACCACACTCAGCTTTGTTCTATCGTTGTCCTCGCCTTGCTCTCCTCAATATTGGCATTACAAAAACACCGCAAGTTCACAATTACTCTTAAAAACAGCACGATGAGTCTCACCGTATTTCAAAATTACTCTTAAAAGATGGGAGCAAGTACAAAATCATAAAGACATCTGTTCAAAGTATTCTTTTTTCGGAACCATTCAAAACTGCTCTGTGAAAAATATTTCAGTACAAACATAGACATAGATTAGTACGAGTACTCTGTTTTTTAGACATGAAAAAAAAACACAATGGGTTTCACCTTATTCAAAATTACTTTAAAACGGTTTTGAAGTAGAGAAAACGTTCAACATGACTAAGCTTTGCATTTTCGATAGCTATCCAACGGTATATTATTTGCCCCATTTCGACAAACTTTTAAAAAAACCGCGTTCAAAACCAATTTTAACCGTATTTGAATTCATATTTAAACCGTAAAGAATTAGAAAAAACTTTCTATACGCAAAAGTTGCACATTTTCCTTAGCTTTCCAACGCCGTATCATTTGCGTCAATCCGACAAATCGTTTGCAAAAAACAGTGAAAAAACATTTCGTCCAGAATTTCACCGTTTTTCAAATTACTTTTAAATAATATAAAATTTGAAAAAATAGTAGATATATGGAAGATGCGGATTTTCACAAGCTTTCCAACGCCATCTCATTTGCTCAATTCCGACAAACCGTTTAAAAATTAAGTCGAAAATACGATTCGCGTTTTCGATTTTGAAAAAAACGGTTTTTTCAAAACTGCTCTTAAATCATAATTTTTTTGCAAAAACAAATTATAAGATTGTAATGTGGATGTCAAGAGCTTTCCAACGATATATTACACGCCCCGTTTCGATAAAAAAATTGCAAAAAAATTCGAACTAAAGAAGACGATTTTTAACGGCAACAGAAAGCATCAGTTCAACCGCTCGAATTTCATCAGTTGAACCGCTTGAATTCATCAGTTCAAGTAGGGTAACAGAATAATATTCTGTTACGCGTAACAGAATAGCCCAGATGTATATATATATAAGGTCACGCTATTCGTCACCCTGGGTGTAATAATAGTTATTCTTCACCCCCCTCTATTTTACCATCAATACTCCGTAATTTTATGTTCCGTAAGTTTTGTCTTATTTCCGACACAAAAAAGGACCGTAAAAAAAATATATAATCGCCGTAAAAAATATTTTATGTTATGTAAAATTACAAACGTAAAAACATAGTCTAAAATACACATAAACTATAAATTTTCTTGTTTTATGACCTATATTTTTATTTTATTATGTCAAATTTTACCTAGTGAATTAATAGGAATGTAACTATTCGAATTTCAAACGTAATTTAATTATGAAATGACCATAAGATTACCTCGGGTGAAGAATAACGTATGCTGCAACCTGGGTGATGAATAGTAACACTATATATATATATGTGTGTGTGTGTGTGTATGTATATATCAACTACAAACCATATGTATATTTTCATTACAATTCATACATATTGCACATATATGAAATATCAAACGCATCTCAAATGAGTCGCGAACATATATGTGTATGTATATATATATGTATATATGTGTGTGTGTGTGTGTGTGTGTATATATATCGAAATATGTATCTGGCAACCGTGTGGCAGATTGCAAAACGATCTACCACATCCAGCGCCATCAGATCTGGCAACCGCTCGATCTGCATCTCCTCCGTTCGCGACTCCTATGCCCAAGCGCCCAGGCATGGCGACGCGAGCACGCATTGACCAGCCATCAGCAGCTTCGATCGAACCACCTGTTCCCTTGCACTCCTCGAGCACCAGCGCCTCCTCAAGTCGCCGCCATAGCCTGCTGCTCCGACGAGCAGCTCCTTCCACGGCCAACACTCGCCGGTGCAGGAGCTCCATCACCATCTCCATGGAATTCCTGCCTCCCCTGCAGCCCATCGACAACCAGGTCCTCCACACGTCTCGGCCATAGTAGCCTCTGCTGCCTGCTGTTCTGCTGGCCGAGCTTCTAGCCACAGCCATAGGCTCCGGCGAGCGCCGACTTCAAGATAGGACACTTCCATCGATCTTCTTCATCTTTGAACAATATGTTGCGTGCTCAACTAAAATGGATTCCCAATGAAGATATCTACGAATTTCATGTTGAAGTCCACGCGATTCGTAGACTAAATCAACAAGTATGATGGTGTTGGGGAACGTAGTAATTTCAAAATTTTCCTACGCATACACAGGATCATGGTGATGCATAGCAACGAGAGGGGAGAGTGTCGTCCACGTACCCTCGTAGACCGTTAAGCGGAGGCGTTATGACAACGCGGTTGATGTAGTCGTACGTCTTCATGATCGACCGATCCTTAGTACAGAACGTACGTCACCTCCGCGTTCAGCACATGTTCAACTCGGTGACGTCCCGCGAACTCACAATCCAGTAGAGCTCGGGGAAGAGTTTCGTCAGCACGACGGCGTGGTGATGATGTTGATGAAGCTACCGCAGTAGGGCTTTGCCTAAACACTGCTATAGTATGACCGAGGTGGATTATGGTGGAGGGGGCACCGCACATGGCTGGGAGAGATCTTTACGATCAACTTGTGTGTCTAGAGGTTCCCCCTGCCCCCGTATACAAAGGAGCAAGGGGTGAGAGGCGGCCGGCCAGGAGGAGGCGCCCAGGGAGGAGTCCTACTCCCACCGGGAGTAGGACTTCCTCCTTTCCTAGTTGGAGTAGGAGAAGGGGGAAGGAGGAGGGAGAGAGGAAGGAAAGGGGGGCGCCGCCCCCCTCCTTATCCAATTCGTACTAGAGGGTGAAGGGGCGTGCGGCCTTCCCTGGCCGCCCCTCCTCTTCTCCACTAAGGCCCATCTTGGTCCATTAAACCCTCGGGGGGGGGGGGGGGGGGACCCCGGGAAAACCCCGATTTCCCCCAAAAC